>NW_021604684.1:3974433-3987158 GCF_004785775.1 Grammomys surdaster
AGAAGGACAAACAGGCCGGGCAGTGGTGGCACATGCCTTTAATCCCAGCACTTGGGAGGCAGAGGCAGGCAGATTTCTGAGTTGGAGGCCAGCCTGGTCTACAGAGTGAGTTCTAGGACAGCCAGGGCTATACAGAGAAACCCTGTCTCGAAAAACCAAAAAAAAAAAGAAGGACAAACAGGTTTGCTTTGTTTACAGGTTTCATGTTACCACCCATGACTCATGATAAATAATTAAATAAAAATCACAAAATTTAAAATAATATATTATTTATAATTTTATGCATATGATATATGTATAGATATCTGATACAATATTATATATAACTTTATATATGTTATATAAATCTAAGGATATAAAAGCTTCTAAAAATGTTCAAAGGTTCAATATGTTTTATAAAGATTGGAGGGCCTAAAAGACTGTTTTAAAATATATAAATACAAGTTATAAAGATATTAAAAATGCTGTAATGTATATAAAATATGAATGGGTGTTTCATAGTTCTCCCCCCATGCTATTGTTATTTTGTCATCAATCAATGGCGCTGATAAACTGATGGAATACTGGCTGCTTACAGTTCAGTCACAGGCTCGAAGTTTTATGTTTTCTTTGGTTGTCTTCTGAATATAGACTTAAAGATGCTTCTCATCACTCTAAAACCATCTCTGTTCAATTTGTATGTCTAGCCCTCTGGACTAAATGTTCCATGCCTCTTAACCCAAACATATATAATATTTTACTGAGTCTCAAAGGTATGAGTCTACTCCTGCTGTCTTACAGATACCTATTAATTGCTTTTTCTAAAATTCACATTAGCTTCAGAGAGTTGTAAGGCTTGGATCCCCTTTCCACAGATCAAACAGACCCAGATAAGTACACCTGCCTGTTCTTAAAAATGAGATTTTCCCCTTGGTCATGGGAGCTTAAACTTTTCTGGACCACTACTCAAAACAGAAGTCTTATTTCAAATGGTTTCTTATATTGGTGCAGGTGTCTCTCTTATGTTAGAGTCTATTCCAGGGGCAGCTTATATCACGAAAGCTTAAACACAGATACAGAAGGACTGTTGCGTGGTTGGTTTGGGTCCAAACTTATTGTGGGTAACTATACAAAACAGTCCTATTGACTTTTATCGTGATTGGTTTCCAAGGGCACAAAACATAACAAAATATGTAATCAATCTTGGCATTAGAAAGTTTCCTAGTAACAGAAAAGACATATAAAAAACTTTCCATATAATGGCAGGGTAGCCAAGTAACAGTTACCTGGGCTTTAACATTTTACTGAGGCCTTAACGTTCCATCTAGGCCTCAATATTTTACCTAGGCCTTATCAAGAACCAACATCATAAATGCCATCTGAAGAACAGAAGGAGGAAACTCTAGGTCCTGAGTCTCGTGACCTTGGTTGTGTATTTAGTTTTAATTCTTTGGAAAATGTGGAATTTTATGCCTTCTGCTAAGTCAGGTTACAACATGGGAAACAGCAGGCACTCTGGTGTATTCATGTGCACTCTTGTAGGACCCCAAAGGGCTGCTATGCCCTGGCTGAACCTTTTCGTATGCTGCTGTCTACTAAGTAACATTCTGCGGTTCCTCTAGGATCAAAACATCCTGACTAAGGCATGGTGCCCCAGGAAGGGAATTTACTCTTGACATCCTATTGCCTCCCAGTTGAGTTCCTGTTTTTTCACATCCTGACTATACTTGACATCCTCTTGCCCCCCAGTTGAGTTCCTGTTTTTTCCTGAGTTTGTATTTTTCCTTCCCTGGCTTGCTGTATATATATTGAACCTGCTCAGTAAAGGCATTGGCATTCTCCCACAACGAATGACCAGAGTCTGAGTATTTCTTTAATCCCCCAGGCCTACGCCCGAGCTCGGTACCGCGGGCAGCGCTGGTGCTGTCACACTCTCAGAGATAATAAATATCAATGTTCTTTTCTAAGCAAAAACTAAGTCATAGGCTTTAGCTGAAGCAGATCTTTACTAATGGCTTTTAAAATGATGTATTCCCCCCAAAATCACACCAACATGGATCAGGATATAATTACAGCAACATCAAAACAGCATTTCCTGAGAGGAACCTGACCCTCTACTATTCAATTTTTATTAATGGGCAACTACAAAGAAGTAGTGTGGGGGATTAGTGGAAAAGAACAAAATTACTCTTTTAGTAGTTAATTAGGAAAACAAAATTTGTTTTACCTGGGCTTAATATTTAATTAACTTAACATTTTTTTTCAAATAGATTTATTTATTTTATGTATAGGAACACATTATCTGCATGTACACCTACACACCAGAAGAGGGCACAAGATCCCAAGAGAGATGGTTGTGAGCCACCACGGTTGTTGGGAATTGAACTCAGGACCTCTGGAAGAGCAGTCAGTGCTCTTAACCGCTGAGCCATCTCTCTAGCCAACTTTCTTAACTTTCAAAGTTTGATGGGATTGTTTCTGTTGCTGTTCTAAGTCAGGGTTTTCATGTAGCCCAGGTCAGCCTTTAACTCCCAATGTAGCAGATGATGACCTTGAACTTCAGATTCAGCCCAGTCACTCACTGTCACCTTCCACAGGTCAGCTAGGCTACTCAGGTCAGCTAAGTAGCAAGGACACAAACGCAGGGCATGTTATTAAGTGCAAGACACTTTGGTCGCCATGAAAGAATGCCTGACTGCCTCTGACATACCACTGCATGTTCTCAAACAACACGCAAGGCCATATTTAACAAAGGAGAGAAGTAATCCCAGGAGGTAAAGATTAAGACACTCCCTAAACACAACTCAGTCAGATGACAGGTGTGCTGTTGAGCCTCCTCAGTGGCTAAGCCTCTGTGGAAATCAGGTGAGTAACATGCAAGGAGCTTTAACCCAGGCCTGTGGGCTCTTTCTCGTTTAGGAACAGACCCATAAAGATGTTACTCCAAGGGCTGGAGACATGACTCAACAGTTAAGAGTACTAGCTGCTCTTTCAGAGGGCCTGGTTTTGATTCTCAATGCCCACGGTGTGGTTCACACTGGTAACTCCAGTTCTGGGGCATCTGATGCCCTCTTCTGGCATTTTTGGGTACTACATGCATGGAGTACACACATATACATTCAGACAAAACACTCATACACATAAAATAAAATTAAAAAAAAAACAAAACACCTGTCAGGCTAAGCCATACCGCTATTTGCACTGACACATCTCAGGAATTTCAGAAGAGGGGACGGACAGCCAACACTTGTCACTTGCAACTTCTCCTTCTCTTTCCTCTCTCACTCCTCTCTCCCTTCCTATAGCTCCACCACAAGCTGACACTCTGAAATTAGACCTAGGTTGTTAGAAACAATTTGGTCTGAAGTACACATAGCCAGTGTGTGCCTCTGAGCACCTGCCATGGTAATCCTTCAAACACACCGTTGCCACAGCATCACACCCCATTTCTCAGATGGGAAGACTGTGACCCAACACGGTTTCTCAAGGTGATAAAGGTAAGTGGTTGGTTGGGAAGCAGTATCTGTCCTAAGCTAAAAGTTTCTGGTGGGTGGAAGAATTAGATCACAAGCAATCTACACCATCCTGGAGCGACCAGGTTGATAGCACAGCAGCTCAGGTCATGATTATTTTATTATTATTAAAATAACAACTCTTTTGTGTTATTCTGAGAGGCAGGACAGAATCTTTCTATGTAGTCCTGACTGGCTTGGAACTTGTGTTGCAGACCAGGCTGGCCTTGAATTCATGAAGGTCTGCTTGCCTCTGCCTCCCGAGTACTATGATTAAAGACTTGCACCACCATGTCTAGCCTATTTTTATCATTTTTAATTAGGTATAAGTGTGTATGTTTGCTTGTGGGTATATGCAAGTAAGTGAAGGCAGGTGCCCACAGAGGTCAGAGGCTCAAATGTCCTAAAGCTGAAATTACAAATGGCTGTGAGCCTCCTGATGTCGGTACTAGGAACTAAACTCAGGGTGCTTTGTAAGAGCAGCAAGTGCTCTTACCGACAGAGCTCTCTCTCCAGTTCCAAGCAGAGCAGGCTTGTATTTACATGCTCGATTCCTTCCCTTTCCAGATGTATAAAGTGGCTGCACAATTTGCTTCCTGTAAGGCTGTATGAAGGGGACTGGGATAGATCCAGGGGTCCCTAACCCAGCTCTCCCCTTCAAATGACCTTGGAACCTTGACCAGAGACCCAGATGGGTCTAGCCTAGCAACAGCCCTGGCATATGGCTCCTGAACTTCTGCCTTGATTCGAAGGAGTTGTACCAGGTCTCTGTTGCACAATCCAAAGCACAAGATGTCCACATAGGGCTGAGCTAACACTAGGGCAGAATTCGTGCAATGCCACTACACCTGGTGACTTGGAAGGCAGCAGTTGGAGACTAGCTATGTTTATACATCCCCACTCAGAACCCCAACTTTGTTCTCAGCTTATTCATACTGTGAAGCTTTAACCAGCTGGCCAAGTCCTCAAGAGGAAGAGAGGAAGACAGAGGAGTTCTAGGTCTAGCAAACACCTGTGCGCATTAACAGACTACGGAGAAACTTCTAAGTTGCAGTCATGAGTTAAACAGTGGCCCAGGGACAGCAGGCAGTGGAGAAGATCACTAAGTAGTGCCAGGTTTGGAGTTCTGAATACACACCCAACTTTTTTTTTGGGGGGGGGAGGGGTATTTTGAAACAGGGTCTCACTATGTACTTCAGGCTGACCAAGAACACCTGATTCCCCCTGCCTCTGTCTCCTGTGTGCTACAATTGCATCCGGTATCACCACACGTGGCTCTCTAACCAGAACTTTCTTGCCTTGGTGACTGCCTCACCACTATACTATGTCCTTCCCACAGGAGACTCTGAACCCCCCTGTAGAGAGTCTATCTCCTACTCCCGAGTAAGAGGCATTTGCTATTCCCATGAGGCCTCTGGAAGCTGCTCAAGAGCCCAGGATCTGCCTGAACATCCCCCCCCAGCCCCACCCCCACCTCATGCCATTTATTTGCTAAGTCAAAAGCATGACAGGATAAAGTAGGAGACACAAGAGAACAGACAGGGTCGTGTATTGAAAAACCAAAAATTCGAGGTTTAGCCACTAGCAGCAGAAGGCACATCTTTGACCTAGTAACCTGGGCCCCAGGTCTCCTCATTGGAAAAAGACACTTATGTCTTCCCAAGAAGCACTGCAGTAACCTGGCCCAGCAGAAGAGTTCAAAAGTCCCCATTGTCTTTTCCCATCTGACAAGATAAGAACTGGCAATCACTTGGCCTCCCTGCCTCTACCTGACCTCAGGGCAGCCTTCTTGGCTAGGAAGGACAGTGGATCTTTTGTTCTTAGCCTTCTATTTCCTAAGCAAGAATTGGCTCACTGCTGGAGATAAGACTCTTGGAAAACACACACACACACACACACACACACACACACACACACACACACACGGAGAGAAATCAAACCCAACCATTTTTTTTAAATCAAAGATCAGCGCCTTAATGTGTAAAATTATTTAAAAAAAATCAGGCTCAGATGGAAAAACAAAAGACAAAACCTTTTGGCTCCTTAGGGCTCACGGTGATCTAGCCAAGTCTAATCTGTGAGCCCAGGTCCCAAACAGAAATCCTATTTCAACAGTCTCTCTCTCAAATGAAGACTATCTTATGTTGGGCAGTGGGGGCTCATGCCTTTAATCCTAGCACTGAGGAGGCAGAGGCAGAGGCAGAGGCAGATGGATCTCTGTGAGTT
This sequence comes from Grammomys surdaster, assembly GCF_004785775.1. Lineage (NCBI taxonomy): Eukaryota > Metazoa > Chordata > Mammalia > Rodentia > Muridae > Grammomys > Grammomys surdaster. The sequence continues at coordinate 3,980,151 of NW_021604684.1, forward strand.
CAAGCCTGGTCTGCAGAGCTAGTACTAAGACAGCCAGGGCTATGTAGGGAAATCCTGTATTGAATAACCAAACCACACCAAAACAACAACAAGAAGAAAAGACTGTTTTTTAACACGTGGACGGGTTAATCGAACTTCTATGCACACTAAACCCGAGTAACAAACGTGTGAGTCCTGACTGCTCCAACTGAATGTTCAGTTGGTTTGCAGCTAAATGCACGGGGCGAGGTGTTAACGAATAGAATGTGAGTAGCCCCTACTCACTCTGTCCCAACAACACAGAATGCTTTATATCTGGCACACTGCTGAAAGTGGGGTTTCTATTTCCATGACCCTCCCCCAATATCCTGACTTGTCAAAGTTAAGGACAGGGCACCTGAAGAGTTGAGGGTAGTGTGGCTTAGTAGTTAGCAGAATATAGTGAGGCGTGGGTTCAGTCCTCCTTTTTCGATAGCTCCCTAAAATCAAAACATCGAGACCACTGAAAGGCTTCCGAATTCTGTTTTTCACCTTGTTAACAGCGAGAGCAGCTGCTCCCTAATTCCTTGGAAAATGAGTGCAGACAGTTCTGTGAAGTTGGAAGGGAAGTAACTCATTGAGGAAAACTAATAAGGAAACGGGGCGTTTAAGGAAGTAGATTGTTCAGAGGAAATCAAAACAATAATAGAAATCAGACTTCATAGAATATTCTCAAAAGTTCTCATACATCAGATCTCCCAGAAGAGGGGGTAATGGGGGAGCTTTGCATTCTTCTCTGAGGGAGCTTACAGAAATATGTGACATGAAGCAAGAAGCCACAGAGTGACAGTCTGCGTGGACTTTTTTCTAATAAGATGACTACCCCTCCCCACAGACACACACTTACACATCAGGGGAAAAAGGGCAAAACCAAGATCAAAATCCCTGCACATTAACAGCGAGACTGTGACCATGTAGAACCTCTTCTTATGGACTTACGCGTCTTACACCGAATTCTCACCATCCAATGCACCTGAGCAATTCCAGTCTCAAGGGGGAAATAAAATGTATTTTTTACAAGATGAGAAAATGCTCACCAGATTGGAGCCACATACCAAGGGCCCACAAGACAAGACTAAGTAACTCCCCTCAACTACTGTGAGAGGGTCTATTCTCTCACAGGCTCTAGGGGCTCCCTGGGGAATCTTTGTAGCTATTGTGACCAATTCTCTGTCCTTTTTGTCTTTGGTAAATTCTTTTACCACCTGCTCCACTGGCCTCACCCACCATTCTACACGGAACACTCTGGAAGTCCATGAAAAGCTTTCTTTGTATGCTACCCATGGGCTGATGTCTCTCCTGAAAGTGCTAGAGGACAGGCCCCAGAACTAGGTCTTGAAGAGCAATACAGCTGTCTCTCAGTATCCCAAGGAGGTGGGTCCCCGGAGCCCCAGTATCCCCAAATTCACAGATGCTCAAGTCCCTTTATAAGATGTAATGTCTGTAGAGCCTAACACATCCTCTTGAATATTTTGATCACCTCTACATTACTGAGTTTACCAAGCACAATGCAAGTAGCTGATCTACCAGATAGCATAGTGGGACAGACCATGTCTCCACAGGTGCAACTGAGGAATACAGATATTTTCAAGAGCCAGAGATGGTGGTACACACCTGCACCCTCAGGTGGTACACACCTGCACCCTCAGGTGGTACACACCTGCAATTTCAGGTGGTACACACCTGCATCCTCAGGTGCTACCCATCTGTACCATCATGTGGTTTACACCTGTACTCTCAGGTGGTATTCACCCCAGGTGGTACAAAATGACTGTACTCTCTGTACCTGAAGAGGCAGAAACAGGCTGATCACAAATTTGAGACCAACCTGGGCTACATGGGAGCATCTAATCTTGGTATCAAGAAAGGGAATCAATGAACCTCCTTTTCCAACAAGATTAATCAATCACCTTTTGTCCCCCTGCAGTTGGTTGGATCCTTGGAGGCCGATGCCGAGGGTATAGAGGCCAGCTTACTATTGGTGTTACTAGTGATAGAGGCTGTTCAGGATCAGCCATAGCTGCTGTGCAATTCACTGTTATTCAGAAAATGAAGAATACAATATAAGGGAAGTAAAGAACAGAACTTTGTCAGCCAAACACTACAGGACAAGAATATATGAGAATGTTAGGGTAGGCAATGGTGAGGTCAAACACCAGCAAACGGAAAGAGATGAGGCTCTGCAGGTGCCCATCAGGTTTAGAGAGGGATCTCCTTATTGTAGGGTGGAGTCCAAGAGTCCTAGGGCCCAATGGCAAGTGTCAGCAAATCAGGCTTCCCATCACCGAGCTTGCCACATGGCTCCTTGTAGGTAGCACACACAGTTGGAGCATGCTTGCCCACAAGTCTGAACACAGCTGTTCATCTCTTCTTGAGACATGACAGAATGCTTACTATAAAAACATAGACCACAGACTGAAGCCCTTGGACTCTTTGCAACATTATTGTAAAAGGAAATTTGGTCCCAGAAACCGAAAAATGGGAGATTTGTCTGTAGCAAACTTACTGTCTTTCTAATGTCACCAGTGAAGCCAGGATAAATTCTGAGCTGGGAGAGCAGCTGTCAAACCAAGTTCTTACAAAAGGGAAGCTGTTCTGATTCTTTGTTGAATGGTACTGGAGTGGAGCCCTTGGTATCAGACTTGCTAAGTGTTCACTGTACCACTGAGCAGTGCCCAACCATAGAGAATCTCCTAAATAGTTACAAGTGCTCATGTTGGCCTCTCAGGGTAAGTATCAGCCTTGTAACAGCTTTGGAGTTTGGCCAAAGTAGACCTTGTCTGTGATAATAAACACCTATAAATATCTAGGGTTTCACTAGTAGATTCCAGCCTCTTTCCTTATTACCAAGGTCTCCAGCAGTTACAGGTTTGTCAACAAGCTGTTTCAGGACCTGCAGTCAGGGCTGGAGAGATGAGTCAGTAGTTGAGTGTTGAGTATCCAGCCCCCACATCAGGTGGGTGGCTCACAACTACTTGTAACTCCAGCTCCAGGGGATCCTAAACATCTTTTTGTTCTCTTCAGGCATTCCACACACTTATAGTGTGCACATGTGCTCACAAATAAAAAAAAATTAAAAACCATTAAAGAAGAATTTGTAATTTGTGTGAATGCACTGGGCGTACAAGCACCCGAGAGCACACACAGGGGCCGGAGGAGGACACACAGTGTCCTGCTTTATCATCCTCTCACTTCATGCCTTTGAGACACGGTCTTTTGCTGAACCTGGAGCTAGGCTGGTGGCCAATGAGCCCCTAAGCCCCCTCTTGTCTCTATCTCTCACAGGTCTGGGATTCTGAGTGCCTGTGACCAGACCTGGCTTTACATGCAGAGCTGGGATCTGAACTCAGGTCTTCAGTCTTAGGCAGCAAGCATTCTTACCCCTGAACTATTCCTCCTGCCTCAAAGACTTCAAAATTGTTTACAAGTATCCTCTCCCTCCCATTTCACCCCAGGGCTTCCTCCGTGAGGACTTACTCTACTATTGAGACACATCCTCAGAACAAGTATCTTTTTCATACGGTGTTTATTGATAAAGTTACCTCCCTGGCAGAATCCAGGAATAGGCTAATGAATTGCAACTACAGTGTACTGTGCTGGGCTGTTTAAATTCAGACAGGAAACAGAAGTACAGCAAGACCACAATGAACAGTAGGCCTTGCCTGTGGCTCTTTAGCCTGGATAGGATTTTAAAGAGGGGTGGGGAAGGGGGGAACTTTTTTCTTTTCCTTCAGCCAACAAGTATTATAGGTTGTTTTCTTCCAGTTTTGTTTGGAATCAAGTCATGCCAAAGGATTAGAGCAGGCTGGTTTGGAAGTAGGCAGACTTTTTTGAGAACTGAAGCAAGTTTGTCACTAATAAAAAGCCGCGAGCTCCTGGGACTTGTCAGGTTGCAAGGCAGGGAGTCATAGATCGTATATTCTCCAGTGTTTTGATTTACTGAGTCACTTCCACCTCCCACACGACACCATGGAGACCTCACCCAGGTACATTCTGGATTTCAGTAAATGATGTCATGATCAGACCCAAGGATAAGCCCAGCCGCCATGCCTCCCACTCTAAGACAAAATGATACTGCCTAGTGAAGGCTAACATCTGTAAACCTCAGGCCCTGAAGAAGGGTAAAAGAACCCCAGGACTGCCGCTCTTGTCCTTGAGCTTGAAAGTGTTGGCAAGAGCAGATGCCATGTTTAGCTGTAAAGATGGCAAAAAGCAGTCTCTGTTCCCCGACCAGTCTGAACATCAGGACAAGATGATGGGGGAAAATAAGGCTTCCCAGGACAAGCACAGACAGGAGCAGAGGAAACTGGAGGAGCTGAAGGGAAGGCTGCAGGAGGAATGAAGAAATCTGGCAGAGCTTCTTTTCTCATGCTGTGAGGCTGCCCCACGGTCCTCCCCACGGTCCTCCCCACAGTCCGCCCCGATTAAACATTGATGTTTTACCCACACATCTGCTGCGGATAGGTAGGATACCATGTTATTTGGGAGCCTTTACAAATCCCCCCGTCTCCCAGAGTCTTTATTTGTTTCAAGAGGAAGCAGGAACCATTGAGGAAGACCAACCCTTTTTTTTTCTTTCTTTCTTTTCGGTGGCTACCAGTCTGACCTTGTGAACTGACAGTTTCCCTTATGTCCCTGTCTTATAAGCTGCCAGAGCATCCAAGTTTGGTGACCCGGTTCTTCCCACATTTCTCTGCAAAGAGATAAGCAGTGAGGTCTGTCATGGTGGGCCCCGTATTTTTATGCACTTGGGTTTCTACACCCTTTTGCAGTACTTTCACCATCTGTAGAGAATCAAAATCTCACTGTTTAACCTGTTCTGTAAAGTCACTGCTCTGCAGCTAGTTGGCCTTGACTCTGAAAGCCAGTCATCAGGATTACAGAATCAGAGGCAAGAGGACTGTGAGTTCGAGACCAGCCTGGACTATACAGCCAGTTCTAAGCTACGCTGGGCCTTATAGGGAGACCCTGTATGCCTGTCAGTCTTTCTTTCTCTCTCTGTTTCCAATTCCTTCTCTCTGTATCTTATTCTTTGTCTCCCTGTTTCTCATTCTCGTTGTCTGCCTTTCATTCCCTGTCTCTGTGCCTCTAAGTCTCTTGACTTAGCATTTATCTGTGTCTCTGTCTCTCTCTTTCTTTCTTTCTTTCTTTCTTTCTTTCTTTCTTTCTTTCTTTTCTTTTTTTTTTTTTGGTTTTTCCGAGACAGGGTTTCTCTGTGTAGCCCTGGCTGTCCTGGAACTCACTCTGTAGACCAGGCTGGCCTCGAACTCAGAAATTCGCCTGCCTCTGGCTCCCAAGTGCTGGGATTAAAGGCGTGCGCCACCACCGCCCAGCGTCTCTGTCTCTTTCTTACACAGATGTAGATCCAGACACACACTCTCATACTGTCTAGGATATTACCAAGAACCAGAATGTTTTATCAGCATATAGGGATAAACCGAAGGGGAGTGGTACCAGTGGGTTGGAGAAAGGCCTAGACATGGGATTGGCTGGGAATCAAAACTACCCCTTCAAAACCTGAGTTAATCCAGCACCCCTCCCCCATAGGTAGAGTCTGCACTCACCCGGAGGACTTAAGTCTGTACGTCCTCCTATCCCTCCAAAAAGCCCTGTCCAGCACAGACACTGCAGGGTTCCCAGTACCTCATCTCCTGTAGGAGTTGCAACAGAATGAGGCCACCCCCGCGTTCACCACTGTCACTTGTTTTGTGGACTCCCACGCACCTCGGGAGCGCCCCACCGGGCACCTGTAGCCCTTTTCGGGAGGAATCTCTGGCTGCTGGGCTCGTGGGCGCTGGTTGGCGAGAGTGGGAACAGGCCTGGCGGTGCTGACTGGCACGGGGACTACAGCCGAGGGGGCAGAGCCCCGGGGTGGCCGATGGGGAGTAAGAGGGAGGAGGAGCTCGGGGTTTATGGGAACGCACGGGGAGATGGTGACTTGGGGCTCAGGAGGAACTGAGGAGCAGAGGAAATGGAAACAAGCAGAGTACTCGGACAGAAGGGTGACCCGGGCGCAGGGGTACATGGGCAGCACTCGCCTGATGAGGGCTCCCGCGTAGTCCCTGGCGGTCTCCATTGGTGCGGGTCCTCCTGTCCCAAGGCCGCGCCTCTTAAATCACTGCCCTGTCCGCCCCGCCCCGCGACGACTTGACCCGATCGAGTCAGGACCTTGGCGACAGGCTGCGCTACTGCCAGCAGCGAATAGTTCTGGCTCCCACGCCTGGGTCCCGGGGCCACGCCCCTTCGTGTGCAAACGGTACTGAGGGTCCCAGAACTCCAGATTTGGTGGTGTTGGTGGCTATTGTCAGTTTGTTTTCCTCTTTTGGGGGCTAGGGTGACTGGTGACATCACCAATGTCAGCGGTATCGCTTGGCAGGAAAAAACCAGGTGTGCGTGGGGTGAGCTGAGTGTCCGAACAGGCTGTCTGCATGCTGGAGTCTCCAAAGCCCGACCCAGGGCTGGGCGGCTGGCCAGAGAGTTCCTGGGGGACAGGAGGAAGTTGCTGGGGACACGCGTAAGCGCAGCACTTCGGGTTCTCAGAGGTGCCAGAGCTTCCCTGTGGGTAGGTAAGAAGAGAGTAAAGTAGAGGGAGTGGAGGAAGCAGATGGCTGCCACCATTACTTACTGAAGTTGTAGGTTCTGAGACACAGAAGGTAAGCACAAGATTTATCCGGCATTAAATTTTTCGTGCATTCAGTGAACAGCCGCTGCCCCACGCCCACGAAGAGCCGAGTTGGGGGGCATTCACCAGAGCTCCTCAACAAAGTTGAAGATGACTTTCTTCGCAAGTTGCAAGGTCTGGAATTAGGAGTGGCTGGAAGCTCTTCTCTGTTCACCATCACTGACCAAGACCAGGCTCGGTCACTAGCCCTCTTCTCCAGTTCATCTCCTAGGAACCAAGATTGTTCCATCTTCAGGGTCACTGGGGTCAACACACCTCACCTGACCTTCAGGGAAGTAGAAGCCAAAAGCAATTTCCCGTGAATGCTC
>NW_021604684.1:3987558-4003788 GCF_004785775.1 Grammomys surdaster
TGTAAGAGGGAGACAGGAGAGGGTGGGAACAGAGAGTAACCAGAATAAATTATAGAAAGTTTGGAGGTCTCAAATAATAAAAAGATGAGGAAACATTCCCATAGATCAGTGCGCTCACTCCTAACAAATAAACGATAGTCTATAGTCTATGCCCTAAAAATTCAGGCTAGTTGATTGGAATACATATGGCACTAGCCATGTACTGGAGTGAGTCTGGAGAGTAGGTCAAGGTCATGGGAATTCTCATCTCTAGGACCTAGAATGCTGCTTGACCCAGAAGTCATGCAGACTCCAAAGCAAATGAATGGAAGAGATGCATTGTAACATCTGAATGCAAATTGTAAAAGAACAAAGAGAAATTCAGTCCTGAGGGCAGAGAAGCAGGGAAGTGATGCTGAGGCTGAAGGAGCTGGAGGAGGAGGAGGAGTCGAAGAGGGGGAGGAGGAGGAGTTGGAGATAGGGGAGGAGGAAGAGGAAGAGGGGGAGTTGGAGATGGGGGAGGCTGCAAGGCTGTTCTATGTTGCTTTTATGAAGAGCAAACGCCCCATGGGACCTCAGTTGCCTGGAAAACTGTCCAGGGCAGGTAGGTATGGATCCTGGGAGAGCTGTGGAGAGCCTGCAGACACGGGTTTAACCTGCTCAGATCTGGGTTTGAGAAAGCCGATGAAGTGGGAGCAAGGAGACTGGCCGAGGTAGGGGAAGGAACTTCAGTGAACCAAAGAAAGATGCCAAGTGCCACCCAGTGGGCATGGGCATGACGGGAGGCTGGGGCATCTCCAGGTCATGGTGATAACAGCGGGGACCAGCTGGAGAGTCCGCTGGTATTTTTAGTTGGGTTGCTGGAGATACAGCACCACACCTTGACAGATGAGAGACAGCAGGAAGGTCAGTTTGGAGTGGAGATTAAGCTGAGTCTACTCTGGTAGGAGGTGTCCCTCACCTCCTCCAACCTCCCCACTGTGGCCTGCGGCCCAGGGCGGGTCTCTGCTGGAAATAAAGGCAGGATCAGGGGAGGTAAATAAAGGAAGAAATAAATAAAGGCTGGTGCCTTCTCAGTTATGGGAGAACATAGGTGCTTGAGAATCAGAGAAAGCTTAGTAGGCATCTACTCAGATCTGTGTGTTTTTGGAAACCAATCGAATAAAACAATGAATTCTGAGTCTGACTCCCATCTTGCTACTTTGAATCCCGTGGCTAAACTCACTGGCTAATTAGGTTTTGTTGTGGTGGTGGTTGTTTTGGGGGCGAGTTTAATTTGACACTGGGGTCATCTGGAAAGAGAATTTAGACTGAGAAAAGCCTCCATTAGATTGGGCTGTGAGCATGTCTGTGTGGCATTTTCTTGATTAATGACCAGTGTGGGCAGCCCCTCCCTAGACAGGTGGTCTTGGGTTGTATAAGAACACAAACCATATTCGTAATTTTGGGGCTGGAGAGATGTCTCAGTGGTTAAGAGCACTCACTGGCTGCTCTTCCAGAGGTCCTGGTGGGATCTGGTGCCCTTGTCTGACGTGCAGGTGTAAATGGAGATAGAGACCACACATAACACACACACACACACACACACACACACACATACATAGAGAGGGGGGTGCACCCTTTCCTTCCCAAGTTGCTTTTGGTCATGATTTTTCTCACAGCAATTGAAAGTAAATTGAGACCCAAGGAGAAAGCTTTCTATTTTTCAGTCCATTTTCCTTCCTTCCTTCCTTCCTTCCTTCCTTCCTTCCTTCCTTCCTTCCTTCTTTCCTTCCTTCCTTCACCTATTCATTCATTCATTCTCTTCTTTTTTTTTTTTAATTTTTGTTTTTGTTCTTTGAACAGGGTTTTTCTGTGTAGCCCTGGCTGTCCTGAAACTCACTCTGTAGACCAGGCTGGCCTTGAACTCAGCGATCTGCCTGTCTCTGCCTCCAGAGTATAGGGATTAAAGGCATGTCACCACCCAGCTTCGTTCTTAGTTTCTAACCATCTGTGATGAGGGTAAACATAAGCAAAATATGTTACATACATGTGTGAAAGTATCGCAGTGAAAACCGTTCTTTTGTATATAATTAGTGTAAGTTAATAAAAATGACTAATAACCCCCGATTGTATGAGTTCCTTCCCAGTTCTCAGTGGGTCCCAGTGTCGTTTGGGTGAGATGTGACCTGAAGTCCAATGTAGACAGTTATGCACCAGCACAACTTAGATCACGGTATAGTGCATCGGAAGCCAAGCTCTGGAAGAGATGAACTCAAACTCAGCGGGGCACCTAACTAAGGTTGCCCTATCAGCATAGTCAAGAATATAAACAATTTGAGTCTATCCTACTATTTGCCATCTCCCAAGCTCTCTTAAAATTTTGAAAAAAAAAATGGGGCTGGAGAGATGGCTCAGCAGTTAAGAGCACTGACTGCTCTTCCAGAGGTCCTGAGTTCAATTCCCAACAAGCACATGGTAGCTTACAACCATCTGGAATGGGATCTGATGCCCTCTTCTGGAGTGTCTGAAGAGAACAATAGTGTACTCATATACACAAAATAAAAAATAAAAAATATTTTGAATTAAAAAGATTTATCTTTTGTGTAGGTACATTTTGGCTACATATATGTATGTGTGCCACACTTGTGCCTGGTGCCAGTGGAGGCCAGAGGAGCTGGAGTTAAGAGTCTTATTGAGTTATTCAGGTTGACCTCAAACCCATGACTCTCCTGCCTCAGCTTCTCCAAAGCTGGGATTGCAGACATGTAATAGGATACTCTCTGCTGTGGCTGGCTGCTTGTTCCCCATCTAGAGACTCATTCACATTGATACACTGTTACTGTTGTTGTTATTTCCTTGTCAAGTAGAATTCCATTGTGGGACATATCAAATACACCTATACATTCTACTGTTACCGTCTGGCTGGGATGCCTAAGGCACAGTTGCAAAAATCATGTATGTATTGAGTGTGTGTGTGTGTATACACTGTTTCCTCTTTCACAGAGTGTTCTGGAGTGATTCAATTCTGTTATGTAAAGACTCCTGCTAGGTACTGTGACACTGACCAAAGAGGCAGACAGATCAATTTAGTGTGGAACTTACTCATCACAGAAGCATGTGCCTGACCAGCAGCAAGATCACGTGGACTCCTAGATTTTGGATCAGAAAGTGTCTTAGCTACTATTCTATTACTGTGAAGAGACACCAAGACCAGAGCAACCTATAGAAGAAACCATTTTAATTGGGGGATTGCTTACGGTTTCAGAGGTGAGTCCATGAGCATCATAGTGGGGAACACGGCTGCGGGCAGGCAGGCATGGGGATGGAGCAGTAGCTAAGAGCTTACTTATTATATATTAATTCACAACGTGGAGGCAGAAAGACTGGGCCTGTTGTAGGCTTTAGAAACTTCATAGTTCAACCCCAGTGACACGCCTTCCCCAGCAAGGCCACGCCTTCCCCAGCAAGGCCACGCCTTCCCCATCAAAGCCACAACACTTTTTTTTTTTAGGTTTTTCGAGACAGGGTTTCTTTGTGTCGTCCTGGCTGTCCTGGAACTCACTCTGTAGACCAGGCTGGCCTCGAACTCAGAAATCTGCCTGCTTCTGCCTCGCAAGTGCTGGGATTAAAGGCGTGTGCCACCACTGCCCGGCTTTTTTTTTTTTTTTAAAGCCACAACACTTAATTCTTTCTAAAACAGTTCCACCAACTAAGGACCTAGCATCCAAATATATGGGTTTATGGGGCCATTCTCCTTCAGACCACCACAGGGAGAAAGACGTATTTATGGACTGGGACAAATGTGACTGTTGTGGTTTCAGTGTACCTCACTTACCTTAAGATACCAGATGACTAGGCAATCATGGGGTCACACCTCAATACAGCTACAGTTGTGTCCAGGAGACTGTCCCCTCATATCTGAGTGTGCACAAGACTGAGAGTCTCAGGAATGCAGCTTGGGTGGAGAAGCCTAGTCCCTCAGGAGCTGGTATGGGAGGAAGAGTTGGGAACTGCCTTAGTGCTCCAGCCCTGCCACCTGCAGCTTGAAGAGGATCGGTTTACGTTCAGATGCCTCTGAGGCCAAGTCAAGGCATACACAGGATGCCATGGTTCTGAGCAAGTGACAGCCAAACCTTGAGACTGAGGAGAGAAATGCATGTAATAGGATACTCTCCTATCCTACTGTGTGTGTGTGTGTGTGTGTGTGTGTGTGTGTGTTACCCAATGCAGGTGTTTACAGCCAGAAAGGCCAGGGCTGTGGCTGGAACACTGACAAATTACACTTTAGGTCCCAAGGTAGGTGAGTCCTTCACACCTTTCTCTGGCGTTATAGCCGATCACATGCTTTCTCTGGATTACGAATAGTAGCCCTCAGTTCCGCTACAGAATGGACAATACTGGAAGTGGGGGCACCATCAAGTTTACAGGTGCTAGAGCTGAATGGCTTGCTATTTGCTGGTTCAAGTCCTCTACTCTTCCTGAGGCCAGCTTCTCTCTGAAGAATATGAAGAAAGTCGTCCTCACTGTCCTACCTGAATGAGAGCACTGTGGGGGAGGGGAAGGGAAGAGGCGGTAAATGCAGGTGATAGAGAATGAGGGAGGCTGGGTTTCAGGAAAATGGGGGGTGGTCAGGACACTTGTGCAAGGAGCCCTGGATTCAACTAGATTAGAAGCAAATATGCCAGAAGAAGAAGAAGAAGAAGAAGGAGAAGGAGAAGGAGAAGGAGAAGGAGAAGGAGAAGGAGAAGAAGAAGCAGCAAATATGCCATGGATTCTAAAATGGGGATTAGTATTTTCACAGATTTGTGTATAGCCTGCTTTAAAACTTATTATCTGGTAAGCCAGGTATGGTAGTGCACTCTTTTAATTCCAGTGTTCAGGAGGCAGAGGCAGTGGATTTCTGTGGGTTCGAGGCCAGCCTGGTCTGCATAGTAAGTTCCAGGACAGCTAGGGCTACACAGTGAAAACAAACAAATACAAATGCATCAGCAACAAACCTTTATATTGGAACTGGGGATACAGCTCAGTGGTAGAGGACTTCCCTAGTGGGTATGAGGCAAGTGATGTAAATTATAAGCCAAACCAAAACCATAAATAAAGCTAAACCCAAACTCAGTATTAAACTGTTATAGGAACTGGATATTTTTATGGCCTGCAACTTTTGGGGCCTCAAGATCATATACATTTAACAGAGGCCATGGCCTCTCTTGCTTAAAGGGCTCTCATGACCACCCCCCTCCCGTCCTTAGCAGTGTGCCAACACCCAGAAGTCCTGGAGCTCCGGCTGCAAGCCTGTTGTGCTGGAAGAAGGGTTATCCAGGCAGCTGGCAGACCCTCAAGCAACGCTATTAATAACCCCGAGTGCTGGCGTCTCAGTGCCTGGCGCCTCCTGCTTGCCCCTGTTGCTGGGTTTTTGTTTTCCTTCCAAGTATAGGAAAAACCATGATGTTCTTTGCTGCTGAGTTCAGTGGAAAGTGTTTTTGTTTTGTTCTGCCTCTGACAAGTCCAGAGAAGCCTCTGTGTCAGGGTTAGGGTTAGAGATTCCAGGTCTTCCTTAACTGAGAAGAAGGGCAAAGTGTGCCAACACCTAGCTTTGGTTTTCTCATGATTGTTTTGGTCTTTTGAAGAGATTTCATTTTCTTCTTCTTCTTCTTCTTCTTCTTCTTCTTCTTCTTCTTCTTCTTCTTCTTCTTCTTCCTCCTCCTCCTCCTCCTCCCCCCTCCTCCCCCTCCTCCTCCCCCTCCTCCTCATTGATACCCCTACTACTTCTACGATTACTATTTATTTATGTATACACATGATCTGTCTATATGTATGCTGCATCCCAGAAGAGGACATCAGATTCCATTACAGATCCTTGCAAGCCACCATGTGGTTACTGGGAATTGAACTCAGGACCTCTGAAACAGCAGACAGTGCTCTGAATGGTAAGCCATTTCTCCAGCCCCAAGAGATTTCTTTTTAGAGACAGGATCTATTATGACCCAGGCTGTCCTGAATTTCCCACCTCCGCCTCCCAAGTGCTGGGATTACAAGCAGGAGTTGCCATGCCTGGCTGGAAGAGATTTTTATCAGTCTGTGCTCTTGCCTGTGACCTTTTTGGTGACATCACGGATAAAGCAAGAATCCCCTGGATCATGTTCAGCCATGGCTCCCGGCCCTTCCCTGCTTACTTACTCAGCTCAGATGGACTCCTGCTGTTCTCCTTGATGGGTGACACGGATACATGTGCTGTGTGGTGGTCTTGTGTTTGTTTATATAACTTGCATTGCGTATCACATTCTGCAATATACTTCACATAACGATGTGTAGCTCTTCCTCTGTCTCTTAAATTACTACATACTACATACTACACACTACAGAACTTACCTCTGCCTCTTAAACTACCACATACTATTTTCATAGCATATGCACAACACAGGCTATTCAACATCTCTCGTTGAACACTGGAGATTTCTCATTGGTCCATTGTATAAGTAGTGCTGCGCTGAACACTGTCCATGGCTGGTGATGTTTGTTGGTTTGGAAGGTTGTGGAGCCTTTAGGAGGTGGAGCCTCACTGCAGGAAGTGCATCACTGGAGTCAGACCTGAGCCTTGGTAGTCTGGCCCGGCTTCTTTTCTGCTCTCCACTCTCTGACCTGCCACCCCCTGCTTCTGGCATGATGTCTTCCTAGCACAGCACACTGTAGTCCTCAGTTGCCAAAGGCAATGCTCCCTTAAGCTGTATCTTGTCAGACATTTGGTCACAGCAGAGACCAAAAGAAATTAATACAATGTTCAACTATAACCCATGTGATTAGAGAAACGAAAGTCAAAACCATAACAATGTACAATTCCACCCACTGGGACTGCACGTCTTCTTTTATGAATTTGTTTTTTTTTAAGCCAGGAAAATACAAATGTTGTTGAATATGTAAAGAAACTGGAACCCAAATCACTCTGCTGATGGGGAGGAGGTGACAGTTGCCTGAAGCAGGGTGTGTCTGTTTTTCAAAACAGGTATGGTTGGGATGGGGTAGAGCTCAGTGGTAGCCTGTTATGTGTGGGGCTCTGGGTTCAAGCCCCACAACATCTCCAAACACTGCAGCAGACACTCAGACAAATATTTGTGTGCTCACGTTCATTGCTTAATGTTTATATATTCACAACAGCCAAGAGGCAGAAGCAACACGCATGTTCGTCAAGAGACATGTTCATCAGTACATATGTGAGCAAAATGTACTGTGTGCGTACAGTAGTTAACCGTTAAAAGGCAACAACAGGGGCTGGCAAGATGGCTCAGTGGTTAGGAGTATTTATTGCTCTTGTAGAGGATTAGGGTTCGGGGTTCAGACCTCACACGGGGTAACTCACAACCACCTATAACTCCAGTTCCAGGGGAGCTGATGGTCTCTGGGCTCTGAAGGTACCCACATTTATGAGTATGTGTGTGGGGCTGGTGAGATTGCTCAGTGGTTAAGAGCACTGACTGCTCTTCCAGAGGTCATGAGTTCAAATCCCAGCAACCACATGGTGGCTCACAACCATCTGTAATGATATCTGATACCCTCTTGTGGGGTGTCTGAAGACAGCTACAGTGTATTTACATATAATAAATAAATAAATAAATTAAAAAAGAAAAAAAGAGTATGTGTGTGTGTATGAGAGAGAGACAGAGAGAGAGACAGAGAGAGATGTATGTGTATGTTAGGAATGTATGTGCATATATGTGTGAGAGCTGTGTGCATGCATGTGTACATGTGCATGTACACATATGTGCATAAGTGTGAGTGTATATATGTGTGTACATGTTCATGTGTGTGCGAGAGTTACATGTGTCTATGTGTGGGTATGTACGTATGCATATGTGTCTGAGAGATATATGTGTGCTTGTGTGTTCCTGTATGTCTGTGTGCATGTGTGAGAGAGATTTGTATGTGCATGTGTGTACATGTATGTGTATGTGAGGGTGAGATATGTGTGTGTGAGAGAGAGACATGCGTATATGGATGAGTGTGTACATGTGTGCATATGTGTGTCCGTAGGTGTGTGCATAGTTTTAAAGAAGCAGACCAACAAACTGATCTACACTTTCTATAGAGAAGAACCAAGCCAGGCAATTTTGAAAAGGGACAGAGTGGGAGGACTGGCTCTCCCTAATTTCAAGTTATAGCAATAGAGTCTGTGTGATATTGGTGAGATAAATAGATTGGGTGAAAAGGAGGCCGTGAGTTCAGAGACAGGGCTCCACATTGACTTTCAGTAAAGGGGGGTGGGTGGGGCAGGGATCAGGCTTTGCAGCAAGGGGCTCTGGAACAAGGCCTCCTGACCCATCCATACCTTGTATAAAATGAGGGTTTTTTTACATTTTTATTTTTGAATTTTATTTTTTCGGTGGAGGGTCAGGAGGTGGGAGTCATGCACGTGCCACAGTGCATTTGTGGAGGTCAGAGGACAACTTGTGGGTCCCAGAGGTGGAACTCAGGTCATCAGGCTTAGTGGCAAGTGACGTTACCTGCGGAGCCATCTTGCACGGTGACCATACGCAACTTGACTCGCACTGAATCATGAATTTAAATGCACATCATAAAACTGTGTACGTTTTAGAAGCTTAAGTGAGAGATCCCTTTGGCTTGTTTCTGTATTTGAGACAGAGTCTTTGTGCACGCGGCTGGCCTGAAGCTTGTTATGGACCTTGAACACACAGCAGACTTGTTTGTTTATGACAAAGCCTTACTATGTAGCCAGGCTGGCCTCACCAGTCCTTTTGCCTCAGCCTCCTGAAGGGCGTGGGCTTCCAGGCTCACACCCACACAGCTGCCTGCTCTTTCTTCTACAGCGTCAGTGCCAGCACCGGAAGTCAGACCTCCGCACATTAGCCAAGCGCTGAACTGCAGCTACCTCCCAGAGCTAACAGAAAAACTAACGAAAAAAATCTTAGTTTAGAAGGAGATTTCTTAGCTCTATCTAAAAGTAAAGTCATAATTCATAGAAGAAGAAAAGGAGGTGAGACTCCCAAGATTCGGACTGTTCACCTCCAAGAGGAAAACGAAGACATTTTCTCTAATTCTGTGATGAGAAACTAGCAACGAGGCAGAACTAGGATGATACGAACAGACGCGTCACTAAAGAAGATCGTTCACATGCATATCAGAGCGTGGAGTGGTGACCAACAATAGTCCTCAGGGGAATAAGATTAAAACAGTAGGTGTTAGACTTGGGCGCAGCTTAGAACAGACCACACCAAACCAAACGGTTCCACGAGGGGAGGGGGTAGAGGGCAAAAGGCAGAGGGCAAAGGTGGGGAGAGAAACGAGAGGAGATGGCGGAGAGAAAAGAGAGGAGAGAGAGAAGTGGAGGCTGGCCATGACCACGTGGGGAGAGAGGGAAAGGGAAGGGGAGGGGAGAGGGGACAGACAGAAGCTAGAGGCAAGAGAGTAAGAGAGGGGAGGAGGCAAGCAGCCCCTTTTATAGTGGACAGGCCTACCTAGCTGATGCCAGGGAACTGTGGGGGTGGAGTTTAGACAGAATGCTAACAATAGGGAGATACCGCTGTTAACTGTGTAAAACGAAAAGCTAAAGTCCTGACAACCCCAAGTGCTGACAAGGAAGCAGCACACCAAGGTTCTTAGAGTGGCTTAAGGGAATGTGTGGGGGATGTGGAGGTCACCTTGTGAAGGACAGAGTGTGATGGAGAGTAAAGGTGCTACGGGCTCCTGTGACTCCTCAGAGTCCTGATCTGACGTACACGGCATTAGATCTAACTTCTGGAACATCGGTGGGACAGCAAAAAGGAACAGAGACCAGGTTGCCTGTCTTAAATGAAGTTCTCACACGAGATGATGCGCCCTCCATCAGGCAGGGCTTTCACTGGAGAACAGTGACGGTGTGGCGAGATATGATTGGCCAAGGATTTAGGGCTTGGGATTGGCTCAAACGCTACATAGGTTTATGCGCTGCACGATAAACTTAGATGCTGCACAATAAACATCTTTCCTCGATGCTGGTCTCTGGAGTCTGATTTCCCGGGATTTGTCATGTGACTCTGTCACCTCTCAGCCCCCCATCCTCTGTCCTGTTTCCACAGGAATGCTAATTGGATCAGTGGTTCTCTGCTTCTTACAAAGTTAAGCATTCATTCAACCACAACCCAGCGATCCCGCTTTCTGGTATTTAAGTAAAACATAGACTCAGCTTTCCTCAAAATCCTATAAGTGAATATTTATAGAGGGTGCATTCATGGTGGCTCTGAACAGGAAGCAAACCAAAGGTGTGTTACCTGGGGAAAGGCTCGACTGCTTAGCATATCTAGAAAACAGAGTACTTGGCAGTAAACAGGAACTGCTGATTTGTGTAACTCCACAGATGAACTTCAGATGTGTTGCCGCACGTGCAGGAAGCCAGATTCAAAAGACTGCGTGCTGTGTAATTCCACTTAAGTGAGGTTCCAGAACAGCTAGGAACAGATCAGTGGCCCTGGGGCTGGAGGGGGGTGTGTTTCCCTGGGGCACACATGGGATCTCTGGATGAGGGGCTTCTTGTATATTTCAGTTGTAGTAGTAGTTGTACAATGGGTGTTGTCAAAATTTGAAGGAACATAAGCTGAAAGGGGTGAACATTATGTAAAAACAACTTTAATTTTAAAACTGTACTTACTTATTTATCTATTTGTGTGTGTGTGTCTGTCTGTTTGTGCTTGCCAGTGTATACATGCTGAGGTCAGAGGACTAGTTTTTCGAAGTTTCTTCTATCCTTCTGCCTTTACATGGCTCTGGGAATTCAATTCAGGTCGTCAGACTCATGAGGCAGACACCTTTACCTGGTGAGTCAACTCATTGGCCACAGTGCTACTTTCTTTTGGGGGAAGATCTTGGTGCAAAATGATATAACTAGTTAAGAAAACTCTTGGCAGTTTAAAAACAATAGAATTAAACATGTGATTATCCAATTACCCAGGGACTCCAATACTCACAGGTACTTATCCAAAGGAATGCAAAACCTGATCACAAAAAGCTCACAGAGAATGGACAGCAAACACTGACGACTTAAGCAGATGCTGGTGAGTTTACACATTCGACTCTGTACTAAAGAGGGGCAAGTGGGTGATGTAACACGGCCGGGTCCCAGACACGGGGCAGAGCAAAAGCCAGCCACAAAGCACAGAGATTGAGAAGTGTCACAGCAGGCTGTGCCATTGAGGAGAGAAATGAGCCTGTGTCTGAGGAGGTGCCTGGGAGGTGACAGGGTATGAGGAGCAGTTCCCCAAACTCAGGAACCAAAGGGTGTGTGTCACAGTCACCTCATCTGAATGATTGGCAGAGCCTGGGCTGGGAGCTGAGGGGAATGTGACACAGGGCACTTTCTAGGACAATGGGATGGTTTGTGTTTAGTTTGGAGCAGTCAAAACTGTGAATGCTACACAGAAAAACAACAACAACAAATTAAAAGAAACAAGCAAAAATCAAGCAGACCTCTGAGCCAAACACATAACAATGTAGTTTAGTTCAGATAAACTCCATCTTTACACGATAGAGTATAAAATATAAAACGTAAAGTTGCAAAAAGCACAGCATGGGCAACATATTTTAAAAGTATTTTTAAAGAAACTGCTGGGAGATGGTGGTGGCTCATGCCTTTAATCCAAGCACTAGCAGAGGCAGGTGGATTTCTATGAGTTCGAGGCTGGTTGGTTTGCAGAATGAGTTCCAAGACAGCTAGAGGGTTACACAGAGAAACCCTGTTCATCCATCCATCCATCCATCCATCCATCCATCCATCCAACCAACCAAGTTGGGTTGGAGAGATGACTCAGTGGTTAGAGTACTGGCTACTTGTCCAGAGGACCTGGGTTTGATTCCCAGCACCCACAATGGCAGCTCATTGCATCTGTAACTCCAGTCCCAGATGACCCAATGATTTCTTCTGGCCTCTGTGAGCACTAGGTGCACATGCAGTGCTTTTACATACATGCAGGCAAAACATCTATACACATAAAATTGAAAGGAAGTAAATCTTTTTAAAAAGAGTCTTTTATTGTGACCAAAAAAAAAAAAAAACCCTAACATAAAGCCAGCTGTCCTAACTTTTTCTGTTCCTACAGTCCTAGGGATCAGGTGCAGGGCCTCCTCAGACTAGGCAGGTGCTCAGCTGCCCGAGCTACACCCAGCCCACCAACCGTCTTTGGTATATAGTTTCATGTGCAGTCGCATTGTACACTGTGGCTCACATCCTTTGTGTTCCCAAGTGGAATTGTTTCATCCACGAGACAGAAGCTGCCACTTCTGTACCCAGCCTCTGGCTCTCACCCCTCCCTCCACTTTCTGTCTCTTTGGGTCTGACTGCTCTGAATACCACAGGCTGGCTCATTTCCCTCGGCGTAATTTCATCAACACTCAACTGTGAATATGTCCTTCGTTTTCAGGGCTGAGCCGTATGTCGACTGATTCCTCCTCCTCTATATCGGGCACATGAAGGTGACTGCGCAAATAAGAAACCAGGGAAGTACAGGTGTCTTTCGTCACTTTTTCCATCCTTCTGGGCACTGGCCTTGCAGCTGAAGGGGATCATTCTGATAGCACCAGGTTTGACAGTGACCCTGGCTATGCAAAAGCCTCATTCTGTCCAAAGGACAAAGTGAAGCGGTGGCTCTAAAACCCTGTGGGAGCCTTACACAACACTCACTCCTGGCCTGCTTGGCTCCTCAAGTGGCCCTCTGCCCTTTGAGAAGATGGGGCAGCGGGGGCAGAACGCCCTAGGGAGATGGTGCTTACTAGCCCCATGACTACCCCCCAGGGGAAAGTAGGTGCAATGCTTGCCTGCAGCCAACACCCTAAACCCTTTCTGGGTGTAGGTTGGCAGTGTTAAACACAGTGCCACTCAAGCAGCTTGCTGCACTCTCTCTGGCCTGCTATCTGCCATCCACCTCCTTACATTCTCTGCTTCATCCCCCTGCAGCCATAAGTGACAGTCAGTGACACCCCGGGGAGGTCTGGGAACTTTTGAACACCTCTGATGGACTGTAAACTTGTGTTCTCTGTTCCACTCTAGAACAGAAGTAGTTGGAACTAGTGTAGCCCCATGGGTTAGGCTTTTCAGGGTGGATCATAACAACGAGTCCTTTGCGCAGGCCCTGAACACAGGTTCCAGTGCAGTGCTCTCCCCCTGCCCCCCCAGCAAGGCTGCGGGAAGCAGCTGGAGACAAGGCTCAACCCCGAGTGCATCTGCTTTAGTTGGCTCAGGAAGATTCAAGCTCTGATTTATGCTTTCATTCCTGTACCTTCAGGACCAGATGGAGACCACACCCCCCCCCATGGTACATTCCACTCTGTTATGCCCACTGGTTAATCTTCTCCCCCTCCCCCACTTTCCCAGGAACAGGAAACAATACTCAGAGGTCTTACACTCACTTGGACAGGCACAGAGAGGGATCAGTTCCAAAAACACTGGCTTCCTGCAACATCTTTGAGTTTTCAGGGTTTCTGAAACAAGTCACAAGTCTCTCATTAAAAAATCAAACAGTTATTTTCTGTGTGTGAGTGAGTGTTTTGGCTGCATGTATATCTGTGCACCGCACTGTGTGTGAAATACCCAAGGAGACCAAAAGCCGATGTTGGATCTCCTGGGATCAGGGTCACAGAGGGTTGTGAGCTTCTGTGCGGGTGTTGGGAATCGCAGCCAGGGCTCTGAACTGCTGAGACATCTCTCCAGCCCAAGTCACAAGTCTTGAGCGTCTCACTGTGGCTACCTATCCTCCACCTTTGGTCTAGTTTACTGCTGTGATTTCTGCTTCACTCCTTCCCATAGTCACATGGCACTTGCCCCAAGACATGCTCTGCCAGCACCCAGGACAATTTGACTCACCACATGCTCTCCCAAAGCCTGTTGTGGCACTTCCCTTCCCAAGCAGGCATTCATCCGTCATTACCCTGAACAGCTTTTCACTGTCTGTGATGAGGTCATCACCATCTGTGATGAAGTCATGAGGCACCATCAGTTCACTGTGCTGTGCCTGGCACTGTAGCTTTCCTCTCAAGCTGGTCACAGCAATTCCTCTGGCCACTCTGCGGCCCTTCACATTGGTGACTCGCTGATTGAAGTTTACCGCACATGTTCTAGATGATTCTGATGTGTGTGTGTGTGTGTGTGTGTGCCTGTTTTGTCTGCATGTGTGTCTGTCTGTGTGAGGATGTCAGGTCTTCTGGAACTGGAATAACAGATGGTTGTGAGCTGCCATGTGGGTTGCTGGGGTATCGAACCCAAATTGTCTGGAGCAACCAGTGCTCCTAACCACTGAGCCATCTTTCCAGTCCATGATTCTGTATTATTTATACTTTTGCTTCTTAGAACTGAATTTCATTCTATCTACATGTCATCTGCCCTTTGTGATCTAGTGCAAAGGTGATCTTTCAAGTAACACTGAGCCTTGGAGTAGCATTTCTCCCTCAGCAGCCCGTTTCTCCTCCTCCCAACACGGTTATTTCTTTCGACACTGATGCTAGTTGATAACTTCTGAGGTATGGCTGTGCTTTGTGTTCCCAAAGCTTCATGTCTTGGGATCTCAGTCCTCAGGGTGATGATATTGGTGAGGGGCCCTTTAAGAGGTGGAGTCTAGAGGGAGCTGGTGAGGTCAGGTAGGAAAATGCTCTAGGAAGGGAGGCTCACTTCTCGCTGGGTTCCAGTCTTGCGTGTGACTTATGTGTTCCCAGTGCATGAGGTAATGAAGCCAAGAGGGCCCGTTGCCAGCATCTGTGCTTTGCTGTTTGGACTTTCAGCCTCCCAAACTGTAAGCTGAATGAGAGTCCTTTCTTAACAAGGAGGCTGCCTTCCTTCTAAGTATAGCAACAAGAAATACAATAACCTTGTGCATCTTTGTATGCACGCTGTCTACCTTTGTGTAGCACTGTAAGCTCTGTGAAGCGAGGAATGATGTGTGTTAAAGGTGATACTGGCACTTCGGTCAGAATCTAATTATAGCTGCAGGCATCTGTGGGACAAAAGTCAAGTCTTCCCCAGCAGTGAACGCTGTGAACAGCGATGATAACCTACCAAACAAGACTGTGGTACGATAGTGACACGACTGTATGCCGGGGTGACCAAATGTTTTCTAATTGGATGTGAGGTCCACCATGGCAATCAATAGTGTCTGGTACTGTAAAATCATTCAAAATCCCAGGGCTAGGAGGTCATGGGCTCTGGTGTTGATTTGCTAAATGGTCATGGTGTCTGCCTTACGGTTTCTCTTGCTGTGAATTGAGGGAGGAAAGGGTTTATTTGGTTTACACTTCCATATTGTAGCCCATCAAGCCAGGACAGGAACTCACACAGGACAGGAACCTGGAGGCAGGAGCTGATGCAGAGTCCATGGAAGGGTCCTGCTTACTGGCTTGCTCCCCATGGCTTGATCAGCCTGCTTTTTTATAGAACCCAGGACCACCAGCCCAGGGATGGTACCACTTACAATGACCTGGGCCCTCCCCATCAATCACTAATTAAGAAAATGCCCTACAGATGGATCTTAAGAAGACATTTTCTTAATTGAGTTTCCCTCCTTTCAGATAACTCTAGCTTATGTCAAGTTGACATAAAACTACCTAGTACAGTGTCAAACTGCATTCTAAATTCTTTTTTTTTAATTTTTATTTTTACTTTAAAACGTTAATCAAGGCTTTATAAGTTTGGTAATGCTCAATAACAAGATGCCTGTACAATCAGAAGTGTAACCCAATACCCAACCTAGATATACCAACTACCTTTGACTGGTGGAGACACACGAACATCCGCCTCCATGTTCCCCTCCCCACCTCTCTCTCTCTCTCTCTCTCTCTCTCTCCCCACCCCCTCAGATTTCCTAGCTCCTTCTCCTTACTCCTCTTCTCCTTACTACTCCCACCTTAGCTCCTCCTACATATCACCCTTCCTGTTAAGATAAAACTTTTCTCTAAAAATAAAATTAGAGCATAACTATACCAATTTGTATAAGTAAGGTACAAGATAGACCTAATACCCAGTCCATCATTTTGTTGACTAACCAGAACCTCTGTCATCTCTCCTAACTAAACGACTTAGTTCTGAACCTGGCTTTTTTCTTGGCTTTAGAATGAATGTCAGCTGAGAACCATCCTCTCAAGTCTTTTCTCTCAAAGTAAATAGCCAGGATTGGCTATGAGACCATGAGTCTTCAACCCCGTCAGAAATCCAGAATGACGGAATTAACTGAAATTATGGGAAGCACAAAGCATAGCTTCTTTTTTTTTTTTTTCAAAGCATAGCTTCTAAAACTTAGCCAATTT
>NW_021604684.1:4004188-4063961 GCF_004785775.1 Grammomys surdaster
GTCCTGCTTACTGGCTTGCTCCCCATGGCTTGATCAGCCTGCTTTTTCATAGAACCCAGGACCACCAGCCCAGAGATGGTACCACTTACAATGACCTGGGCCCTCCCCCACCAATCACTAATTAAGAAAATGCCCTACAGATGGATCTTAAGAAGCCATTTTCTTAATTGAGTTTCCCTCCTTTCAGATAACTCTAGCTTACGTCAAGTTGACATAAAACTACCTAGTACAGTGTCAAACTGCATTCTAAATTCTTTTTTTTAAATTTTTATTTTTACTTTAAAACGTTAATCAAGGCTTTATAAGTTTGGTAATGCTCAATAACAAGATGCCCATACAATCAGAAGTGTAACCCAATACCCAACCTAGATATACCAACTACCTTTGACTGGTGGAGACATGTGAACATCCGCCTCCATCTTCCCCTCCCTACCTCTCTCTCTCTCTCTCTCTCTCTCTCTCTCTCTCTCTCTCCCCCCCCTCAGATTTCCTAGCTCCTTCTCCTTACTCCTCTTCTCCTTACTACTCCCACCTTAGCTCCTCCTACATATCACCCTTCCTGTTAAGATAAAACTTTTCTCTCAAAATACAATTAGAGCATAACTATACCAATTTGTATAAGTAAGGTACAAGATAGACCTAATACCCAGTCCATCATTTTGTTGACTAACCAGAACCTCTGTCATCTCTCCTAACTAAATGACTTAGTTCTGAACCTGGCTTTTTTCTTGGCTTTAGAATGAATGTCAGCTGAGAACCATACTCTCAAGTCTTTTCTCTCAAGGTAAATAGCCGGGATTGGCTATGAGACCATAAGTCTTCAACCCCGTCAGAAATCCAGAATGATGGAATTAACTGAAATTATGGGAAGCACAAAGCATAGCTTCTTTTTTTTTTTTCAAAGCATAGCTTCTAAAACTTAGCCAATTTATAGAGACTGATGAACACCTGGACAGTCCCTATACTACAAAACGTTGGAGAATCCGCTCTTCAGCCTTCTGGCCCAGGATCATCTGACAGACCTAGTGATGCAGAATTATAAAGGGCAGATTACTCTGTCTTGGCAGATATAATCAGTCGACTATTCCACAAGTGTGTCCTTTTCAGGACAGTAATTTGTCTGTAGATGAAAGGAGGCAATTCTTGCCTATTGTCTGTCTCACCACAACTGGAGTAACTTCAAAGACGCTCAATTTCTTCTTAGAATCCAAGACAGGAAGCTGTCAGGAGCAGATAGGTCTCTAATCAAAATGAACCTTAATGCAGAAATGTTTGTAACGTCAATTCTGTGGACTTCTGACGTTTTGAAAGCCAACTATCCATATAAGGCAATCTGGACTGTTGTCTGTTAACTCCTCTCGGCTATTTCTAAATAAAATATAGAAAACACCTTAACAATAAACTCAGAGCCATGAATTTGCTATAGGCCCTTAACTTACAGGCTAACCATCTCAAATCAGTTAAAAAAGGACTAAAAGTTAAAGAAGGACTAAGCCTTGTATTCCTAAATGTGTTATATAGACACAATGCCTATGAGATTAACAATATTAATCTCACTTCTATATCAATTAGAAACTCGTACCAATGAAAACCTTAAATTTGAAATCAAAGTAAATTTTGTACCATTTAAGAAATTATAACTTCAGCTTAATAATAATTATACAGATTTCTACCAATAGGTTATGGCTATGCAATAAATCCTAGCTATTTCTCCCTGTTCTAACAAAACCACTACTTTTCCCTAGAAAGACAGCCCAATATTAACCACCTCAATCCCCAAGCCCAAGGAATAGGGGGGCTGACTCTTCATTAACTTCTTCAAGGTGATTACAGGCTTTGAGATATTAGAAGAGGGGCAGGGGGAAGAGTAAATTGATTAGCCTCTGACATCTGTATCTTCACTGCATTCAGCTGAGATTCCAGGACATCAGAGGTTTGAGCAGGTCTGCTCTGCTTGCTTGATGAGTAGATACACCAAGGCTGTGTA
The DNA here is from genome assembly GCF_004785775.1 of Grammomys surdaster. NCBI lineage: Eukaryota > Metazoa > Chordata > Mammalia > Rodentia > Muridae > Grammomys > Grammomys surdaster. The sequence continues at coordinate 4,006,176 of NW_021604684.1, forward strand.
TTCTGCAATATACAATTCCCAAAACAAATTTTAGAATCAAGATATTTTTTGTTTGAATTCTGGAATCTAGTCTTCTGGTGGCCTGTCTCTATCATATCTAATCTATATAATTCTGGGAGTTTCTATGAGGGTGTGCTCCCACCATCCTCCCGTTCCTTCCTCCCTGCTCTCAAATTCCCCAACACTAGGGAATCCAAACTATTGGGTACCAAGGCCCTCCACTTCCACGGATCCCTGACAAGGCCACCCTCAACTACCTATACAGGTGGAGCCATGAGTCCTTTCCTTTGTGTTCTCAGGCTGGAGGTTTTAGAATGGCTACTCCAGCTTGTTTCTTAGGACTATTTGCTTGAAAAATTGTTTTCCAGCCTTTTACTCTAAGGTAGCATCTGTCTTTGTCACTCAGGTGGGTTTCCTGTATGCAGCAAAATGCTGGGTCCTGTTTACATATCCAGTTTGTTAGCCTATGTCTTTTTATTGGGGAATTGAGTCCATTGGTGTTAAGAGATATTAAGGAACGATGATTGTTGCTTCCTGTTATTTTTGTTATTAAAGGTGGAATTAACTTTGTGTGACTATCTTCTTTTGGATTTGTTGGAAGAGGATTACGTTCTTGCTCTGTCTAGGGTAAAATTTCCCTCCTTGTATTGGAGCTTTCCCGCTAATATCCTTTGTAATGCTGGGTTTGTGGAAAGATATTGTGTAAATTTGGTTTTGTCATGGAATATCTTGGTTTCTCCATCTATGGTAATTGAGAGTTTTGCAGGGTATAGTAGCTTGGGCTGGCATTTGTGTTCTCTTAGGGTCTGTATGATGTCAGTCCAGAATCTTCTGGCTTTTATAGTCTCTGGTAAGAAGTCTGGTGTAATTCTTTTTTTTTTTTGTTTTTTTTTTGTTTTTGTTTTTTTGAGACAGAGTTTCTCTGTATAGCCCTGGCTGTTCTGGAACTCACTCTGTAGACCAGGCTGGCCTTGAACTCAGAAATCTGCCTGTCTCTGCCTCCCAAGTGCTGGGATTAAAGGCGTGCACCACCACCGCCTGGCGTCTGGTGTAATTCTGATAGGTCTGCCTTTTTATGTTACTTGGCCTTTTTCCCTTACTGCTTTTAATATTCTTTCTTTGTTTTGTGCATTTGGTGTTTTGATTATTATGTGACAGAAGGTATTTCTTTTCTGGTATAGTCTATTTGGCCTTCTTTAGGCTTCTTGTATGTTTATGGGCTTCTCGTTCTTTAGGTTAGGGAAGTTTTCTTCTATAATTTTGTTGCAGATATTCAAAAGGGGGCGTTGCTGTCTCCTTACCTAAGATACTGCCTGGGTTAGAGCTCCTGGGAGAGCCCGTTTCCTCTGAGTTTTGTTTATTGGCCCTTTAAGTTGGGAATCTTCACTCTCATCTATACCTATTATCCTTAGGTTTGGTATTCTTATTGTGTCCTGGATTTCCTGGATGTTTTGTGTTAAGAACTTTTTGCATTTTGCATTTTCTTTGACAGCTGTGTCAATATTTTCTATGGTATCTTCTGCACCTGAGATTCTCTCTTCTATCTCTTGTATTCTGTTGGTGATGCTTGCATCTATGACTCCTGATTTTTTCCCTAGGTTTTCTATCTCCAGGGTAGTCTCCCTTTGTGATTTCTTTATTGTTTCTACTTCCATTTTTATGTCCTGGATGGATTTGTTCAATTCCTTCACCTGTTTGGTTGTGTTCTCTTGTAATTCTTTAAGGAATTTTTGTGTTTCCTCTTTAAGGGCTTCTACCTGTTTACCTGTGTTCTCCTCAAATTCTTTGAGAGTGTTATTTATGTCCTCCTTAAAGTCCTCTGTCGTCATCATTAGAAGTGATTTTAAATCTGAATTTTGCTTTCCTGGTGATATGGGGGAATTCAGGACTTTCTAGTGTGGGAGAACTAGGTTCTAATGATGCCAAGTACCCTGGGTTGCTGATGATTATGTTCTTGCGCTTGCCTTTCACCATCTGGATCATCTTAGAGCTACCTGCCCTGTCTCTTACTGGAGTCTATCTTTCCTATTATCTTGGTTGTTTCAGAACTGTGTGGGGTGGGTGTTACTACTAGGGTTAGAGCTGGGGCCCAAGATCTGTTCAGTGCTCAGGCCCAGACCAGAAGGAACCAGTGCTCTGGGCCAGGAGTGAATTCCTGGGTCCTTGTGGGTCCCAGTTACTCCCTGTTTGGGGCAGGTGTTGCTGTCTCCTTACCTAAGATGCTGCCCGGGTTAGAGCTCCGGGGAGGCCCACTTCCTCTGGGTTTTGTGAGATTGGGTGCAGAACAGCCACCTGGGATCTGCTCAGTGCTTGGGCCCAGACCGGAAGGAACCAGTGCTCCTGGCCAGGAGTGCATTCTAAATTCTTATATTTATTCCTATCCATCCCTGTTGCATTCAGCCTTGGTCGGAGAAGCTTCTTTTTACAATGGACTCACAGCTGGTCAGACTAAGGAGAATGATTGTTGAGTGCTCTACCCTACAGGAGATGTCTATATCATCCCTCCAGAGGCTCAGGAAACGTGTGCAAGTGTGCTGCGAAGGATGTCTCCTACATATGACAAAGCCGCTGCACTCATGAAGTCACAGCTTTTGTGGGGACCTGTGCAGGGTGGAACCTGCTAACAAGCCTCCACGATGGAGAAGGGGCTTATGATGTCCCCCGTCATGCAGGACTGTTGGCAGTTAATAGTCTATTCTTGATTTTATATATATGTTTAAATTTTATATTTATATCTTATATTTATAGTTATATTTCATATAACTATATAACTATATAACTGTAATATATAATATATAAATATATAGATTATATATAAATTTTTAAAAAATGATTTATTTATTTTATATAAGTACACTGTGGCTGTCTTCAGACACACCAGAAGATTCCATTACAAACATTTGTGAGCCACCATGTGGTTGCTGGAAATTGAACTCAGGACTTTTGAGAGAGCAGTCAGTGTTCTTAAATGCTGAGTCATCTCTTTAGTCCCTCACATACCCTTTTTAATTAAAAATAACCCACTGGGTCCCGTTTGTACTTTCAATATACACACAGCTGCAGGGCCAACCTACCAGGGGCCAACTCCTAAGGAAAAATGTCTCCACCCTAACAGCCACCAGTTGTCAATGGCTTTACATAGGGGTGGGGGCTCCTTGGTCCTTCCTTGCTCCATGCCAGAATGTTGAGTGACTTGATCTTGTACAGGTGCCTTTTATTCTCTTTTTGAGGTTTTAATACAAACCGCCACTGCTGCGAGTTCATCAGCACAATGGCCTTGTCCTGTCTAGAAGACTTTGTCCAGTCGTCCCTAACTTCTGCCTCTTACAATCTTCCTGATGTAGATGTCCCATCTGTGGCTCGCCACAGACACTTATCCTCTGAAGTCTGATCAGTTGTGAGTTTCTGTATTGACCATCATTCACTGCAGAAGGAGACTGCTGGGGAGGAAGGCCTGAGAGCCGCACTAATCTAGGTGTCCATTAACAAATGGTAGTAGGTTCACTATGGGTTCCTCAGGTGGGTTCTCGGTCAGATTTATGCTACTAGATATGCAGTTTTCCTGTGGAGTACACCTTAGATCCAATCACAAGGCACTTAGTCACTCCTGCTTATGCCACTATTGCATATCTGTGGAGACATCTTGCTGGGATACTCATTGTTCCGGTTCACAGGGTTCACAAGCTGGAAAGATAAGACCGTTGATAACTTCTCACCCAGAGCTTACACAGCATGCCCTACTATTATGAAAACTAGCTGTCAGGGAAGAAGTATCCTGGTCAATACCAGGTTGATTTTTCTAAGTCCTGTGACCAAAGTGTATGGTGTCTTCAGTAATAGGGTCCCATCCTCAAGTTCTGGCAAGCACCCAGAAGCAATGGCAGTAGCCTGGAGCTTCAGGACATCTGTGACCAGCAACTGGAAGGAGATGTCCCACACCTGGCTTTGGGCATTTTATTTGACAACCTGTGGCTTTTTGCCCACTTCTTTTCTAAGAACAGGACATAAACTTCCTTTTGCAAAGTGACAAAAACTTCTCTTGTGATAGTGTCCCCTTCCTCCATCCTAGGAGGAAAATGATTCTTGTTACAGGAGAGTCAGGCCCAAGTTGCATATGCGTAGGCACAGCCCCATGGAAATAACCTCTCTATAGCTCCTAGTTACATACACTCCATGGTTACTTTGAAGCTCAGCTTTGTTAAATGGTATATATTACCTAATCTAACTGCTTGAGTTTACTTTTTTTGTGAATTCCCACGCACATAAACATGGCTAAGATGGTACATCTTTTCTCCTGTTAATGCTTAATGTAGGGTTTGTAGGCTTGTATTAGTTGAGCCCAGAAGAGACGAGGAAATCTTTTTCTTGTCTATCAATTTGCATCTCATCTGATCCCTGCCCTGCAGTGGGCCCTATGATTATGTTGTCTTTTTCTCACTGATGACGAAACAGGCATAGGTAGTATAAGAATACTATTTCAAGGCTGGGCGGTGGTGGCACACGCCTTTAATCCCAGCACTTGGGAGGCAGAGGCAGGTGGACTTCTGAGTTTGAGGCCAGCCTGGTTTACAGAGTGAGTTCCAGGACAGCCAGGGCTACACAGAGAAATCCTGTCTCAAAAAACCGGAAAAAAAATACTATTTCAAGTTTCACATTGATACACAAGACACAGTGACAGTCACACAGTGGTCCTCATGCAGTGCCAATCTCTCAATGGTCATCGCATAGAGAACAACACACAGTGGCCGTTACACTGTGACTATCAAACAATTATCACACACGGATGCCATTACCCAGTGACCATCACATAGAGGCTATCACAGAATGACCTTAAAACAGTTGGCCATCACACAGCGCCCATCACTCAGTGGTCATCACAAAGTGGCCATCATGAGGTGATCAACACAGAGTGGCCATCACACTGCGACTATCACACAGAGGCCATTACCCAGTGGCCATTCCACATTAGCTATAGCACAGTGGCCACTAATGGCCGTCATTACTCAAGGATCATTACACCGTGGCTAAAACTAATAAACAGTATCGTTAGGACATGATACATGTTAGCATATTTAAGTCAGATGAATTAAGAGGTTCTTTTCTAGTACTCTGGAGAAATTTTGGGAAAAAAAATCAAACCCAGGATCCCTATGCCCACACAGCTCTGTCTCCATCTTACATTTAACAGAGACTGAGGAAGTCGCTCTCCCAAGTCATTACAAACAGACAAAACCAAAACCAAACACATGTCCAAAACTTACAGGAGCCGGGTGTGGGAAGGCATGCCTTTAATCCCAGCACTCAGGAGTCAGAGGCAGATAGATCTCTGTGAGTTAGAAGCTAGCCCGGTGTACACAGGAAGTTCTGGTCCAGTCAGGGGTACCTGAGAGACTCTGTTTAAAAAGAAAAACAAAAAAAAAAAAAAAAACCAAACCAAAAAAAAACAACAACAGCAAAAACAAACTACAACAACAAAACTTTGTTTTGTTTTGTTTTTTGGAGACAGGGTTTCTCTGAATAGCCTTGGCTGTCCTGGAACTCACTCTGTAGACCAGGCTGGCCTCAAACTCAAGAGATTTGCCTGCCTCTGCTTCTCAAGAGCTGGGATTAAAGGTGTGTGCCTGTCAAGTTTTGTTTTGTTTTTTCTTTTTTTTTTCTTTTTTTTAAAGATTTATTTATTTATTTTATTTATGAGTACACTGTAGCTGTCTTCAGACACACCAGAAGAGGGCATCCAATCTCATTACGGATGGTTGTGAGCCACCATGTGGTTGCTGGGATTTGAACTCAGGACCTCTGGAAGAGCAGTTAGTGCTCTTAACCACTGAGCCATCTCTCCAGCCCATGTTTTGTTTTTTCTTATTAGACTTGAATTCTCATTTCACACATTTTTAGCAGTGGTTTCTATTGATACTTTTTGATTTTTCAGAGACAATCTATCGCAGGACACAAACCGGCATATAATCCTGTTGCCTTATGCCCATGTAAAGTAGAGAACTACTACTGCTAAGATTTCCCTACTTCCAGGGTCATAAAACCTCACACAGCACCTCAAAGCTCTGTCCAGGACATATGAGGGAACTATGGCCTGAGCGTCTGGTGCAGTTCGCCAGCATGGACAACAGAGGGCGCTTTACCCTTAGGAAGATGAGCTCTTGATTAGGCCAAGACATAACTCTCCCTCCAAGGGAACCAGTGTGCAGACGTGAGAACAAAGCACGCAGAAAGAAAAAACACTGGTAAACTTCCTCCTAGGAATGTCAATTTCATTATAATCTCAAGAAGGTCAAATGAAATTATAGGTGAAAACAAACCAAACCCACCAAACAAGCCATAGACTTCAGGGATGGGACACTGGAGATACATTTTAATAGTTGTATCTATCAAAGGCAATCCTTTGTTGAAAACTGAAAGTCAATCCTTGTTGAAAACTGAAAAACACCCCAAGCTCCAGACTGTGATCCTTCATATGTGCATGCTATGTGACCCTCAGTTACTAACGTCCTATTGACGTAACTAGGGTGTGCGTTGGTGTGGGAGGGTGACGTCTCTGCCTAGCAGCCCTTCACCTTTAGAGAGACAGCAGAGGGTATGATACCTTAATGGCATCTCTTGGGGAGATACGGACATTCCTGCAGTCATCAGCTGTTGGAGTGAACTCACAGGCAGCTGGAGAGCTTCTCAGCACCCTGACATTTTTTTTTTTTTTTTGGCCATAGTTCCAGGAAACCAGGCACAAGCACTGGCTGCGGAAAGCTCCCCAATGATGCTGGACAGACAGAAGGAATGTCTTTGCTGAGACAAGTCATGCTCCTTTCTGCTGATGATCCAGTCTTGGGGGGTTAGTGTGGTTGGAAGATGCTGTACTTGACCCGAGCAGACTACAATCTTGTCTCTCCCCCAAACACCCAGGGATTGGCTTACCAATATGGCTTTCCCAATGTTGAACATGTCTATGTATCTGGAGCACACTCGGCCTAATGGCACCTGGAGAATGGGGTTATCCCGAAGGCGGCCCATCTTAGCTCACTGTAGATCTGAGACACTGTGAGACTCCAGCTTTCTTTATGTATCTATGTATAAGGTCTTTCTGTTTGAGAGGACACGCCTATCATATGACTGACAGCATTCTCCCCCAATGGCATTGTACTTGCTACCTGGGAGCTCCTGCTTCTTATAAGCATTTCCCTGTCCCACGCCGCGCCTTTCCTCCCTCACCACCCGACGGCCTGCTCTGGGTCCACACCGAACCCCACTCACAGTTCCAAAGTCATCCACACGGTCACTATGAAGTCTGATGGGCTTGCCCGTGCTGTGTCCTTGTCCAGCTTTCCACCATGTCCAATGCCTCACTGGGTGCTGTGAGTCTGCAGACTCAGCGGCTGGCTCCTGGGGTTGTGGGCCCATGAGAAGTTGGTACACATCAGGAGCCACAAGCAGAACTTCCAACAACAAAAGGTTCCAGGTCAGGCCATACTTAGCATATCAAGCAGTATCCTAAACTTCCCCAAGGTGGGTCTGCATCAGTTCCATCTCCACTTTTCTTCAGACACTCACTCCGTTTGGACTTCAGGTTGAGATGCTCTTCGGTCCCCTCAGTGTTGAGATGACTAGACATGAGCTGCCACAGCAGCGACTGGGGTGTCTGTCCTGCGTCTTGGCTTGGAAACTGTGTGCTGTAGACCTTGTTTTAATTCCTTCTTTCTTTCCTTCCTGTTTTTGGTCTTTTAAGATGGGGTCTTACTATGTAACACTGGCTGCCCCAGAACTCACTATGTAGACCAGGGTGGCCTCCAACTCAGAGCCCCACCTGTCTCTGCCTCCTGAGTGCTGCAATTAAAGGTGACCCCCCCCCCCCACACACACACCTGCTTTCTAACCTTAACTCTCTCCCACGCCACCCCACCCCCGACCTATCTCACAACCTCCCTCATTCTGTTTCCCATCTGTCCTGGGGCAACTGCTGGCATGCATAGGTTGAGTGGTGCCAAGTGTTAGCCCAGGCAAACTGGACACACCATGGCCCTGTCTCCCCATGCTGGCTACATCATAGCCTTGACAGGCAGCTTTTCCAAGTGATTCTGCATCATCACTGTCTCAAGTTACTTTTCCACTGCTGTGATTAGACACGGTGACCAAGGCATTTTGTAGAAGAGTTTATTTGGGGTTTACAGTTTCAGAGGGTTAGACTCCATGACCATCGTTTGGGAAAAGCATGGCAGCAGGCATGGTGCTGGAGCAGTAACCGAGAGCTTACATCTTGATCCACAAAACAGTTAACTGGGAATGGCATGGGCTTTCAAAACCCCAAAGCCCACCCCTAGTGACACCTTCTAATTCCTCCCAAACAGTTCCGCCTAACTAGAGACCAGGCAAAAAACTGTCCCAATCTCGATCCCTTCAGATAGTCGGGAAAGTGATTTGTGGGGCTGAATTGGGAAGCCTGGGAGAGAAAGGTGTGAAGCAGCCAGGACAAGAAGCCCTGATTTTGGGGGTGGTTTCCACAGTGCCTGCCCTTCTTAGAAGTCTGTATTTGATGCACACACCTCTCCTGGTCCCTACTGGAGCACCATTTAATCTGCCTATAGAACCTCTGCTCCCAGCCAGGCAGTGGTGCACACCTTTAATCCCAGCACTTGGGAGGCAGAGGCAGGCGGATCTCTGAGTTCGAGGCCAGCCTGGTCTACAGAGTGAGTTCCAAGACAGCCAGGGCTACACAGAGAAACCCTGTCTCGAAAAAACAAAAACAAAAACAAAGAACCTCCGCTCCCAAGCCTATAACAGTGTAAGCACCATGGTTAAACTGTATCCTCACGCACAGCCCTGCCCATCCCATTGAAGTCTCTGAAGGATTCGGCTACAGACATTGGATCTTTTGATTGTGCACCCTGTGTGTGTACATGGAGGCCAGGGGTTGACAATGGGAATCTCCCTCAGTCACTCTCCACCTTAGTTTTTGGGACAGTCTCTCTCTGAACCAGAATGTCACCAGTTGGCTGGAATAGCTTGCCAGTGAGCCCCAGAGGTCCTCCTGATGTTCTTCTCCAGTGTGGCAACTCAAAGCAGGTCCTGATGCTGCAGGCAGAAACTTACCAACCGAGCTACCTCTCCAGGCCCTTCTTATACTTTTAAACATGGGCTCTAGTTACACTTTGTCTCCATAGGAGAAACAGAGATGAATGTTGTTTCCTGCTTAGGAGAGGCATGGGCAGTATATTATGAGCTATACCAAGAACCTGGAGTGCAGAGTGTAAATGGTTTTTTACCCAGTCTAAGCTGTGGGGCAGCCCAACAAGACATTTCTGGTTTCCTCTAATAGGTGAGGCACCCTATTGAGCCATGGGAGATGTTACAAACTTTGAACTTTTAAATAATAATAATAGCAAAAAAAATTAGTAATCAATTCTGCACAGTAAAGTGTCTGTCTATAATGATTAGTATCATATACTTTAAAATGCTAGAACAAATCGCTTGAATGTTTTCTCATAAAAGAAATGGCAAATCACTGGGTAGGCTTTACTGACTTAAACATTACAAAATGCACAGTGAAATATTACATATTTCATAAATATATAACTTTTACATTTTTATGTATCAGATTATTTTTAAAAGAACAGACAAGACAGCAACAGGCCATAACTTTGATAAAATGTGACAGACTGATGCCACTGTTCTTTACCACTGGATGGACCAGTGGCTTCCCCCTCAGCTTCACAGAAGTTGGTCATTCTGACACAGCACACCCCAGTGAGAATGGAACTACAGGTTTGAATTTGTGCAGGACACCTCACTGTAGTTGTTTGGAGAATTTTGGAGATAAATTCACTAAACACAAAGCAAACAGCAAATCCACCTGATGCTTTGCACTTGTTGGCATTCCCATAATGCCCAGTGATGTCCCTCGAGAGTTCTGATATAAGGGTAGGCCAGAGGCAAGAGGCCCATGGCTTTTCTCAGGACACAAACCAGAACACACAGCCTTACCTGACTGACCCTCTGCTATGGATGGCAGGGCATTTATCATTTGGTTAGTTGACAAAGGCAGATCTTTCCTTTATGGCAGTGGTTCTCAACCTTCCCAATGCTGTGACCCTTTAATACAGTTCCTCATGTTGACCATAAAATTACTTTTGTTGCCATTTTATAACTGTAATGTGGCTACTGTTACAAATCATAATATAAGTATGTTTTCTGATAGTCTCAGGTAACTCCTCTAAAAGGGTTGTCTGATTCCCAAAGGAGCCGAGACTCACAGGTTGAGAGATCCACTGCTTTACAGGATGCTACCACAAAGCCGTTGAGTTAGAGAGGGGAGTTATGGGAAAGTGTGTGGAAACTGATCAGAATCCTGAAGGGATAGACTCACTGACCACCAGACAAGATCGATGCTGTTTGGAACAGAAGAGTGTCCTGAGTGGGACATTGGGAGGGTAACCTGGGGCAGCACAGAAACAACCGACTGGCTTTGTTCCTGGAAAGTCCTTCAGGGAATGAGTGAAACAGCAAATAAGCAAGGGTCCCTGCCTGGCCCAACCTTGGGGGCTTCCCTGTTCCCCAGAGCTTTCTATTTCTCTTGAAGTGATGCAGACACAGCTTGTTTAAGGACCCAAGGACAGCTTGTTTCTGAGGACTTATTTATTTGAAAATAACCCTCACAACCATTCAATCCAGAACTTCATAATTAAGCACATCTTAAAATACACATTGAAGAGTCTGAGGAGTTTCTTGTGTATCTGTATATATGTTAGGTGCTGTTTTGAGTATATTCTGAGAAAAAAAAAAAGAGAAAGATAAAAATCTAGGCCTACTAGGGTAAATCAGAAAATATCTTCTTGCCAGGCAGGGTAGCACATGTCTGTAATCCCAGCAGCGGGGAGGTGGAGGCTGGAGTTCAAGGCCATTCTTGGCTATATAGATTCATGAAATCCCTTCTCATAGAAATAAAACAATTCACCTATGGAAAAGTGCTACCAGAATGAATATGTATAAACAATCACTCGGATAAAGCAGCTTCTGGAGATGAATCCAACAGCCATCTCAAAATGGCTTAGCTGCTTTTGAAAGTATTCAGTAGCTTGAAAAGACAATTGATCCCACGAAGATGATGGATGGAGAACTTTGTTTTGGCAGTGTGGCCACAGGTGATAGACAATTCCCTCAAAGAGAAAGGGTACTTGACAAAGCACGGAGCTCTACGTCATAGTCAAAACAAGGGAAACACACAAACTTCCCACTAATTAAGAAGGTATTTTCTGGCACAAAAGGGAAGTGCTGTATCTTTTTCCCTGACAGCAACTGTAGCAACTGTAGCCGATTGTAGAACTGACCAGGTTTACAAGATGGAAAAGCCCTTGAGGCCTTGTTAGTACAGGTATTTCAGAACCATCTGGGCCTGGTCTACAGTCACCTGGCTCAACAGTCTAGGACCCCAGCTTAACTTGGAGCCAGAATTCTGGTCCATAGTGCTGGGATCTAGCTCAGTGGTACAAAGTCTGTCTAATCTGCATGAGAGCCTGTGTTCTACCCCAGTGTCTTCCCCTGTCACCCCCCCCCCCAATCCTCCATTGTTTAAAAGGTTGCAACTCCTAAAAGATTTTATGTTTACAAAAATGTTTGCCACAAAATATTTTAGCATTGTTTTTCAGTTTCTCATTTTTTTTTCCCCTTTCAATACATGTGGGCTTCGATAAAGGTTCTGTATACAGCATTTTAATTTATACAGTCCACGTACTCCCTGAAAGTCAACTGAGGGCAGTATAAAAAATGGCTAAAGATTATCTATGTGTAGTTAAATAAAGCCTGAAGATCAGGAGACTGATGTTTAGGTAAAGTTTTCACCATTGCCATGGTCGGGGTGCCAGACGTCCAAGCTGAGCAGAGATGCCCTGTGGGGTAATAGCAGTAACCGCCTTGCCTGAGAACCAGAGGCTGGAGGAAGACCCAAAGCAGACCACTAGAATTCTGATTTATTGCATTCTGTATTACCATGGGCAGGGGAGCGGGCCTGAGAGCACGTTCTAAAGCTTTATTACCTGAGATTTGCATTCTGGACAGACAATCAGGATGGATGACTAACACGCACCTCACAAGATTTGGGTTTGGCTCTGGTGAAAGAACATGTACCGACCTGGAAAGGGGCTACAGGAGATTAGAGAGGATCAGCTAAGCACCGAGGCCCGGGTAGAGCTGTGGTAGACTGTCCCAGGGTTCAAGACACTGGGACAGCTCTTTCCCAGGCTGCTGCTGCATTTCAGCTTCTGAGCTGTGTGTGCGGCGAGCTGTGTGTGCGGCTCACTTCTCATCATCCCGGCCGTAGTTAATAGTTTGTAGGGCCTGAGCTATGAGCACTGCCATCTCTCTGGTGCCAGCAGCCACGACTCTGCATGACATGAGGTCAAGGGGTCCACCTGTGAACAGAGAGGGGGGCGGGCATCTGGGCTATGGGAGCCTGTACGTCGGTCTGTCAGTCTCGTACAGCATATGTTTCACATATGCGTGCAGAGGAAAAGAGCCCACAGGCCAAGGTGGAGTCCCTACAAGCAGCCAAGAAATGAAGCTGGCTGTGTGGGAGGTGTGGTAACTCTTGATACCTACCATGCCCTAGTGGGAACGTAGCCAGGGCTGCACAGCACTGAGCACCGGAGCTGCCCCATCTTAGAGTTACGATAGCTCTGTGAATGTAACACTGGGAGAGACTAGGATGGGAACGGAATATCCTGTATTTTGCCACACAGCAGGCTGCTGTGGCAGAGAGGGATGATGTACTTCCCTGACTCAGTCTGGGAGGGCCAAGCCTGCCTTCCCACATGTTCTATGGACCTTCCTGGGTGCATGATCAAAATGCAGATTCAGGCCTCAAGGTGCTTTTTAGTGTGAGACTGTCCTGTACAGCTCCCTGCCAAAGGGCCAGGACAACTTTACTTTTGTACATTGCTAGGAGATTCAAGTCTTGCAAAAGAGAAATAGGAGAGAAGTAGAAAAGCCAGACTACAGGAGATCCACTTCCTATACGCAATAGTTAAAAGTGGGACAGAATTTTCATGAGGGGGCTGGAGAGGTGGCTCAGGGGTTAAGAGCACTGCCTGCTTGCTCTTCCAGAGGTCCTGAGTTCAATTCCCAGCAACTATATGGTGGATCACAACCATCTGTAATGGAATCTGATGCCCTCTTCTGGTGTGTCTGAAGACAGCAACAATGTACTCATATACATTAAATAAATTTTAAAAAAGAAAGGAAAAATGAGTCTAACCATGTCTGTCAGAACTCAGGAGAGGGGTTTCGAGCACTAAGTGGATGAGCAGATGCAAGTAGGGCTCAGGTATGTCTATAAAGGAGGACCAGTGGCCAGGACTTGGAGGCGCAAAGGCAGAAGAACAGGGCAACTCCTGCTGGGTATTGGGCTGTCCCGGCTCTGGGCTGCGATGTTGGGGAAGTGTCTGCTCTGTCTAACTCATGGGACTGTTGCAGAAGCCACAGGAAGCTGTCAGTGGTGGTGAGTGTGGAATGTTGCTGCTTCTGTAATTAGCCGAGTGACCTTAACTTATGTGTGAGAAAGGGCAGGACCAAGGCCCACCATGGACAGCCACTGTTTGCCATGCACCCCAGTGTGGTCTCATCTGCAGAATCCAGAGGAAGTAGAGTAATCTAATGTGGCTCTGGCCTTGGGTACACTCTGTTCAGTGTCACCTGTTTTATTGTCTGCTGCTGGGTACAGCGAGGGGAGGGTGGCCAAAGGCCATAGAGCTTACCTGAGGTGTCAATCACAATGCCACCTGCTTCTCTGATGATGACTGTGGCAGCTGCCAGGTCCCAGCAGTGAAGGCCAAACTGGTAGTAGGCATCAGCAGCACCTGAGGCCAGGTAGCAGAGGGCCAGGGTAGAGCTGCCAATTACTCGGACCCTGGGGGGCGGGGGAGGAGGACAGATGTGGGTGAATGAGGGGACACCTGACATGGCATAACTGACCCTTACCCCTCACCCCTTGCTGGGCCCACTCAGCTCTCAGAAATGAAGTCACAGGATTCTACCAGCAGCTCAGGGTGCAGAGGACAGGCCTGGAGCGAGTGGCCCGAGCAGATGACTTTTCCATAATGATATTAGCATGCTGTACTAAGACGGGTCATGAGGGGCTCCTAAGTGAACTGTGCCCAGTGCAGCCAGAGGCCTGAAGTTGTTACTCTACTGAACACTAGAAGGTTACACGTAGAGCCTTCAAGTGGCTGGCGGTTACCACACAGATGAAGGGGAGGGAAGGGTGAAGTAATTTTGACTTAAGCACATAGAAGAAGTAATTAACCAACAGTTTATCTAACAGGCATGCTCAACCTGTGGCCAGCAGATCACATTTGTCCTAGGCTAGGTATGAATGTGACCCAACGTGTTTATAAATGAGGACACCTGGACGGAACATCAAATGGCTGGACATGACACTGATCTGAGTGAGTGAGGACAGCCCCTGTAGGTGCATCTATTTCTGTACGTGGTCCCCAGCTGGTGGGACTTTTGGAAAAGATCGGGAGGTGTGGCCTTGCTGGAGGGAATGTGTCATCAGGGGTGGGCTGTGAGGCTTCAAAAGCCCACCCCATTCTCAGTTCTCTCTCTCTTTGCCTGAGCTCTCAGCTGTTGCTCCAGCACCGTGCCTGCCTGCTGCCACGATTCCTTCCCATCATGAAAGTCGTGGACTCTAACCCTCTGAAACTGTAAGCTCCAAGTAAACTCTTTCTTCTGTAAGCTGCCTTGGTCACGGTTATCTGACCAGAGCAATAGAAAAGTAACTAAGACAGACACTCCTGGTCTAACGCGAGGCCACCGAGAAACTCTAAAGACCCATCAGGTTCACTGATGGAGGGAGCCACGCTTCGTTACTTGGCTTTCAAATATAGACTAGGACACGGGACCCATCCATTTCCTGACACCCGGCAGCCAGAGTGTTCCGTGGATGATGGCGCACGGTGTGCCTCAGCCTGGTGTCAGCAGCCTCCTGTCCTACCTCTCGGTGCCTCCTCTTCACATCCCTTGGGAGTGTTTAGCCAAGAGCACTTTTGGTTTTCAACCTACTGGCTACGGGACTGAGGACCTGTACCCGTGAGCCTTGGCGTGCAGCAGCCTCTCCATGTTGCTCAGGAATACTTTCAGAGTATCAGGGTCACGTTTGGGCCCGATTTCTGTCAGAACCAAGGCCTTTGCAAGATCTGCAAGAGAGAAGTTCCCATCAACCAACATGAAGACCGAGCCCTGGTTCTAATGGCATCATCTTGAGTTCCCTCAAGAGCGGCTGATTCTATGAGGTCTTTCTGCTGGGATAGGCCCTGGGGAGCTGATTTTGTTCGGGACTGCCTGCTGAAGAACCCTCTCCAGTCTCCTCTCAGAGACACTCCACATACATAGGAACACAAAGACCTCAGGAGAATCCAGTAGTCTATAAAAATAACTGTCAAACAATCCCATACTGGCAGTGTACCATGATTGAAGATGAGAAAACACCTTACCAGATATATCTTTCTATTAGGGTTTGAAAACTTGTCTGTCTGCACTGATCATGGGGATGGGATCTTCCCATGCAGAAGGTGAATGTGATCTGTTGTGATCTGGATGAAGAGGGGTTAAGACCTGGAAACTCATGGCTACCTTCACCAGGGGCCAATCATGCTCACACCAATGGCCCAGATATATGAGAGGTGACAACACCTGAGCTGGAAACCTGGCTTGTGGGTCAGGAACATGACTGAGGCTCACTGTGGCAGGGTCAGGAGCAGTTTGTCCTTCCTTTGCTACAGATGCGAAACTGGTCCTGCCTCAGCAGGTCACACCACGGGCAGGATGGAGCCACAGCTATCCAATGGTAGCTGGGGGGAACCAGCGCCTACTATGGTATTTTATCTGGCAGCCCTTATTCGGTGTAACACCTCCAAAAGAATCTTCCACATTCCAGATCCTCTTGCCTGCCCCTTTCTATACAAGCAAATACTTGTTTTATACTATAATGAATCATGGTGAAGTCTATACACAACGGTACAGGGGTAGACAAAACAGGCAGAATTACATCTCAACAGTCACTGGACACTTGAAGACCTGCCCATGAAACAGAAAGAGCATGAAAAACAGCAAAACTCAAACTAGAGGGCAAAAATCATAGGAAAAAAAATTGAAAATATTTCAGATATTAAATAAAAGGAACATAAACTAGGGGGTGGAGGGAAGGATGGCTCAGTGGTTACACATCTTGCTCTTCCAGGGCTACCGTTTGCTTCCTGGTACCCATGCTGGATGGCTCCTAATGCCGGACTCTGAGGGCATCTGCAGATAACAGATTTAAGTAGAACACCAATTTCCTATTATAGATGTCCCAAAAGACAGAGCACAAGCCAATGAGCTACGAAAAAAACCATACTATGGATTATAATTCAAAATTACTTTTTTGAAGTGAGAAAAGATAGGAAACAGTCAAAGAACTATGTCCCTAGGAGAACTGACTTGGCTGTGGAGTCTGGAGACAAAACAAACAAAAAACATCCCACAACAAAATCAAAAACAAAAACCCCTAAAACAAAACACCAAAAGGTCCATGTGCATCCAGGAAGAATAAGAAAGTCCCTTACATGTGGAAGAAAAACAAACTGTCTCAGGAACGGTTGCTCTTTTGTAATCCCAACTCTCAGAAGGTGAGGCAGGAAGACTGGGTTTAAGGCCAGAATGGGCTACACAGTGAGACCCTGTCTGAAAAAGAAAATCCGATTTAAACTGTTTACCAACTCTGCCAGCACACAACAGGGACATTTTAGAGATTCTACACAAGAAGAGGTGAGTCTTGGATTATTGCTAGAAAAACAAACTTACAAATAGCAAGGACAATGCTAAGCCGTAAAGAACACAGGAATCGGGGGCACCAATCCCACTAACCTGCCCTGAGATGTCAACTAGGACTCTACTCTCAAAGTGTGGTCCTCATCACTTCCCGTGGGCTGCTCCATTAGGAACACTTCCCAAATTAATCAAGATACTTATATCAGCCTTCACTATGCTGCCCTGTGTGCCCAGATGACAATAGCAACCACAGGAGGTGGGTGTCTCCAGCAAGGTAACCTGTGCCTCACTATCCCAGCTGGTGGTAGTAGGCATAACGTTCCTGTTCTAAATCACACACAGTAGGAACCAGCAGCTGTCCTTCACAACTATAAAGCTGTGAACATCAAATGCAATAAACCTTGAATGGTGAGTAGATCTTTCTTTGGAAATAACCTTTACAGTAAGGAAACAGGTAGCCAGAGGATTTTGATGAATTAAGGTTGTTAGGACTTGAGTATTTGGATGTGAGAAAGGAAAAGTGAGCCGACCACTTCCGTTACCAATGCCGCCAAAACTCAAGTGCAGCTTGGGACCTGGGAGAACTCGTGTCAGGGGAAGTAGTGCATGCCTGTGGTCCAACACGGAAAAGGCAGAGGGAGAAGATGCTGCCGCTCAAGGCAAGCCTGGTCTCCATCAGTGAGAATCCATTTCAAAAGTCAAAACAAAAGAGGAAAACTTTGGACAGCTTGTATGTTTTCCAACAGTTAAAGACTTGAGGTCTCCTGGTTCCGTCTCCCATGTGCTGGAATTATAGACATACACCATCACACCCCTGCTACCTACAGTCAGAACCCTGACCATCCTGGACTCACTTTGTAGACCAGGCTGACCTCAAATTCACAGAGCCACCTGCTTCTGCCTCCTGAGTGCTGGAATTAGAGGCATGCACCAACACTCCCAGCTAATGGTTTTTTGAGACATGGTCTCTCTAGTATATAGCTCTGGCAGTCCTGGTATTCACCATGCAGACTGGGATGGCCTTGAACTCACAGAGATTACCTACCTCTGCCTTCCAAGTATTGAATTACAGCCCTATAAGACCATGTCCAGCCTCTACAACTAACTCCGTCTTCCACCAGATTCTGCTTTTGAACATGTCAGCTTGAGTTCTGAGAGGTCAATCTAACTTGCACTAGGCACTGCCTCAGAAGTCAGAATAGGGACCTGAAGCCAGTCGGCACACGGCCTGAACCGCTCTGACGTCTGTGAGCAGAGGTTAAAACAGCTCACTGGACTCCAAGTCACGATCGTGCTTTGCTGAGGTGAGGACATATGTGGCAATGTGTAGAGGCAGAAGGGAGGCAGGTGACCAGCAGGGGCGGGAGCTTTAGAGACGGCAGCAGCTTCTTTCTACCCTGTTCCCTGGGTGCTTCCTGGGTCCCAGCAGAGTGGAAATCAGACTGAGTCCTGGGCCCAGAGCAAGGGTGGGTGGAGCTATCAGGGCGGGCAGTCACCACCTGACTGAACGGTGAAGGTGGCCAACCAGGAAGCGGGTGTGTGAATACTTTCTCGCAGTCATATCAAATGAAAACTGGAGCAAAGTTCACCCCAGCATGTTTAATGGCTGGCTTCCTCACACTGCCTTTCCCAGCTAGGTTTGGATGGATGCCTTTTGCCAGCATGGCTGGAATTAACATCACTCCACAGCCAAACTAAACACTCCAGCAGAAGGAGAAACGGGGCAAGGTGCTTTTCCTGGCCTGCTCCGGGTCCAAAGCACTGACTTGCCAATTGTCCTGTGGGGCTGTCTTACAGGGCTCTTGTGAGTTCCCTGATCTGGGCCCGTGCGGACTCTCACAAGCAACCTCTCTTCCCCAAAGGCCTATGAGAGCATCCACACAGTGCTTTCACACAGTAGGTCAGCTGCTCACAGGCTGGCTCAGCACACCAGCATTAACCAAGGAGGACTACACAGTGGGGAAATGAGAGGAAGGAACTGCAAAAAGATAAACCAACAACAGGCACAGGAGAGGCTGTTTGTTAAAGAAGGTAGACCGGCTAGGAGCCAAGCGCTGACATCTTGGGACTGCGGCCAGTGTCAGCAAACAGAAAGCAGGGACTGAGGCTGGGACACTTGATGATGTGCAGCTTCTGACACGTAAGAGCTGCGGTTGCCATCCCCGTCCTGCCCAGAGCTGCAGAAAGAACTAAGGCAGGCTCGGTGAGCACCCCACAACCAGCTCCATCCCCGGCCCTCACTGCCTTTCCAAACTCAATTATGCGGCCATCCAGGGCCTTTTAAAGTCTTCCTCTTCGACAGCTGCTGCTCTTCTAGGATCTCTTTCCTTCTCCTGACTGCACACTGCCATGTCTCCATCTTGCCAACATACACAAAAATCCTGGTGTTTCTCTGTTGCCTACCACACCTATCCTATACACAATAAAAACTACTAGTTTAACCACTGTAGGACAAAGGGCGGAGGAGAGAGAACACCCAGCCAGCACATCGTCAGTGGCGGGCAGTTCCATGGTTTACCCCCTGCAAGCAAACAATGAACAACCTCTACATTTAAGGCAAACAAAGGACAGTCATAATCCTGGTGGCAGGCCTGGGACACGTGCAAACTCTGCTTGTCTCCACCCTTGCAACATCCAGGTCAGAGGCCAGATTACATGGCTGTGGTCATGGGTACAACCAAGTTGTGCCTGGATGCTCTGCCAGCCCTTGTCTAAGCTGCTCTCTTAGTCCCAGCAGACTGAACTGCAACCAGTAACTGCCATTTTAAAGATGATAGATACATACAAGAGGATGTAATGATGCATTCAAACCTCCTGACCACACAGTGGTATTGCCACCTATACAGAATAAATGTTGTCCATTTCGACAAGGGACACTGCATCCCTAAAAAGAGCTAGAACTCCCTGAAGAAGATGACCACCACTATGTGTAATAGTCACCCTGGGCATCTATCTATGTCTAGCTGAAACAACCCAAGAAGAGCTGAATGAACCCCACCTGTCTCCCTGGAGACCTGGAGCCGCTGGCCATTGCAAAAGGCACCCTGGCCCCTCCTGCCGGTGTACAGCCGCTCCTCTGTGCAGTGGTGAATCACTCCGAATTCCAGCTAAGGGGGGCAGGAAGAAAGCAGACAACGTCATTCCTTGACACAGAAGCAACAGCGTTCTAAAGATGAACACTCCTCTTAGAGCCGGAACCAGAACCATGACAAAGGGACTGAACTGCCTTCCAAAGAGGAGTCAAGAAAAGCTGGCTTCAAACTACATGTGGACATGAATCTGGCAAGCCATTTCTTTTTTTTGTTTGTTTGTTTTTTTGTTGTTCAAGACAGGGTTTCTTTGTATAGCTCTAGCTGTCCTGGAACTCACTCTGTAGACCAGGCTGGCCTTGAACTCAGAAATCCTCCTGCCTTTGCTTCCCAAGTGCTGGGATTAAAGGTGTGTGCCACCACTGCCCGGCCTGGCAAGCTGTTTCTTAAATGACCGTATCAAAACTATATAAATAATAATAAAAATATTAAAATTATCATAACAAACTCTCTCCCCTCTCCACCTGTTCTCTGGTAAAAAAGTAATTATGACTGAAAAAAACAAAAAACAAAAAAACAAAAAAAACACCTAAAGGATCCTCCAGGTTACTGGTGTGTGAAGAGCTGGGTGCACATCCACAGAGCCAACAGACCAGGAACCCAGGGACATCCCCAGGAAGCATGACCACTACCCAGCAGGAGGAGGAAGAAGTCAACATGTCCAGCACATCCTGTCTCTTTCTGCCTGCTCACCTGGGGTTAATACGTGCCTGTGCCTGGTACCATATGCCCACCTTCAGGGTGGTCAGGTGCCTTAGCAGAGACTTAGGTAACCCTTATAAACGTAGACACTCAACCTATAGAACAGGTTTTATATCTGGAAGGACTTCCCAACAGTATGTGGCTCTCTAGCAATACTTACCTGCCCCACCCCCACCCTCGACCCTGGCCACAACATGATACCCAAATTTAGGCATCACTGAATTGTGTAGCCACCTGTGATGAGACCCCAAGATGAAGGGAAATGTCCTGTGGGCTGCAGGAAAGGGAGAGTTGCTTCCTAGATTGGGGGGAAACTGAAAGCAGTATTCCCATGCTCTGGAACTAGAAATACAGGACAGAATAGGATGGCCCAGTCTGGCCAAGGACCCGTCTGAGCTCTGTGGTCCCCAGTTTTCTTTCCTGGCAGCCCTGACTCTTGTTATGATAACCTGGTGGCTAGGAGAGAATTAATGCTCACTGGTCTCCATGACAACACTGAACAGAGAAACCAGTGGATCATCAATTCCTTACCCAACTGGCAAGATTGAAAAGTTTTACCAATATACACCAAAAGTGCTTTGAGATCTGTGCAAACTCTTGTTCCCATGAGGGGGATATTGACATTGCTATGCTGTTCTCAATGGGGGCAGTTGTAGAAGACATGGTACCCCAACTCTGCTCATGCTACAAGACATGAAGGCTCTTGTTGTCTTCCTGCATAAGGCTCCACCCTCTGCCTTTCCTTTAGGTCTCATGTGACGGCTTAGTTCAGAAGGTCCCTGGGAATCCTGATAGGGCCACATTCTCATACTAATAGCCAGGAGGAAAAGAAGAAGAATTAATAAAATATTGAGATGAAAAAGTCATCCAAAAATAGGAGTTCTTTTGTTTGTGACTAGGTCACACGCTCTAGGGGTCAGATGGAGACTCATTCGGACCATCTGCTCAGAACACTGCTGTCCACAGCAGCTGTGACTAGACCACAGCCAAAAAAGAGCCAGCCCACCCCAGGAGATATAAGCCCCAAACCCACACCTCTACAAAATTCCATCTGTGGTTCTTGACTTTCTTGGATTTGAAAAATACATACTTGGACATACTAGTCATGGTTATGGTACATGTCAAAGAGCAAACGCAGAGGCTGAATGAAACCGGGCAAGGAGGGCCGCATTACCTCCTGGTGAACAGCAAATCCGATGCTAACTGCCACAGTTGGGAATCTGTGAGGGAAGACAGGAAGGGTTACACTTAACACTGGCTCTCAAAAGCTTCCCTCCCCCACACCAGGACCTTTCTGCACTCTGGCTGGGCTTGATTCTCAAAATGACTTCCCAGTTTCACTCACTGCTTCCAATATAAACAGGCTCGGCTAGCCATACTGTTAAGTAGCTAACTTAAAGCAGCAACAGCACTCTGGAAGACTGGTGCTTACATGGTAAGACTGAGGCAATTTAACAGCGACCATATAAAAGTAATCAAGATGAATGTAATAACCACAATCTAAGCAGGTAGAGAATCCGCAAAAGGCCAACCTCAAATTCAGAATGTATGTGGAGGACCCAGCTGATGATGTCACAGCCCCGCCCCCGACTGTAGCCACACCCCTTTCAGCAATGCTAATATCCCCATCCTGTTTCCTGCTTGAGCTCTCAGCAGGCAACAGCAGGGTGAGCCAGTGGTAGAGGGATGGTTTTGATGCCACAGTCCGACCGTGGTTTTAATTTCGTCAGTTTGTTGCTGTGTTTCAAAATAGTCTCTCCTTTGTGAGAAGATCATAAGAGCTTAAAAAACAGGAAGGGACAAGGAAAGACCGAGTACTGTGAACTGGCCGGGGGAAAATACCAACCCAGACCACGAGCGGGCAGAGCCCTGCGCAGAAACCCTCAAAGGCAAGGTCAAGTCTCCCTGCTTCAGTCAGGCGCTTCACAGCCTTCCCTCAGACATGTTAGCTATGGCCCAGGACTGCAGGCTTTCTTATGGCTCAGGTCTCAGGCACAGCTGTAGCCTGGACACACTGGAACTGTCAGGTCAACATTAGAGCCTGTTTCTCAGAGGGCATTCTTTCCAGCCCGAGATTCCCCTGAGGGCTGCAGATCAGGAAGTACTGGCGATCGCAAGGACACCAGAGTCATAGGACAACTTAACATGAACATGTGGCCTCTGGCTGGAATGTGGTGTAGTCACTACGTCCCCTTTATGAATACCTTGGATGAGAAATGGCCCAGAAGTGAGAGGTGTCTCACTTAGCAAAGCATACCGAGACGAGTGGTTATACTTTAGTGAAGTGACAGCCTAGTGGCAGCAGATGGCACTACTCCACAGCATCAGAAGGGTCCCCTTGTTCACATATGACTGGATTCTCAAGGTAACAGTCACTACAGTGGTCATGCTTACTGTGTACCTCTTAGCATGTCAGCATAGCATGGAGACCAGAGAGCTAGGTCATACCTGGCTCTGCTCAGCATGGTGTATACGTAACCATAAGTCTGGGGCTGGGGGAGTACTTGCAGCATAGAAACATCTATAGGGAATGGCAAGTTAAAATATCTGCCCTCCAGGGAAGCCACGTGGCCTACTGTGCCTCTGGGTCTTTGGTTCCGTCTACATGGCTGTTGGCAAGTATACACAGCTCCCATACCTGTCCCTGTCAGGGACCACTAACCCTTCAGCTTCACTCCTCTAAGCCCTGGCTGCAGTCACAAGGTTGGCTTCTGAAGGAGTGACTCTCAAATCTCACTGGCACATCTTGTTTCTGTACCTCAGCCCCAGGCTTCCTGTCCAAATTCTACCTCTTTTCCAGGGGCAACTTCTTAAAGGAGCCGCAATTCAATTCAATTTAATTTAACTCAATTCAATGTCTTAGAGCTGTAAACAATCCCCTAAATTAGTTTCATCTATAGGCAATTATGTTTTTAATTTTTAAAGTACAGTAAAATATTTAAGTATAGGGAAAGCTGATCTCAAATTTGTGATCCTATCTTGGCTTTTGTGTTATAAGTCAGTAGTAACCAAAAACATACTTAGTCACCCCCCAAACACGCACGCACGCACGCACGCACACACACACAGGATCCTACTGTATGGACCTAGCTGACCTGGAACTCAGAGATCTACCTACCTCTGTCTCCTGAGTACTAAAATTAAAATTAAAAGCCATGTGCCAACACGTCTTGCCAAAAATATTTTCTTTACATATTCTTTAGAGTCATAAATGGAAAACCTTTTAAGAATGTCAAGATTTGATTTTCTCTTACAAGACTAGAAATCTACCATACATGTATGTTTACAATATTTAGGCTATTGAAAAGAAAACCTAGGGGCCACATGGAGCCCCATAACTACATGCTTCCAATTCCTGCTCACCTGTGCACGAAGTTGCAGGTGCCGTCGATGGGGTCGATGATCCAGGTCGGGCTGTGGGTGAGCACACACTTGGCCCCGGAGGCTGTGGCCTCTTCTGCAATGAACCTGCTGGGGCAGGGGGCTCAGCCTGAGTCAAGTCCAACACTCAGCAGACGAGTGTATGTAGCAGGCACAAGGGTCTGGGTTTCAGTCCCAGTACCAAAACACCCCCCAAACCAGACTGACTGCTGCAGTTTTGGAGGCACACAAGGGAAATGGAGCAGGCCAGGCAGAGATGCAGGAGTGCAGAGCACCTGAAAGAGCACAGAGGCAAGCAAAACTTGGTTCCCAATTCCGCATGGAGCTACAGATGGATGAGAGGCAGCAGAGGCCCAAGAGGTCTTGCTAGCATGCAGATCAGAACCTGGGCTATAGAAGGGAAACTGCCATCTACAGCTCCCTTCTCCACCTGGACCCTGGACCCTTCCCTCCCTGGTTTCTGCTTCACTTTGGGAGAAAAGAAGGGCTGGACCAGGAAGCAGTGCAGTTAGCAGGATGCTTCATCTCCCCCTGTCCTGGGTGTCAAAGCAGACTCCTGTTCTCATAGTCTCTCCTTGACTTCAGGGCCACACTGGCTGTCTCCAGATTAGAGATTTTTGGTAGGAGGCTCTGGGTCTGCCCCTCCCTTGTAACAAGGCTCTGTGTAAAAAAGGCTCCTTAACTCTCCTCAAGAGTGTGTTCTCTGGCCGACTAGGAGCCAAAGCCGAAAGCTGAACATGTACAGGTGTCTTAGTTAGGGTTTTCGTTGCTGAAGACACCATGACCAAGGCAACTCTTGTAAAGAACACCGTTTAATTGGAGCTGGCTTATAGTTTCAGAAGTTCAGTCCATAGTCATCATGGCCGGAACCAGGCAGATAAGGTACTGGAGAAGGAGCTGAGAGTTCTACATCTTGAATCGAACGCAGCCAGGAGAAGGCTCTCTTGTCAGTACTGGGTGGAGCTTGAGCACTAGAAGCCCTCGAAAACCTGCCTACACAGTGACACACTTCCTCCAACAAGGCCACACCTCCTAATAGTGCCACTTCCCACAGGCCAAGCATATTCAAACCACCACAGAAGGGAATGCCATTTGTAAAAATGGGGCCAACAAGCACCAGCTGCCCAGGCCAAAGGCAGGGAAACTCCTTCCATTTCTTTCCACTTACATCTGGGCTCAGAGAGAACTGGCCCTCTCAGGTAACACTAAATATGCAAATGCCCAGCCAGTTTTCTAGGATAAAGACTTAAGAGTCATACCATTTCCAGAACTGTTTTCTGAAGTTACTTGATACTCCTAAAACACACCATACTTTTACTTTTTAAAGATTTATTTATTTTATATGCATTGGTGTTTTGCCTACATGTATATCTACGTAAGGGTGTTGGGTCCCCTGGAGCTAGAGTTACAGACAGTTGTGAGCTGCCATGTGGGTTCTGAGAATTGAACCCAGGTCTTCTGGAAGTGGAGCCAGTGTTGTTCTTAACCAATGAACCATCTCTCCAGCCCCCAGAAAACACACTGTACTCTTGAAAACACAAGGAATGGGTGCCAAAACTTGAATGTAGGACCAAGCAGATAAAAATGGTGAAAAGATACACCTTAAGTCAAGAGGTAACAAGCTCTCCATGTGATTTTGACTGTCAGCTGTTTCTGAGACTTTCTTCTCTTCTAGCTATTGAGTGTGATGTTAAGTCAGTCATAATTGTCTCTCCAGACCATGAAGGAGCTGACTAAAGCCATCAAGTCTTTTCTTCCAAAGCTCTGTGTCCACTAGCTGGCCCATAGGGGCATCCAGGGTAAAGCATAGTGGGAAGAGACTAGACACAAATTGTAGGAGGAGCTAAGGTGGGAGGAGTTAGGAGAGGAAGAGGAAAAGGAAGAGGAGGAGCTAGAGAGAGCAGAGATGTAGGAGGATGGAGAACCACACAGGTATGGAGAGCACTCGTGGGGCACAACTTATAATTAGGTTAGCTAATTGGGATACAACTCTCTTTGTATGGGCATCTTGCTATTAATCATTACCAAACATATAAAGCCTTTGATTAATCTATAAGAATTAGAGTCTCATTCTCTTACTGGGCCCGCGTGGATGGCGGAATGGTCTGGGCAATGCCCTGCCTTTCGGAGACAGAGTGGAAGATTGGCAGAGCCATCTCCTACGCTGGTGTCTCGTGGGTGGCAGGGCTGGTGTTTCTGGCGGGCTGGTTCTAGCTGCTGCACGCACGTGGCCTCTGGCCACAGAACATGGCGGCTGAGCTAGACAGAGCTGCCACAGCTTAGATAGTCGGCTTGAGCCAGAGGCCGATTTTAAATAATTACAACAACAACAAATGCCCAGCTTTGGTGGCAGGAAAGGGCTTTCCTATGTCAAGGATGCTGCTTTGTGTTCTGATTGACTTAAGCATCCAACAGACATTGCTCTGTACTGAGCACACTACAAGACACAGGTTACAATGACCTCAAAAGGGCAGAAGGCAGCAGGGCACACTGAGTGACTTTTCCCCAGCTTGAGACAATCTCACAGTCTTGGATGCATTACTCAGGAGGACATATATGACTACAAGTCACCAGAGTGAATAAAAGAGATGAAGAGAACAGAATCAAACAAATAGCTAGTTCTTTAAAACGATTAACAAAACTGACAAGCACCTATCCAAGCATAAAGAAGAAATGGAAATTATTATGATTAGAGATGAAAAAGAAGTTATTAGAATAGACTCCAGTAAAATCCAGGAGATCACAGACTATTTCAGATTTAGATCTAAAAGAAATGCACATATTTTCTAATTATATACTTGCCCAAACTAAACCCAGAAGATATAGACAGGCAGGCAATGAGATCGAAGCAGTAATATAGTCTTTCCACAAATCTGGGATTGGCCGGATCCACTACTGAATCCCACTAAACCTTTAAGGAAGACCTAAGGACAACACTTTTCAACTGTTCTACAGAGCAGAGAAAGACTACCACCAAATCCATTCTACCAAGTCAGTATTATCTAAATACAGTAGTATCTAAAAACTGAAACTGGATAAAGGCTTAAAAAACAAACAAACACTACAAGATGCAAAAATTCACAGCAAAGTATTGGGAGATAGTTCAAGAACACATTAGGAAGATCTACCCCACCACCATGTTGGTTTCATCCTAAGGATGTAAAATTGGACCAATACTGCAAGTCATGTACTACTCCATATAACTAGTTCTTAGGACACAAGCGTTACACATTATAGAGACAGACTTAAGGATGGAAACCATCTTGATAGGTGAAAAAGAGGCATCTGACAAAGTTCAGCATAACTTCATGATAAAAGTCCCGAAGAAACTAGGAATAGATGATATACATGATAAACCTATAGGCAGAGTTACATGCAGTACTGAAAACTGAGCTTTTCCCTCTAAAACCTCGAACAAGACAAGCACAGTGCCAACACTTTCCATTCTTACTCAATGAAGTGTTCAGAGTCACACATATAGGATGAGAGCAGGATATAAAGGTTGAAAACAGGAGAGAAGAAATAAAAGTCTGATTTGCATGAGAATAGTCCCTATAGGCTCATATATTTGAATGCTGAGTCATCAGAGAGCAGCACTTCTTTGAAGGATTGGGAGGTGCAGCCTTGTTGGAGGAAGTATGTCACTGGGGTGGGGTGGGCTTTGAGGTTTCCAAAGCTCAAGCCCAGTATCTCTCTTCCTGTTGTCTATGGATCCCTAGGTAGATCTCTCAGCTCTGTCCAGCACCATGTCCGCCATGTTCCCACTATGATAACGGACTATGCTTCTGAAACTGTAAGCCAGTCTTAACTAAATGCTTTCTTTTAAGAATGGCCATGGTCTTGGTGTCTCTTCATGGTTGGCTGTTTGCTGTATCTTTTTTCTTTTTTTCTTTTTTTCTTTTTTTTTTTTTGCTGGGGATTTAGCTCGGTGGTTGAAAACTTTCTTAGGCCATGGGTTCAACTGATTCCCTCCACCCCCACCAGAAAGCATTAAAAAGCAATAGGAAATGTATATATTTTAACTAAAACTTGTTCTTTAATTCATGTATTTATCCACAGGGGGGAAAATGGATGACACCTCTCATGTTCCGAATAGACTCTGAGGAGACTACCATGTGACACTCATGGCCACACAGATACACATCCAGACTAGAATAACCAATACCCAGAATTCCCAGGAACTGCCCTCCCAGTTTTAGAAGTTTAGCATCTTTATGAGACATTACACGAGGAACAAAAGGGAGGCTCTGAATCCAAAGCCCGGATCTCCAAGATCTGTCATATAGAAACCAGGGTCTAGGGAGCAGCTGCTCTATGGTCCTACTCTAGTGCCTAGGGAACTTCTAGAGTTATGTGCAAAATGCTGAGCAAATATTTTAATTTTTCTAGGGAAAAGATGAATGTCTTATAGTCAGTCTTGCACAAGATGGCCCAAGAAGACAAAAGAACTCTGGCCTTTGGTGAAAAGGGACACCCTTGTGAAGGCCTGTGTCTCACCATCTACTCTGTCCCCAGTAAGAGGTGTCTGTGTTACTGGACACTGGCAGTGAACAGTCTGACAGCTCACATTTTAACCCTTGCTCTTAACATATGACCCTGGGTGGCAAGGGAGGCACCACTAAGTTTTAGAAGTAGGACAAACTTTTACAGATCCCTCTGGAGTCAGAGGCAGGGAGTGTTTCTGAGCATATGCTATTGAGAGTAGAACCTTGGACATACATAAACAATGTGGTGGTTTGAATATGATTGGTCCACAGGAAGTGGCACTATTAGGAGGTGTGGCCTTGTTGGAGAAAGTGTATCACTGTATAGGCAGGCTTTTGAGGGCTCCTAGTGCTCAAGCTCCACCCAGTGCGAAGAGTCTCCTCCTGGCTGCCTTCAGATCAAGTTGTAGACAACTTGGCTCCTCTTGCACCATGTCTGCTGCATGCTGCCATGCTTCCCACCATGATGACAATGGACTGAACCTCTGAAACTGTAAGCCAGCCCCAATTAAATGTTGTCCTTTATAAGAGTTGCCTTGGATGCTGGGCAGTGGTGGGGCATGCCTTTAGTCCCAGCACTTGGGAGGCAGAGGCAGGCGGATTTCTGAGTTCGAGGCCAGCCTGGTCTACAGAGTGAGTTCCAGGATAGCCAGGGCTATACAAAGAAACCCTGTCTCAAAAAACAAAACAAAACAAAACAAAACAAAACAAAACAAAACAAAAAGTTGCCTTGGTCATGGTGTCTGTTCATAGCAATAAAACCCTAACCAAGAGACACACATACAAATACACACATTTTAAAAAACTAAGTAAGATTATTAAATAAAAAACCCAGTGCTGGGATGGGTTACCTCCTTACAAGGTGTGGACAAGGAGGTCTCTGATGCCTCCAAAACAATCCAGGCTATTGCCACTGTTGCTGGTTGCCCACCAGATCTAGATGGCAAACCCCTAAGGCTGGAGATACCACATGATTTGGTTGAAGGACTTAAGAGAAGCCAAGTTGAAACTGAGCTGGAAGCTGCCCCGCTGCTACTAGCTTTCATAGTGCTGGAATGTGCAATGGAGGCTTCTGATGGGAGAAATGATGTCAGTGATCTAATTTGGCTGTAGCACTATAAGCGTATTACCAATCTAGCAGGCAAGATGTGTACACTTTCTGATTGAACTTAAGGCCCATTTAATAGGAGGGAAGTCACGTATGGTATTTAAAGTTTATGGCTTGGTGACATTGCAAATCCCAGTAGATAAGTTACTATTGTTTTGGTAAATGGACATGATGTAGCCTTTCAAATGTTTACATTTAAGTCCATAGAACTTTGAGGAGAGTAACTTCTTGTTGTAGTGGATGATAGTTACTGAGTGTCTTATAACAAGTCTAAACGCTATTCTAAGTAAGAATAAGTGACCATTGAACGTTTAGCCCTAATGAGGTTTATCATCCCCTCTAAGGCTCAGGAACAGAGGAAGAGGGAGCAGAATGAATTTCAAGGTCAGAGGAAAGTAAAATGTCATCTTCTAGGTATGACCTGGCTGTTACACTCCTGAACTCTTAGCAGCTATAATTACCTGCACAAGATATATATATGTATATAATATATATAATATATATATATGTATATATATATATATATATAAATTATATATATTATATATTATATATACACATATATATATTCTCTCTCTATATATTCTATATATATATCTTTGTTACATACTATTGTATATAATAAAAATCTCATATTTACCGACTGTTCATAAAAAGTATTCCTAGAAAAGAAGGCCACAGAACAGTCTAATAAAATGATTGTTATATACATTTTAAAAAGGTAGAGGTTCTTCCTAAGGAGACACAAGGGCTGAACGGTTGTTACATCACAGTAAAAGAATCGAAGTGATCAATTATCTTCCCTAAAAATGGAAGGCTCTGGGGCTTGGCAGCTTGGGGTTTCCCATGTACCCTTGGTGACAGATACCAGTGCCTCCCAGCAGGTCTGTGACCTCCTTCCTGGCCTCCTCCTGGTGAGTTACTGGGGTGTCTTCCTGAAGAGAGTGCTCACCTGTGTGAAGGAAACCGCTTTCGTAGCTCAGAAACAATTAAATCTTCTACTCGGTGATCTGTTTCTGTCACAAGATCTGCGGCTGAT
Source organism: Grammomys surdaster (assembly GCF_004785775.1). Classification (NCBI taxonomy): domain Eukaryota; kingdom Metazoa; phylum Chordata; class Mammalia; order Rodentia; family Muridae; genus Grammomys; species Grammomys surdaster. The sequence continues at coordinate 4,036,782 of NW_021604684.1, forward strand.
GTTTTTGTCGAGACGCGTTTTTCCTCAGTTAGGGCCTTTCTGATGATCTGAAATAAACCATGGGAGGCAGTGAGGTCTGCGGGCCCCCTCACTGATCCCAGCCTTCTTTGGGGACTGGCTGGCCTTGACCAGGGCCTGGGGTTTCCTCACTTCCTTCTTCACTGACTCATGACATCTCACCCGCTTCCCAGGGTTCTTCTAGGAACCTTAACCACCAGACCTTACTCTGACTCTCCCCGCTCCTGAAACTTTACATTCAAATTCCACTCAAAGCTCTACCTTTGAAGCAAGTTTTCTATGGAAGACAAAAAGATTTGAAAAAGACTAGGGTACCATCAACAGGAGCTCCCCAAAATAAGACGATAGAACACAGGTTTGCCCCCAAGAATACCGCAATTTCAAATTTTTGAGATCTGTACGTAAGAGCTTTATGAATTGCGCACACATGTGACCTATCTGTGAATACAGGCTACAAACATCCCCATGAGAGCTGAGCCATCCCATAGGAACCCAGGCTGACACTTGCTGCTGTATGCAGAAGAGCACCAGCCTCCTACAGGGACACAGCAAAGGTACTAGAGGAGTCTCAGGAACCACAAGCGTAGTCTTTATAGCTGGGCAAGCTGCCAGAACATCTGGATTGAACCCACTATGACTAAACAAAAGGGTAAGGCCTAGGTTGGCACTATTTTTTGCTGTTCTGGTGTTGTTCCAGGAACCCCTAGAGACCCAAACAGGAAACCAGAACATAGTTAGGCCCCCACTGAATGCTGCAGGAGGATCAATGACAGCTTGTGGAAGAAAATGACATCTCCAGTTCTATCTGGGGATGTTTTCTTCATGTCTGTCTGTCGTCTGTCTGTCCATCTGTCCAAACCCGGATAAAAGTGGTGAAGTCAGGATACCTAAATAGACTTGATATATTCTCTCTAGAACCAGCTATCTCCCCAAATCATGTATTTCTCTTTAAAGCACCATCTGTGGCTGGCAAGTTGGCTCAGGGGATAAAGTGCTCGCCATGCCGGCTTGATGACTTGAGTCCAGTCTCCAGAATCTTCGTAAAAGTGGAAGGAGAAAAAGTGACACACGAAGTTGTTCTCTGTCTCTACATGTGCATCATGGGACATATGTCTGCCCCCACCAAAACACACATACATACTAAATTCATAAAAAAGTACCACCCAAACTGGCTACTCAGATGTGACACCCTTTGCCCATTGTGACATTTGGCTGTCATCAGACCAGCACTACTTGGCCCATGCTATGTACTAAGGATGCCAAGGTGAAGAGGTCTTCAGTGGGAATGAGAGTTGTAAATAGAATCCTCTAAGTTACATTTTACTTCCATGTTCTGTGTTTGTCTGTCTGTCTGTGTGGGCACACATGAGCCCCAAAGTATGTAGGAAAGTCAGAGGACAATCTTGCAGGCGTTAGTGTGTCCCAGATATAAACGAACCCAGGTCCTCAGGCTCGGTGGCAGGTATCTTTACCTGCTGACCCATCTATATGATCTACAAATGGAATCTTAAAAAACAAACAGAAACAAGACATCCAGTGGTCCTACACTCAGCATTCCCTGCAACAGCTCCCTCCTGCTCTGCCTCAATGCCCTTCTCAGATGAGCCTACCTACGAGGTGCTGTTTTAATCTGGGCTGCAAAAATAACAGATAAGCATGACAGAAGATTTGGAAATGACAGGCCGGGAGAGATCACCCACAGGGAGAGGTCACCTACAGCTCGCCACTACCGTTCACATCCTGCCTGCCTCAGTCCTGCACTGCAGAGTTTCCTGTCTTGAACATGCAATATCCTGCCCATTATCACCACACTAATTCTCTTACAACACCGATTTACACACAGCATCGCTTGCCAAAGCCATCTCCACAGGTGCTCATAAATTCAACACTCTTCAATGCTCCCACGAAGCCTGACATCCTCCAGGAATTTCAAACTCTGGGCCAGTCCAGGCAGGCTACTTGGCACTGTGTATATATCTTATACAGGGAGGGAGGTTCAGTTCGTGAGTGCAGCAAATGTAGCTGGGTAAGGTGCATGTTGTGGTGGGGGAGGCAGGGGAGAGTAAGAGGAGGCAGGGGAGAGTATCGATCCATCAAGAGTCTAACAGGATGACACAGCTGCAGAGCCTTTGGAATCCAGTTGAAAGAAGACTGGCCTCTAGGTTGGGGTTGGGGTCTGAGATCAACATTTCTGGCAAACTCCATTGTGGTAAAGAAGCCAGGGCAGTCTTCATACCTTGGAGCAAGGAGGAGCACCAGGAGGCTGGGACAGTCTTCCTTGACAGGTTGTGTGTGTGTGTGTGTGTGTGTGTGTGTGTGTGTGCAAGCGTGTGTGCACATAAAGAAATCTCCATTTTGTACCAGTGCCTTCCTGGGACCTGCTTAAGAGGAAGCAGACCTGAAACCAGTTGATTATCCCAGTTACACACCCATGTGGCCTCCACATAGAACCTGGACTGAGGACTTAAGATAAAGATTAGAAAACTTCTGAAAACTCCCCAATGGCTTCCTACTGCTGCCTAAACCTCCAAATGCTGTACGGCTCACCCTCCACAGTCCAACATATCAAATTGCTCTCCTTCATCTGTTTCAGACTTCCCTGATGATCATAGCAGGATCTGTTTCTATCCAGGGCCTTTATATAGCCCAGCCCTCCATCCATCCCTCCTTCCCACCTGTTGCTGTCTTACACGGTTAGTACTTGGCTGTGTCGCTCATTCCATTGCAGTATGAGCTCTATGACAGCAGATGTTCCCTGACCCTTTGTCCAGCTGCCTGTGTGGAGCTGAGCCTGGAGTACAGTGACTGCTAGGGAATGTAAGGACATGGACTGCCGGAGTGGTTCCTGGGAGATTTCTTCCAACAGGACCACCGATGTCTGTGTGAACACTAGCTACCCTATGTCTGTTCTCTTAGCTCTTCCTCTGGTTGTGCTAGCAAAGGTACCAATGTACCCAGAACCTACCTTTCCTCTGGACTTTCCTAGAACATGGCCTCATCTACTATTCTGCTTTCAAAGCCAAGCTCAGTCTGCCTTAGGTACTCACCCCACTGTAACTGGCCAGCTATACCTCCATAACCACACACTTCTCCAGCATGAAGCACAGATGCCCTCTCTACCTTGGGTGGTCAAGGTTCCGAGGGAGGCGTGTGGCATCTTTCTGGACTTGGCCTTAGCATCTATCTCCCCTTCTTCCTTTTAGGAACAAAGCTCTCATGTTTCAGGAAGGTCCAGAGCTGCCTCCAGAGATTTCCCCTGATTTCCCCCTTACTCCTGGGCTTGGCAACCTTTGTTTTCACAGTGTGGATGGAGACCTCTGCAGCTTCAGAGCCATGTCCTCAAAGACACTGAACTCTCACCTCAGTGGGTTTCTTCCTTTCCAGGGCTCGTGATCCTTGCTAATGACAGCCAGGGTGGTCCCAGGAAGAGGGCCTTGGCATAGGACAGAGAACCTTAGCTCCTGGGGGTGGGTAGGTGCCACAAGCAGAGCCCCTCTCTGGGCCATGTACTAACCGCACATCACCCTGTTCTTGCTGTGGGGGTCTGAAGAGCTTCAAGACCAGCAAGAGCCTCGTCTCTCATGTGCATCCTCAATCCCATGATGCCACTCTAACGGTGGTATCCTTCAAGGAGGCTTCTGTTGCCAGATATTCCCGTTTGTGGTGGTTTGAATGAGAATGGCCACAATAGGCTCATATATTTGAATGCTTGGTTGCCAAGGAGTGGAACTGTTTGAGAGGATTAAGAAACAGTAGGTGTGACCTTTTGGGAGTAGGCGGGTTTCAAAAGTCCAACAGTCCCAGTGTTTCTCTCTGTGGATCAGGCTGTAGCTATTGGCTACTGCTCCAGTGTTACCGGTGCTGCCTATGCCTCTGATACTGTATGCAAGCCCCCAGTTAAATGCTTTCTTTCCTAAGAGTTGCCTTGGTCAAGACGTCTCTTCACAGCCATAGGACAGTGACTAAGACATCATTCTTCGCTCTGACTCAGCCAGAGAAGCACCTCCTCCACAAGGGGCCTCACAGAGACCAGCACTTGTTCTCCAGCACCTGGTGACTGGTGAGGACCCCTTCATTCTATGTCCACCTCCTACAAGCAGGTGTGAGCCTCTGCAGGGGCTGCCACACCCGAAGGTCCCCAAGAACACTGACCGATGGAACGGATAAAGATGTCTCGCTGTTGTACACTGAGCTGCCTACTAACCACACTGGAAGGCTTTAGTAAGCATGCTTGTGATGCCATGTCCGACCTCGGGGATAGTTTACAAGCTTGGGTTTTCAATTTAAAAGTCCTACCGCTGAGTGAAGCTGGGGGGGGGGGGGGATTTGGGGTTGGTCACTATGACTCCAAAGCCTCTGTCCACACCAGGCCTCACCTCACCACAGGTTCTATAAGAGGGGTAGAGGGGTATAATTTGGTTTGGGGGTGACGTGTTACACTGTGCTCTTTTTAAAAAATGACTGTTCGGGGATGGAGAGATGGCTCAGCAGTTAAGAGCAGTGGCTGCTCTTCCAGGTCATGAGTTCAATTCCCAGCAACCACATGGTGGCTCACAACCATCTACAGGGGGATATGATCCCCTCTTCAGGCAGGCGGATGTACATGCAGCAGAGCACTCATACATTAAATAAAAAATAAAGTTTTTTTTTCTTTTTAAAAAAAGACTGACCACTTGTAGCCCTTGTTGTGTTATTGTGGCTTGCATAGTGAACAGAATGTGCCTGTGCCCTCCAATAGTGGGACAGGTACGTCCCCTTACCTAGTACACAACCCCTCTTCCATCAGGTCCTGGCCTCATACTAAGCTTTGTATATGATTTCTCCCCGCCCGCCCTTGTTTTTGGAGACAGGGTCTTACTGTGCAGGCCGGACTAGCACTGAACCATGGTCCTTCTGCCTCAACGTCTGGAGTATGGGGATCAAACAAATTCAGTGAGGTAACTAGCCTGTTGTTTCCTGTGTGGCAGGCCCTTCATATCCAGCCTGAACTACATTAGGCCATGAGGCCACTCCGGGGCCATCCCATCTCAGGTTCAGTCCCTCACTGGTCTCTCCTGCATGCCTCCTCTCATCTCTGTCTCTCTGGACACAATGTCCCTTTTATTATAATGACACTCCTAGCTACCCTGACCACAGGTCTGCTCTCCCAGTCACACCTCAGCACATCTAGGTCTTGGCTGAGCCTCCTTCCCCTGGGTCAGTGGCTAGTAGCCATAGCATTTGACTAGTGGGGGTTGAGGGGACTGACTGTCTCTCTCCTCCCTGGACTGTGTGCTTTTCAAGGCAGCGAGCCTTTCATCATAGTAGCTTCAGGATAAGCTCACCCTCCACAGGCAAGCAGGTAAGCCTCAGCAGCATGTCCTGGACAGCGCCAGCCCTGTGGACCCACATGTGGGGAAGCTGTACAAATTCACAAACCTCAGCCAGTGAGTTCACAACTCATCTATCTTCCCGCTTTTACCCATTTCCTATCAGTAGAGATAAGCTACCATTCACAAACAGAGATAGTCACCTGGAACCCAGAGCCAAAGTGTCCTTGTCTATAGCAACAATGGCATCTAAGACACGGAGTCCAAGCCAGGTGCCCATGCCGACTGATAATACTCTCAGACTCCCACTACTCTGGCTTTTGTTAGAGCATATATCTGACAAAATTTAAAGGCTTATGACCAGTCATTTCACACACGCACCATATGCAAATGTCAAACAGGAACCTAAAATCCAAGGTTGAAAAAAGTTTAATATATATAACTCATAAATTTACAAATAAATTAAATATGTAACAACTAAATATATAAAAGCTAGCTGGGGCTGGTTCTATATGTTAAAAGAAAAAGGAAGCAAAAGAAGTTTAACTCTTAAGTCTTAATTTTCAAACACCAAGAGGAGAGGTGATAGATTTACCAAGCGGTAAGATTTAAAAGCCTACCACCCTGTGCCATAGCCAGAGCTAAGCTGCAGAGGGAGATGGGGGTGCATGCTGAGTACCCTCTAAAGCCCTTTCTCATGACTCATTCCCCCTTAATCTTAGAGATTTTAATCTTTCTGCCAGCAACAAGTTAGTGTGTACTGTTATTTTTTTAAGCTCTTTTCCATGAGTCTCTTCCCTTTACTCTTAAGAGATTTTAATAATTCTACCAGCAACAAGGTAGTGTGTGCTTAAAAAAAATTTTTTTTTTTTACAGGTAGTATCTGCAGCACGTGCTTTAGAGACCTTCTGGTATGACTTTCTCCCCTCTCCAAAGAGACCTGGGTTAATGTTTAACATATAAAATGTGTACCTAAGTCACTGAAGCCTGAATTCCAAACTCCAAAAAAGAAAGGTATGCATCTCCTCCAATGTCAGACAACCTAAGCCGAGAGCCTATTCTAGTCAACTGCACATCTCCCTTTCTCACGCCCGGTGGCTGGCTGACACCCCTCCCCCCACCCCAGTCTCATCTCAGGCTTAGGCTAAGGCTCTTGCAGCTCCTGGATTCTGTATTTATTTCAGCCGCTCCACCTTCATATGCACCTTTGCCTGACCTTTTGTGTCTTCTCCTCCACCCCTCTGAGCCCACCACCTCGCTTTTCTTGAAGACACAAATTAACTGTGACAATCTTTCAGGAAGCTGTCCCCACCTCTCAGGCTCTCTTATGACCCTCCTTTGTGGTCTTATGGTATGCTTCTGTGACTAGTCCCCATCCACAGCAGAGGGACATCAGGCAGTGCTCTCCAGAGGCTAAGAGCAAGAAGAGACAGCAACACAGGGATTGCTGGGATCTTGAGACTGACTCAGCCTGGGGAAACCAAAGCTTCCCCTCAGCTGAAGTCTCCTCTTGACTTCCAGGAGAAGCCAGAAGCAATCCAGGCTAGCCTAAGAGTCAGGCCAGCTAAGGCTGGGAGTGAGGGCTGGCCAGGATCCCCTCTCTTCTGCACCCCATTTTGTTCCAGTATTGGGGTGAACTTTAAGGGGAATGCCTGGAACTGGTTATCAACTTTTGATTCTTCCGGCTACACAGCCACACCCTCCCCTAGCCCCAAGGATTTATCATCATCACAAGGCAGAGCTTCTCTTAGGTTGGCAAAGGACCACCTCAGGGACTCAGATATCAGAACCGGCTCTCCACCAGCTTTTCCCCAGGTGAGACCAAAGAGAAATTCCACAAGCCTCCCTACTTGCCAGATACAGATGCAAAGTCTTTCCCTTCTTAAAGCACTCCATTCTCATTATTCTCAGACAGCTTTAGTTAGCAAAAGGAATATGGGGAATACAAAGAGGGGGACCCAAAGTTCCTGAGTGAGTTCCTTCATCACTGGGGGAAAAAGACAAAACTAAAGTTAAATAAAATTTGGGGTTGGCGTGAAGGGTCAGTCAATTAAGTTTTTGTTATACAAATATGATAACCTGAGTCTGGGTTCCCACCACCAACATAAAAGCCAAGCATGATGACACACATGTGTGATCCAAGAACCAGGGAGACAAAAGTGGGGGTGGTGATGTTGTTATGTGTTGTGTGTGGTCCCTGAGGCTTGCTGGCCAGTCAGTCTAGCTTAGTGTGAGAAACTGTCTCAAAAATACAAAGGTGGTAGGGTGGGATGGAGAGATGGCTCAGTGGTTTATAGCACTAACTGGTACTCTTGCATAGGACCCAGGTTCGATTCCCAGCTTCTACATGCAGTTAACCCCTGTAACTCCAGGTCCAGGAGATCCAGCACCCTCTTCTGGCCTTCTTCAGCACTGCACTCATGTGGTGCACACACATAACATGCAGACAAGGCACCCACATACAGAAACAGAAAATCTTAAAAAAGGACACCATTTTTTTTTTTCATTTAAAGAAAAATGTGAGCCAGGCGGTGGTGGCGCACACCTTTAGTCCCAGCACTTGGGAGGCAGAGGCAGGTGGATTTCTGAATTTGAGGCCAGCCTGGTCTACAGAGTGAGTTCTAGGACAGCCAGGGCTATACAGAGAAACCCTGTCTCAAAAAAACCAAAAAAAAAAACCAAAAAAAAAAAAAAGAAAAAAAAAAGAAAAATCTGAGTAAAGGAAATGAAACAGAAGGAAAAGGAGGAGGAAGATGAGGAGAAATAACAGTAATATGCTGAGTGTAGGCTCAGTACTCAGGACACCAAAGGAGAAAGATCCTGAGGTCAAGACCAGCCAGGGCTACCAAGTAAGACCCTGTCTCAAAAAAATCAAAGCAAAGAAACTAAAAGAAACACATCCCCTTTATCATGACTTCGTATAAGGAAAGCAGTTGGCTTCTCGGGTGGGGTCAGGATACTGGAAAACCAGCACAGCCTCCAAAGGGAGCCTGCCTCTCAGTCCTGCTGACCTGTCGCTTCACAGGGACCCTTACCTACTGATGGCTCTGTGTGTGCTGTGCTGGAATACTTGCTTGAAACCTTGGGCTTCATCCACAGCACTCGGGTGGCAGGGAAAGGACTAAATGCTGGCAAAGGTTTCAGAGTTGCCCTCACAGGCTGGCTCCTGAGGTAGCAGGGGTGGGGACAGTTGTAGGTTACTCAGGGTCTGACTATAGAAGTGTGAGATTACCCCCCTCTTTCTCCACACTTCCTTCAGTGGTAGATATCTCAGCCCAGCCTAGGGTGATGGAATCCTGTGGGCAGCCAGCTGACCAGCCTCTCCATACTCTACCTCTCCTGCAATCTAGATCCAGTCAATCTCTCTCTGCTAGGAGATCCACTGGCTGTCCACGTGCTGTACGCTCAGAACACCCCCACGCCTGCCTCACCGGCAGCTTGCTCTCTCAGGACACTGTCCATCCTGTGTGACACCTGACTTTCAGGCCCAAATCCCTGATATCATCCTAGCGCCTTTCCCTCACACATCTAACCCTAACTGTCATCTCGGCCTTGGAAATCAATCCTTTATCATCTTCTCTTTGTTTACACAATTCAGTCATTGGGTAGGATCTACACAACAGCCAGATGGACTGAGGCTGTTGAGTCTCACACAGGACTCTACATAACACCTCACATCACATTCAGAGCCAAGGTGACGCACAGTCTCAGAGTTGCTCAACACATATTGCCTGGTGAACGAATTTCACTGTTTTAGTGTCACAGTTTATAAACAAATAGTACCAAAGAAGCAATTAAACATGCAAAAGATGTTTAAAACTAGTGAAAGACAGTCTCATCTCCCCAGAATCCCTCTTTCTTGCAAGTGGGCAGAAGTCAGCTATACATCTGACCCTGTCTCCTGGATTCGCAAGCAACCCCATCAGACCCAGCATCAGCTGGTACTGAAGTGGGTATGAACAATTTGGGCAAGAATCTGAGTAGATATTTAGGTTTCATGAGACCTATCTGTGGGGCATGCAGGCATAGCTGTCTGTAAATTATTATTAGCTAGTCTATAAAGGGACAGCTCTCAGAAGTGTTCTTCCTGTCCACCATACCATTTGGCTTGTCCGGCTGCCATCAGCACTCGATATAGAGAAAGGAATATACCTGTAAGGGACAGTTGGTATGAGAAAGGTACTGATAGGCTAGGAGAGAGGTTTGAAATGCATGCAGCTGGAATCAAAGCCTGCTCAACAGTCTTCATGTTACAAGGAATATACAAAACATATGCAGCATTAAAGGAAATGTAAAGCTCTTAGCCGATGACAACGGTAAAAATTTTAATTGTAGTAGCACAATTCTTCTAAACTATCAAAAATAAACTTCAGTTTTGCAATAGGAAAAACTGTTTACCTTTCTATTCTCTCATGGGCAACACTACAACAAACCAGCATTATGCTGTACAGCTATAATCCCAGTACTTGGGAGGAAGAGTCAAGGGGGTCATGAGGCCAACCTGGGCTAAATATGGAGGACTAAAGGTGTAGCTCTGTGGTAGAGCATGTGCTAGAGGCCCTGGCTGGGGTCCCCTGCAAAACACACACACACACACACACACACACACACACACACACACACACACAGAGGCATGTGGGCAGGACTTCTGAAGGGCAGGGATGACTCCAGCAGGCTGAGGATAAAGGGATAGGGTTAAAAAGAAGGTAAGGTGGGAGAACAGGGGGATTGCAAGGCAAGGAGGCATCCCTGAAACAGGAAGCTCTCTCAGGATGGAGCAAAGAAAACTTGGGAGCAGATAGTACGATCTGAGGACACTGGGCATATATATCTTGGGAGCTCCCTGACCTTTTAGCAGTCAGCACCCAGAGCCTCAACTGGTAATTGTGAGCAGCCCACAAAGAAATAGTGGAGCATTGGCACAGGTGGAGCCTGTGGCTAAGGAGGACCCAGAGAGGCCACTCACGGTCACAGGGTCACACGTTATGCGAGCTGCCTTGCTAAAGGCTGTTTTGTCCAGTCAGGACCGGATTACTACAGATCATCATCATTTAAAGAATCTTTCCCTCTTCTCACAGGTTACCATGACCTTGTGCGCCTTTGCTGTCTCTCAGCCTTTCCCTCACTCAATGCCAGGCAGGCAGGAAGCTGCATAATTCTCTAGAGGGAGCCTAGAGTCCTGAGCTTCCTGACCAGACTCCTAATGTCAGAATCTTTATTTGACTGCCTCTTTTTTTTTTTTTTTGAAGCTTTTTTGTTGTTGGGAAATTGCAAAAACAATCTCTTTAAGTTATAATTTAGAAAATCCTTAGGAACTGTGCCTGTGGCACCTCAAGCTTCCAATGAGTGTCATGAGTGTCACTGAATACTAAAAATCACTTGAGCCTCTATTTCTTTAAAGATTTAAATCTGAGAGGCCACAGGACCTGTAACTTCACTCACCAGATTTTTTACATAGAAGTGCCTGAGTCCTAAATGTGCTTTTCAAAGTCACCAGGAGGAAAAAAAAAACAAAACACCAACAAAACATTGTAGTGGAACCTTAAAGTTTCTGCATACACTAACAAAGCTCTCTAGAAGGATGCTCCTGAAGTGCAGAGATGGCAAAGAGGGCTGTCAGTTCTGGCTTACAGAGGATCTACTTTCAAGGAAGACTGTCTGCCCTGAGCTACAAGAAAGCTGTCAGAGAATGGCCTTTTTACTGCATATTGCACAGGGTAGTTTCAAAGCATTGATTCTTCTGCTTTTTCCTGTGTTGGAGATGTGCACGTCTTCATGCATGCTAGCTACCACTATACCACTGGGCTCCATCGCCAGCACCGTGACAACATTTTTTTTAAATACAGGCATTCCTTTATAGTCTTTTCAGATACACTTGAATATAATGCTTTTTGGATATAAGCCTTTCTGCCCACAGCACTACTCCTGCCCCCCCCTCCCCCCAAGTCAGCAGAGCACAGCCACATGTTCTAAGGAGCAGAGCACGGAACAAGCCCTCACTTAAACGGGGCCTGCTCTGACGTCTTAGGGACCGCTGCACGGTCACTCCACCAATACTGTAAATTGGGCGCTGCTTTAAAGACTGAGGAATAGTTAGAGAGCGAACACAAAAATGAAAGAGAAAAAAAAAAAAAAAAAACAGAGGCGCCACAGTTAGTTTTCAAACCCAGTCTGGTTTTTTTCAGCTTTGCGCTGGTTTCCATCCTTCCGGCAGTCTAACGAGTTCCTCCTGAACTCGGGTCTGTGCCAGTCACTCCCTGGAGGCTGTCTCAGGCTGTGAGCCTAGGCTGTCTGGGCTCAGGATGCCGGGAGAAGGACAAATCAGCTGCAACCCAGCCAGAGCTCCACGCGCCTGGGGTTGAAACAGGGAAGCACCCACAACTTGGCTGCAGGATTGATCCTTAAAAAAAGAAACTGCGGTATTCTAGCCTCGCAGGGTCGTTTGTGTTCCAGGTGACTCAAACGCCAAGGTCAAGTACCCAGCGCTTGACCATTCCATCGCCCAATGAGGAGTGGGTCCCTCATGCTTTTCCGATGGCTGCGCCCTTCTCCCCGTGGTGCTGACCCCCATGCTCCCCATGCAAGCCTCCTCCCGCCGGTGTGTGTGTGAAGGGCCAGAGAAAGGTGAGCCCAGAAACAACACAGGCCCTGTCCTTGCAACTCACTCCGCTCCCGCCCACGTGCCCGCAGCACGTCCACGCCGCCCATCTCGGGTGTTTCTTGGAGCTCTGATAGGCTGGACGCTGCCACCGCACTCACTTGTCCCGCACGCAGCGCCAACTGCACCGCCACCTCGAAGCACTCGTCCCAGGGGCCCACGCCCTGCACCAACTCCTCCTCTTCCTCGCTGCTCGGCTTCATCGTGGCTTCGCCGGGCCCCGCCACCTTCTGTTCTGTTCCGCGTGCTGCGGCCGGACCCCGGCTCCCACTCGTGACCACCGCCAGCACCGGAGGCTCCGCACGGTCCCCTCGCCTTCCCGCCAAGCCGTGCGTCCTCCAGCGCGCCTTGCAGCAGGAAGGCCCGCAAGGGGCTGCAGCCCAAGTAGGCGCGCCTCGCGCCCCGCCCCGCCCCCGTCTCCCAATTCAAGCCCTTGCCCCGCCTCCCTCCCCTGACCACGCCCTTCAGCATTAGCCCCGCCTTCCACAACAGGCCCCGCCCTGCGCTCTTTATCCCACCCCCACTGCCTTCCTAACACAGGCTCCGCCCCATCTCTCGCCCAGTACAGCGCTCGCCCCGCCCTCTCCCCGCCCCTACTTCACGCCCCGCCTCGCCTCCCCTCATTTCCATGCTCGCCCCGCCCAGCCACGCGCCAATCCAGGCGCACTTTCCAGCCTGTCCTGGCCAGGTGGCTATTGGGAAGGCAAGGTGGGCACTTCCAGCCCTTGGTGGCTGGTGATGGGCGGGCCTCGGAACTCATTCCTTCGGGCTTGTAGAACTGCCGCGTCCCCAGGTGTGAGGTGGGTGGGACCTGCAAGCCAAGCCACAGGACCATCACTGGGTTTTGTAAACTGTCTAAACTCAAAACTGGTTTGGAGTACTAGCTATGACTGTGATTAGAATTTCTATAGGGAGGAGTGACCTTTTTAACCTTGAAAACTGTCCCACGCCTATTGTGAAAATGCAAATACTAGAAAGGCTTTTCCCGCGTGTTCAAGAGTTTAACTTCATGAGTCCCTCTATTCACCGCTTTTATAATAATCAGCCCATATAAAATTATTCTGGAGTGTCACTTCTCATTCTGAGAGGACTTTTGTGTAAAAACTTTGACAGGACTTTTTTTTTTTTTCTAAGTTAACCTAAAGATGGAAGTAAGCCCTTTTAGCTAGGGTCAGCTATAAGGACTCTGTTTCACCTGCCTCATCCTATAACACAGAAAGGGGGACCACGGATCGCTGAGATCAGTATATGGCCGCTAAAGGCATTTTCTCCTCCATCTTTTTGATTTTTCTTTCATAATATTCAAGATAAGAATGTTGAACTACTGAAAACGCTTGAAACTGCTCTTACTGTTTCTTTTACAAACGAACCGTGAGGCAAGTGACTTGGCTCCGAAGGTGTTTCCAGTATAACCCGATAAGCTGAGCTCCATCCTTGGGATACAGGGAGGGAGGAGAGAACCCACCCTGAAAATTGTCCTCTGACCGCATGCTCAGGGGTGTGCCATGTACACAGGTGTGTACAGAAATAAGTATGTGTAATTTTAAAAATTGAATAAAAAATGAGGACATGACCACCCCGAAGTATGGTTGAGGAGGTTTATTGTAAAAATGAGGGAGAGCATAGCCAGACATCTAAAAGAATCCAGACTGAACGAGGCGGGCAGACTGAACCAGGACTTGGTGAGGGTGGGAGTGAGAGCAATGGGCTCCCAGAAGAGCCAGCCAGGAGCAAAAAGAAGCAGGGGGCATGTAGCCAAAATGACTGAGCTGTATAGGGAAGAGAAGCTGGGGGAGGGGAAACAGAAGCCCAGCCCCTGGGAGGGAGAGGTTTAGGGTAGGTGGTGGGGTGAGGAGTGCTGGTTTGGAGTCAGAGGTACTTAGTGAGACTTGTCCCAGGTTTATTTGAAAACTTACAAAAATCTAAAAAGTGGTAGGTCTTGAATTGCTATTTGTTATTGGAGATTAAAACAAGGGATAAGATTTGACTTTGGCTCTTTCTAGCCCCCCTTCCCCACCCCATCCACACTATGGTTCAATCTGGAAGCTCAATTATAACAGTATAAAATTTTTATTATAGATATTAACCCACCTGCAGAAAATATTGATAACGTCTTCATCTAACTGACCAAAAAAAAAAAAAATCTCCTAAGGTATAATAGTGTGTTTTTGACAGGTATAAAGATTGCAGCCAGCCAGGTCTCTCTTTTTTCTTACCTCCATTCAAACACAGAATGGTCTCTGTGACTATGATTTGAGGTAGTGGCCGAGCTCATGCTTAGCCTGTGATCGGTGCTAGATTCTGTCCTCAGCACCAAGTCCAAAAAAAAAAAAAAAAAAGATATTCATTTATACATAGCCTCAAGAGACTAACATGCTGTGTGCCATATAATTGATATTTAATAAATCTAAGTTACATGCCTTGAATGCTTGAGGCCCTACGTTCAATCCCTGGCATTACAAAAGTTAAATAAATTAGTAAATAAATTTGTTACTCACTGAATACTAATATCAGCCTTTTATAACAAATAACATACCTCCTCTGGGCCAGGCATTGGTAGTACATGTCTTTAAGGAGGATCTTGGTGAATTGAGGCCAGCCTGGTCTACAGTACGAGTTCTAGGACAGCCTGGGCTACACAGAGAAACCCTGTCTTGAAAAACTAAAAACCAACCAACCAACCAACCAACCAACAACCAACCAAACAAACAAAAGACCACACCCCTTCCATGTCTAATGACAAGTCTCAGTGGACCTGTGAGAGCTCTCCACATAGCCTGGTTCCCGTTCCTATGTGGCTGCATCCAGAGGCTGGAAGCCTTACTAATGTCAGCAGCCACAAGTGCTTGTCATATGCTCTGGCTTGAAAACCTTTTCAACTTCTCCTTCCTTCGATGTCCCCAGAGCACACCCTCAAACTTCACCTCAAACTCCTGGTGCTTCAGTCACCAGGAGGCCTCATGTAAAGTGCATGGGCGAGAGCCCAAAAGCTGGGGGTGGCTACGTGCAAGGGTTCCCCTTTTGTCCTTTCTGGAGCAGAATAAAGGCCAAAGAAGTAAAATGCTAGGCAAAGGTTTCTTCTATCTGCTTCTCTGACAGATTACATTGAAATTAGATATCTTCCAGGGTTAAATAAATCAAAGAAACTGGCCTGGCCATTCTATTCATTTTTTTAGTTGCTTTCATCTTCTTAACACATACCTAGAAGTGGGCTCTTGGTAATGTCTGACTATTAATAACCTTATGTGTACAAAGCTGCCATCTGGGGCTGAATTGAATGTTGTCTCCCCACACCTGCCCATCTCCCCCACTCCCACCTTTCCACCCCACCCCCTAAATCAGCCAGGCAGTGGTGGCGCTTGCCTTTAAGCCCAGCACTCAGGAGGCAGAGGCAGGCAGATCTTTGAGTTCCAGGCCAGTCTGATCTACAGAGTGAGTTCCAGGACAGCCAGGGCTACACAGGGCATCCTGTCTCATCCTCCCTCTGCCTCCCAGAGTACTGGTATCAATGATGTGCACCACCACCAGCCAGCTGGAAACAGCTTTAAAGAGGTAGTTCACTTGAATTGGAACTAACCAGGTGGGTCTGCAACAGGAACAAATCTTGGAGCCCCTTGGCAGCTCTCCTCTAGAAGAGCCACGAGTTAAATAACTCTCTGGAGGGCTAGTCCATTTCTCACTTATTTCCACTAAAAAACTAGAAGTATTTTTCTTCCGGGGAAAATCTCCCATATTGCTCTCCCCCAAAACACCCAATACAGGAGAAGGCTGATGTGGTCGTCGGTCTCCTTCCTGCTGAGTGTAACCTCATCCAGGATTCTCCCTGAGAACTCAGTACAAAGCTTTCCTGGACTTGTCTTCCATCTTTGCTTTGCCCTGCAGTCAGTTGCTCCTCAGTCTTTGAAATCTATAGATCTTGGGTGCTGTGAGATGACCCTTCAATTATGGTCACACCCACTTTCTATTAAACATGAACTATGAGGCCTGAGTCCTCTAATAACAAGCTGTAATTGTTCTTGGTGACGTTAATAGAAATTAACAATGCTAACATAGCACTTGACACTCTGTGGTCCACAGAGTCTGTTGTATGGCATGTAGTTCTCTCTGTTTCCCCACACTGAAGTTGACTTTCTTGTCTCCCTCCCTTCCTCCTGGCAGGATGGAAACAACCTGCTTGCTCTCAAACAACTCAGACATGTTAGTGGAAAGCAAGAACTCTGTTTTAAAAAAAAGGTAGAAAGTAGATTATTCTGGCTAAATATGAATGACTAGACACAGGAACACAGATTCAAGCTACCCTGTGTGCTGGTTAGTTTTTTGTTTTTTGTTTTTGTTTTTTGTTTTTTTGGAAAATGCCCCACAGGACTGGCCTGCAGGCAAAGCTGTGAAGCTTTCTCTTGATTGATGATTGATGTGCATATTCTCTAGAGGGTTCTCTAGAGCAGTGCTTCTCAAGCTATAGGATGCAACCCCTTTGGGGTCGAACAACCCTTTCACAGGGGTCACCTAAGATCAGTGGAAAGCATAGATATCTACATTAATGACTTACACCAGTAGCAAAATTATAGTTATAAGGTAGCAAACGAGAATAGTTTTATGGTTGGGGGTCACCACAGCATGAGGAACTGTATCAAAGGGCTGCAGCATTAGGAAGGTTGTGATCTATATGACTCTGGTCCCTTCTCCTGCCCGTCGAGCACCTGGGATGCCTGCCACACTCCTTGGGTGGGATATTCTGTTTTGTTCTTCACCCTTTTCTCATGCTGAAGTCCTGTTGATGGAAGCTAGGAACTTGCTTCCTTGGTTTCACAGACAGTCTGGAGACCTAAATATTTCCAGAAGACCTATCTTGCAGTTCAACACCTCTTTGCCTCTTGTAAGGAAGGGCAGGTTGCCTGGTTAGAATCTCACCCCTCAGCTTCTCTGGTTGTGTGATGGTCCTGTATCTACATCTTCTGACTCAGGTCCACTGGAGGAGAGGTCAGGTTGTGTCAGTACATCTCTCTCTGTTATTCCAAAGATGGGAGGAGAAAGACCACTGAACCAAATTATCATGGCCAAATTAATTAAAGCAAGCTTTTTTTTTTTTTTTTTAAATTGGTGCCCATGGGCTGTCCTGTCCTGGGTTTGAGATGCCGAAATTGCATGTAAGGAAGACGACTTTTCTAGAGTTCAGGGGTAGAGGGGTTGACAGGTAAAATAAGCAGGTTCATAGGAACATTATAACAAGTTAGTCCTAAGGACCTCCTGAAACAAAGACATGGCTGCAAGGTGGGCTTGGCAACAGGTAGTCATAATAAGGCAACCATAACAACCCTTTTGAAACAAAGGTAGGGTTGTAAGATGATTATTAACTTTTAAAAACAAAGACATGATTGCCATTCCTGGAAGAAGCAGTATAGACCATTTGTTGTTAAGGTTACAGCTGGGGCATAGCCCTATTCTTGAGAAACAGAGGTTTAATCATAAACAAAAATGAACCTAGTTTGTCTTTACTATACAATGGCTTTTAGACTAGAGTAGAGGCAGTCTGGTTCTTCACTTCCATCCCAAATATGTCTTAGTTTCCTGTGGTGTTGGGAACTAAAGCCAGGATCTCATGTATGCAAGGAAGATGCCTTCCCACTGGATACTTGTTGTTCTTTTCTTTTTCTTTCTTTCTTTTTTTTTTTTTTTAGGTTTACAGCAAAATGAAGAGGAAGGTTCAGAGAGCTCCCATGTAATTTCCCACACAGTCTCTTATCTGTGTCAGTTTGTTTATTATTTTCTTTATCAGCATTGTACTATTATGGCTTGGCTCTGTTTTGAGTTCTTCCTGAAACCAAAGCCTGCTCCACCCTGCAGGGAGGGTATGATGGCTAATTTTGGTTGTTAACTTGACCAGGTCTGGAATCAACTAAAACCTAAGCTATAGGGAATTTCTTCCTTTCTCCCTTCCTCCTCCTCCTTTTCTTCCTTCCTTCCTTCCTTCCTTCCTTCCTTTCTTTCTTTCTTTCTTTCTTTCTTTCTTTCTTTCTTTCTTTCTTTCTTTCTATCTTTCTCTCATTCTTTCTGTTTTTTTTTTTTCTCAAGACAATATTTCTCTGTGTAACAGAGCCCTGGCTGTCCTGGAACTCAATTTGTAGACCAGGCTAGCCTTGAACTTACAGATATCTGCCTGCCTCTACTTCCCAAGTGATAGGATCAAAGGTGTGTGATCATGCTCAACTGAGGAATTTTCTTGATTTGATCATTCATAAATTGGGGGCACACCTTCTGGTGGCAGCCTACATAAAAGGTCGTGGAAGAAGAAAGCGTTTTCTTTTGGTCTGCTTGCCCTCAGTCTGGCTGGCAAAGCATTCTGCTGCTGAAGCATTCTCTTGCTGGTTTTAGAGCCTACTTCTTAAGACTAGCTGAGATATCTAGCTCTATGGACTGAGTAACTACTGATTTCTTGGACTTCCTGTTGGTAGACAGTTATTGTTGGACTAGCTGGACCACACCACAGCCTGTGAGTCTCTCTAATAACCTTCTCCTCTTTTTTCTTTTTTTGATAGAGAGTTTCTCTGTGTAACTGCCCTGGCTGTCCTAGAACTCACTTTGTAGACGAAGGTGGCCCGGATATCACAGAGATCTTCCTCCCAAGTGCTGGAATTAAAAGTATGCACCACCATGCCAGGCTATAAATCCCTTTTAATATAATGTATATTTTGCAGCTAAAATGACTCCATTTTTGACTAAGGCAATCATCCTAAAAGTCTGAGACTGGCCTGTCAGCAACTTGAGTCTGTTAAAAATACTCCAGGAATTCTAGGAATGCAAAAGACCCAGGGTGCATGTCCATAAGAATTGAAATCTGTGAAATGCACAAATTTGACTTTTGCCTTTAGCACTCACCCCCCCCACCTCCACACCCACTTGGCTCTAGCCAGGGCTGCAGTCTCAAATGTGACCAAGGGATGATTAAAATCTCCATAGAGTCTTTCAGTGTTCTCAAACTCTATAACATATACATACATACATACATACATACATACATATGTGTATGTACACACGGATGTGGGGTGTGGGGTGTGTGTGTTCATTCTATCAGTTCTGTTCCTCCAGAGAACCCTAACTAGTATAGTTGATAAACCTTCAGATTTTTACCCTCATGGAAAAGACTGAAGTCTGAGGATGAGAATTAACAGAGATGGGAACGCACTGACAAATTCTCCACCTTGTCTGCATTTTAAAACTAAATTGTTGAGGCCAGCCTGGTCTACAGAGTGAGTTCCAGGACAGCCAGGGCTACACAGAGAAACCCTGTCTCAAAAAAAAAAAAAAAAAACCCAAAAAAAACCAAAAAATAAAAAACAAACAAAACAAAACCTAAATTGTTCTTGGACAGTTTATCTGAAATTTTTATTAAAAGATTGTGCTCCATTTGTGTGTATGAAAGTTTTTTTTCCCTCTTGATCTAAAAAATACTATTATGTGACTCCATTCAGATTTGGAATATTTTCCTACAGGTAAGAGGAGGAAATGATCGTTATTAGCCCAGGAAAGTTTGTACGCTGGATCCGTACAAAAATGCTTCAAAGAAATTCCTGATTGAGAAGAAGATGGCATGGACTGCCCTGCTTTTGATGCAGGCCACTGAGCCTTGACTTTAGGTAAGTGGGAAATGTCAGCACCAAAGCCAAGACATCTGTGGTGACTGAATAAGAATGGTCTCCATTGTGCTGTAGAGATGGCTCAGTGGTTAAGAGCATTGACTGCTCTTCCTGAGTTCAATTCCCAGCAACCACATGGTGGCTCACAACCATCTGTAATGGGGATCCTATGTTCTCTTCTGGTGTGTCTCAAGACAGTGACAGTGTACTCACATTTTTAAAATAAATAAATAAATCTTTAAAAAAATAATTAAAAAAAAAAAGAATCGTCCCCATAGACTCATATATTCAAGTGCTTAGTCACCAGGGAGTGGCACTACTTGAGATGAATTAGGAGGTGTGGCCTTACTGGAAAAACTGTGTCACTGTGGGTGGGCTCATCATGTCATTGAGAGGCAGAAGAGTACAAAAAAAGTAATGGAGAATCTTGTGTTCAAAGGCCTTGGGCAGGAACCTCAGTTTCTGAAGGATGCTCAATGGTAGAGCAAGCATGTGTCAGGCACTGGCCTCCCTGCAAATTCTGTTTAAAAAAGAGATACTAAAGAAACATTCAGCCAGCCAGTGGTGGTGCATGCCTTTAATCCCAGCACTTGGGAGGCAGAAGCAGGCAGATTTCTGAGTTCGAGGCCAGCCTGGTCTACAGACTGAGTTCCAGGACAGCCAGGGCTACACAGAGAAACCCTGTCTCAAAAAACCAAAAAGGAAGAGAGAAAGAAAGAAAGAAAGAAAGAAAGAAAGAAAGAAAGAAAGAAAGGAAGGAAGGAAGGAAGGAAGGAAGGAAGAAAGAAAGAAAGAAAGAAAGAAAGAAAGAAAGATTGAGTCAGACAGTGAACAGCTCCTAATGAAGAAGTTACCTGTGTACAGTTGGTAGAAGCCTGCTCATCAAGGCTTCTCACAGACCAGTGTTGCAACCTGAGTTTGCCCCTTTGCTTTTGTGCTGCTGGAGTTTCCCTCATGCAAGGTAAACAAGCTTCTCCTGAGCTACACTTCCAGTCTTGCGTTTTAAGATTAAAAAAAATGTATTCAGGGCCAGTACAGTGACTGCCATTAATCCCAATCCCAGTTGGAAGGCAGAGTCAGGTGGATTTCTGTGAGTTTAAGTCCAGTCTGATTAACACTGCCAAACTAGCAAAACAAGCCTAGTTTGTTTTAAATGAGTAAAAAAAAAAAAAAAAAAAAAGTCAGGTAAAAAAGTTTTTAAAATTTTTAAAAAGATTCATTTACTCTTATGTGTATGGGTGGATTGTTGGCTTCTGTATCTATACACCATGTACATTCAGTGACTAGGGAAGCCAAAGAAGGCATAAGAGCCCCTAGAACTGGAGTTACAGGCGCTTGAGAGTTGACTTGTGAGAGTTAGGAATTGAACCTCTGTCCTCTGGAAGAGGAGCTAGTGTTCTTAACTCATGAGTTATCCTCCCAGCACATCAAGTGAAAAAAAAAAAAAAAAGAAATGGTAGTAGAAGATACATTTGTTCGTACATAGTTTGTTGTTTAAAATACTATTTTCAATCAAGTTGTCTGAATGGTTTTGGGTCAAATTGTGTGCCTCATGGAATGTAGATGAAGAAATATACAAGGCAGAACATTTCTTTAGACTAAATAAATCAATAAACCAAACCTTGTGGAACCTGGAGCACTGGTGAGAATCTTCGTTTTTAACATACCATTTCCCTCCTTCACCACCTGTACCTCCAGGAGACCGGGATGGGAGTGGGGAAGGGGAATGGGGTAGATGTTAGATTTTGGTGTGCAGCTTAGAACAGACAACACCAGACCAAATGGTTCCAAAGGGGAGGGGGTTTATTCAGGGCAGAGGGCAAAGGTGGGGAAAGAAACAGAAGAAACGGGAGAAGACGGTGGAGAAAGAGGAGAGAGGAGAGAAGTGGAGGCCAGGCATGACCAGGTGGAGAGAGGGGGAAGGGAAGTGGAGAGAGGCTAGGGAACAGAGAGAAGCTAAAGACAAGAGAGTAAGAGAGTAAGAGAGAGAGGAGGGGGCAAGCAGCCCCTTTTATAGTGGGCAGGCCTACCTGGCTGTTGCCAGGTAACTGTGGGGAGGAGCATACCTGGGTGTTGCCAGATAACTGTGGGGGTGGAGTTTAGACAGAATACTAACAGTGGATATGAGTCTGTCATAAACAGAGCAGCCTGTCCAGCATGTAGCACCTCCTGCAGTCAGCAAAACCTGCACAGCTTCAGGCTGAGACTGAGGACCTAAAGGAAACCACTGACCGGCCAACCATCAGTTACTGTAGAAAACACTATGAGGAAAGACATTTTAATACAAAGTGGCAAAGGCCAAGAGGCTCCAATGCACTTGCCTAGGACCTCAGAAGATACACACAGTAACCCAATAACCTCAGAAGACTGCTACTGTTACCCACATCGTACAGAGGAAGACCTGAGCTTAAGTAACTTGCTGGGTAATTTGTTGCCGTGTGACATGTGTGAACAAAGAGGGGCGGGTTTAAACCTGAGCAAATTCTTGAGTTCTCATTCAAAGTTACAAAGTGTGTGCTGGGCTGGGAATGTAAGAGGGAGAGTGGAGGATCATGGAAGGGAGAGTAACTCGGTTGGCAGTACTGGGCTAACACACAAAACCGAGGGTTCAGCCTCCAGCACCACAAAAGCCAAGCGTGGTGGCCTCCAGAACTTGAGGTGACCAGTTTGTGATCTGACCCTTCATAAAGGAGCTGAGACAAATAGATGAAGTTATTGATTCTGTCCCTTCTCTATCTTCTCAGTGACCTACAAGTACCATTCTAATGTCACCAACCACCATGAAACAATCTCCCTCACAGAGCAGGCAGTAAGACCACGGGTACCTGTCACCCTCAGTGGCTTCATGACACATTCACTAAACCACTACCTGCACAAAGGCAGATGTGACATAAGCCACCTCAGGCCACCTGACAGCATAGCACTGAGAAACAGAGTTGCACAATGCAGGTTGGGTGACAGTATTCCTTACTCTGGTAAAGTGGCATCCAATGGGCTATAATGTAATGTAAGTCTCTTACCACTGGTGAGCCTGCCAACTATTGGACTATGCCTTTGGTAATCCTACAGTGCTGCTCATGTAATCAACACTGCAACCCAGAGCCTTGGGGCCCGGCCCATTAAAAAACTAGGGCTGGCCTGGGGATGTCACTCAATGATAGATCTGCTTAGCATAGGCGAGGACCTGGCTCAGTGACCAGGACCACCAATAACAAAAGGCCTGACTTTTTAAAAGATCTGATTTACATTTCCCAAAAAGGACACCACTGGACACCAATAGGAGTCAAACATTGTGCTAAACGTCAGTCATGGTACTTATGAAACAGGAGGCTGCGTGTGGAGGTCACAGGGCAGCTTTGTGGACTCTTCCCCCTACCTTTATGGTGGGTCCCAAGGATTTTGTTCTGACTGTCAGGCTTGCGTTCCAAGCTCCTCCATTTACTGAGCCATCTTCCTGACTCCAGACTGTTAAATTTCTTGTTCCTTTTGTTTTCTGTAACTAGCATAAGAATCATTGATGAATCCAGTATCATGAAAGTTTTGTGCTTTATTTTCTTCTGACAGTCAAATAG
The DNA here is from genome assembly GCF_004785775.1 of Grammomys surdaster. Classification (NCBI taxonomy): domain Eukaryota; kingdom Metazoa; phylum Chordata; class Mammalia; order Rodentia; family Muridae; genus Grammomys; species Grammomys surdaster. Next base: position 4,059,973 of record NW_021604684.1, read on the forward strand.
TCTTAGGTCTTTGATTTGAGTTAATTTTCCATACAGTTACATAAGGGGATGAATATGATAAAATATATTTTATATATGAATGAAATTGTCAAAGAATTAATAAAAATGCTATAATATTTTTTATTTCATTATTCATTGTGTGTGTGTGTGTGTGTGCGTGCGCGCGCGCATGTTGGAGGGTAGGTCCGAGAATAACTTTTGGGTGTTAGTTCTTCCTATTACGGGTTGAACTCTGGACATCAGACTTACCTTCACCAGCTGAGTCTTTCTGTACTGAGCAGAACGCTATAACCTATGTGGGAGCCGGTTCTCAGGGCCTGTGGGGAGGTGGGTGGCAGCCAGCAACCTGCTGCTTCAGTTTGGGGATTTTCAGGAGCAGTTTAAAAATAGCCTGGCGTATGCACGAAGAGCTCTAGAAAGGCTGTCTGGTGAGTGATGAGTGCGCATTCAAGTTCAAGCGTGAGAACTGAGCGGACAGGTCCCCAAGTGACCGGGCTGCCACATAGCCTGCCAACCAGGTCATTACAAGTAGGACAAAGGTCTCAAGAAGTGCTGCGCCCTGCAGCTCAGCTCCAGGCTCCTCTTCAGTGTCCAACCAGGGGCTTTCCTAGAGACACCAGAGGCTGGATTTACAACCAGGTGATTTGCCCCAGCGTCACCCTCTGGTTTTCCTCCAGGCAATAACCCTAAGGGTGCTCTTTTCCAACAACCAGGAGTAGAGAGGCCACTTATACTCCGGCCAGGATGCTGACCCTCAGATAACATATTTCTGTAGACCATCAAGGTCCAGCCCCAGGCTATGCTTCTTTGGAGGGCTGGGTTCTGTGAGAAAGGCCACTGGTAGAGCTAGTTCTGCGTTCATTGGGGTCTTCTGTGAAGTCGGATGATACTAGGTCTCAGGAGGTGGGAGAGAAGCCATCCATCCCTCTATGGTGTTTACTTGGGGATCCCTGTGCACCAGTCGGGTCAAACAGCAGAGCAGCCATGTTGCCATCAAGTCTCTGTTCACATATCCTCTGCCCACCGCCGGGGTACACTATTACTGACACCCGGCTTCTGCTACAGCCGCTGCCTTCTCCGTTTGCCAGGTTATCCTGTATCTTTGCAGTAACACCAGCTCTTCATTTTTCATTTGAGATTCACATAAACAACCAGTGCCAACTCAAGCTACTGCTACAAGGACACTTTCTCCTCTAGCACCAGTCCAGTCCCCTTCCTCAGCGCCCCCAGGTGTCTGTGGTAGGGAACAGCAGTTCTAGAAGCAGGAGAGAAGCAAGCTTCTTCCTTTCACCCAACGCTTTCTGTTGTGCCCTGCGGTGCCTCTTCTGTCCTAGGAACTGGAGTCTCCTTGGAGATTTTTTTCCCCAATACTACTAGCAGAACCTGCCTCAGTGTATCAAGACTTCACACTTACATAACGTTTTAGCAATCCCAACTGTTTCCTTTAGTTTCGAATCTGGCAGTGTGGTAGGGACATCTTTTTAATTTTTAAAGTTCTTTTATCAATATGTACTTAATAATTAATTAATAATATACTTAACGATTGGTCACATAGCACTCTGCATGGTGTGGTTTCTCTCCTTTTTGGACCTTGACTATAGAAACACTTGATATTCATTTTTTTTTTCAGCTTCTTTGACTCAATTAGTGAGACTCGGAGATACTATTTTCGTAGATATGGTTCATTAAAGCTCATGACTGTTTTGTAGTCCACCACACTCCTTACCTTTCTACTTACTGTGGGTAAGCAGTGCTTCAAACACATGCGTTGCTGCTTCAAATACTTTTGCAGTGCGTGGACTTTGGGACTTTGGATTAGGAAAGCAGCTGAATGTTTTAAGTGGGGCTTAATGAGCCATACAAGTAGGTTCGGGGAAGACAGTGATGCTGAAAACAATGTGGATTGTGATGGTTCAGCTCAAGAGGTTCCGAGGGGGAAAATATTAGTAAGTGCCCTAGAGACCATTCTTGTGATATTTTGTAAGGAATCTGGCTGCTTTTTGTCCTCATCCAAAAAAGTCTGCCTGAGGCTAAATTGAAGAGTTTTGGATTGGCAGAGGAGATTTGAAGAGAGCCTAGTATTGACTTGGTTGTGTGGTTATTAGTGGTCACTCTTATTCATTTTATAATAAGAAGGAACAAGCTGAGAAAAAAAAAATGTACAGTTTGATGAGATAAGGAGCAATGCAAAAAAAAAAAAAAGGTTAAAGAAAAGCCCAATGCTAAATGTAATCAAGGGAGTGGTGACCTCAGGGTGAGACCCCACCCAGCTAAGTTTTCCACTCAGGAAAGGGGAGTAAAGTTTAAGCAGTGAAGGAAACCATCAAAACCAGAGAGCTGATGAAAATAACAAGGGGGACATGTTCCAAGCAGGCAGAAGAACTTGGCTGCTCTGGCCATGTGGTTCTTGCTTTAGGGTCAAGGATACAGGGAAAGGGTTGTGGAGTCTCCCTCCATGGGCAAGGATAACCGCTGAGGCCAGGCTGTGTCAGGGGTGTCGCTGCACAGAGGTCCAAAGAGGCCACTGACGCTGTGAAGGTGAAACCTGGATTGCCTTGGAGACCCCAAGATGTTAGAGATGCCAGAGTTGTGGGATACTTGTCAAGAAAAGCTGCTATCAGGGCGTAGAGGCAGCCCAAGAGAGGGAAATTGTTATAGGCAACAAAGCTGAAAGGAGTTGGAGATCAGAAGAGTATTTTGACTTCAGACATGGAGACGCAGAGGTCGGAGTTTGTCCAGCTGGACTTTGGTCCAGTCTTTCCTCACTGTGCTCCCCTTTTCCCTTTTGGAATAGCGATGTATATCCTGTGCCATTGTACATTGGCAGTATGTGATCTGCCTTTTTGTTTTTGTTTTTTTGTTTGTTTTGTTTTTTTTGAGACAGGGTTTCTCTGTGTAGCCCTGGCTGTCCTGGAACTCACTCTGTAGACCAGGCAGGCTGGCCTCAAACTCAGAAATCTGCCTGTCTCTGCCTCCCAAGTGCTGGGATTAAAGGCATGCGCCACCACTGCCCGGCCGCCTTTTGGTTTTAATTTTACAGGGGATTACAGTTAAGAGATTACCTTGAGTGTCTAAAGAGACTTTGAACTTTTGACTTTTAAACAGTGTTGAGATCGTTGTAGACTAACTATGGAGAGCTTTGAAGTTGGACTGAATGCATTTTTGTATTATGATATGTAGAGTAAAAAATTATAGATACTAGGTATATAGAATTCTTTTTAGACATATAAAATATTCTTTAGGCTTTCTTTATAAAGACATGGAGAAACCGAGCCATGAAGCAAGTTAAGAATGTGGACAGACTAGTTACGGGAACTGGCTAGAATGCAATTTAGCCAGGTGGAACCAAGTTGAGAACCACAGTGACAGGGCAAGGCCGAAGTAACAGGGCAGGACCACATTCTTGAGAAAGATAAGCGTACAGAGAGTTTTCACCTGATCCTGACTCATGTAGGTTGGATTCCTTTGGAATGTTCCGCTATTTTTATGTTATGCCACCTTAACAACCATGAGCCCCCTCCCCATTCCTTGGTTTGTGGTTTTTCCCCTTAAAAACCCCTCTCAAACTGGCTGTCGGGGTCAATTCAGCTCCTGCATGGGCATACCAATTGACCGGCAGCTAGTTGTCACGCCCTAATAAATCTCGCAATTGCTCTGGTACACGGTGTCTCGAGCAGATTACTGGGTGGCCGCGACTTTCCTGAGACTTGAGTGAGGGTCTCCTCTCTGCGGAGGTCTTCAGATACAGCTACAAGCCTATGGGGTCCCGGGAGTGGAGTGTAGCTCCTTGAATAGGAATGATCTCCATAGGTTCTGATGTCTGAATGCTTGGCGGCACTGTTTGAAAGGATTACAAGGTTTGACCTTGTTGGAGGAAGTGTGGCACTGGGAGTAGGGGTGGAGGTGGGGCCTTGAGATTTCAAATACTTAAGCCAGGCCCAGTCTCTCTCTCTCTCTCTCTCTCTCTCTCTCTCTCTCTCTCTCTCTCT
>NW_021604684.1:4063971-4073847 GCF_004785775.1 Grammomys surdaster
CTCTCTCTCTCTCTCTCTCTCTCTCTCTCTCTCTCTCTCTCTCTCTCCAGTTCCACGCATTGAACTGAAGATCCAGACACATAAGTTCACATATCCGGAGCACATGAGTTTTGACAAAGAAGCCAAAAAACACACACTGGAGAAAAGACAGCATCTTTGACAAATAGTGCTAATCAAAACAGTGTGGCTGCGTGTAGGAGGGTGAAAATAAGTTTATATCTACTGTCCTGAACACAACTCAACTCCTCATGGATGAATAACCTGAACCTAAGGCCAGATCCTCTGAATCCTATAGAAGAGAAAGCCTGAACCCATTGGTACATTGAAAGGAAAGGACGGTCAGAGGAATACTAATAGCTCAGGTATTATGACCAATAATTAATAAATAGGACCTTGTGAAATTGAAAAGCTTCTTCATGGCAAAGGACACCATCATTTGGGCAAAACAGCAGCCTACAGAATGGAAAAAGACTTTTACTAATTATATATCTGATAGAGATTTAGCATCTAAACCCAAACCAACCCTCCTGAACATTAAGAAAGTAAATAACACAATTAAAAACGGGTTATAGAACTAGGCTAAGAATCTCCAAAGATGAAATACAAATGGAAGAGAAACACTTAAAGAAATGTTCAACATCCTTTTCCATCAGAGAAATGCTAATTAAACCTATTCTGAGATTTCATTTTACCACAATCAGAAGGGCCAAGATCAATAAAACAAATGACAGCTCATTCTGGCAAGGATGTTGGGGACAGAGAATACTTATTCATTGTTGTTGGGAGTGCAAACTGGTAGAGACACTATAGAAATCAGTGTAGAGGCTCTTCAAAACTCTGAAAGTCAATCTATGTCAAGATCCAGCTATATCACTCTTGACCATCCTATTAAGGAGATACTTGCTCAATTCATAATAGCCAGAAATTAGAAACAGCCTAAATGTTCATCAACAGGTGAATGGATCTGAAAATATGGTCCATTTACACAATGGAATATTATTCAACTATCCAATTGTAAGGTTTGCAGGTAAGTGGATGGTACTCGAAACAGTTATCCTGAATGACCCCAAAAGACAAATAGTGAATGTTTTCTCTTATATGTGAATATTAGCTTTTAAGATTTATTTTTTTTAACAAGAAGCCACAACTTTATTAGTGATAGAAACAGTACAAATTTTAAACCAAGCTGTAGTTCCACTTTTCAAACACCAAAAAGGGGGGGGAAAGAAGAGGGGGGGGGGTGTCCTTGTTGTCAAATAGTTACATTGTTAATTCCATAATAGCATTTACAATATCGTTACTGTTGTTTTTCAGGGCTCCAACAGCCTTTGCTCTGGATACATATGCTTGTGACATGACCAATTCTATGTCCTTAACTTCCACGCCTGTTTCATCAACCTCTTCTTCTTCACTCTCCTCTTGGACGGTTGGAGTCTGAGTGTTTTCTTGAATGTTTGAAACAGCTTCACCTTGAACTTTGAATTTCTCAGCAGCCGCTAACTGTGCTTGCTGAGACAAATCTTCAATCTTGGCTTCCCCAAACACTATGTAGGTATCTGAAGCTGGGCTCTTATAGACATCCGGCTTTGTGATGACAAAGAGGATATTTTTAGATTTCCGGATAGTGACTCTCATAACCCCTGTAACCTGTCGAAGACCCAGTTTGGACATAGCCTTCCTCGCCTTCTTCTCACTCTGACTCTGCTTGGCTTTACTAACAGGTTCCTCATCGATCTCAGCCGCGGCTGCCAGCTGGGCTTGTTGTGTGGCTGTCTGTGTGGAATCCTATTCTTTGAGCTCTGGCACCGATTCATCACTGTCAGACTCTGTTCCCGACCCTGTCTCTGCCTGAGGCTGTGGCAACTCCTGCTCTGTAGCAGGGACGGTTTCTGTGGCTTCACCGGGCATTTCGTGCGGAGAACACGGAACCAAGATGGCGGCCAGCATTTAAGATTTCAATAAACGGATTTCAATCAGAATAACCACAGAGATTAAGTAGCTAGTAAGGGACTTGCGGGAGGAAGGAATCTTTCAAGGAAGGGGAAACAGAATATAGTGTTTTAAAAAAACAAATCAGGAAACTAGAATAGGAGGAGGAAAAGAGAGAGAAGGGTGAGGCAAGGAATATGGAAGGGACAATTAACACCAAAGGCTGTTTGAAAAACCATATGGAAAACCCTACTGTAGAAGTTCCCTAAAATACACACATAGAGGAAAGGAATCTAAGTAGAGTCACCGAATAACGGGGAGCCAGGGCCACCAAGTAAAACCATCAGTAACCTGAGACTGGCTAAGTCACAGTATGGGGGAAACCTACTACTATTATTTGTGGAGAGTTTTTGGAGCTGCTTGGCAGGAATTTGACATTGACCAAGCACAAGGAAATGGGCTTTAGGCAGGAATCTGACATTGGGCCATGACAAGGAAGTAAGTTCAGGCAGGAAATCTAATTTTAGGCTAAAACAAGAAGTAATTTCAGTCAGGAATCTAAGTCTTAGGATAGAACAAAGAAGTAGGCCTCAGGCATTGAATATGACTTTGGGCTAGGACAGGGAAGTAGGCTCAGATATTGTGGTTATCCTGATTAGCCCTTAGAAACAGTGATCACGGGAGTGATAACTGGACCTTGCTTGTTGCCTTGTTTGTTCCTTGACTATTAGCATTTATTGTATTGCTAGTTCCTCAACCTAGAACTGACCTAAATACTTGCAAGTAATTAAAATGGTATAAAAGCAAATTGGGAAAATGTCATGAGCAGCCTTGCTTATACAGTGAAGGCCTAAAATCAGCAACAGGCCTAAGTCTGCCATACATGCCTGCTCACAAAGTCTTGGTCTCTGTGGAAAAACACTGACCCTAAAACAGACAGCTATAAGATCTTGAAAACAGGCAGCCTTGGTAGAAATTTACCAGCCTGGATAAGAACTCGTAGTCATAGACCTTGTGGATAGGTAGCCTTGGTGGAAAGTACCAGCTTAGATTAGAACAAGTGAATCATAGATAGAGTCATAGTGACCTGTTCCCTGCTTCTTCACCCAGTGATACCCTGTTCTGGAGGATATCTGTACTCCCCCTGAGAACACCTACACTCCTGTGTCATCCCTTTCCCCACATCCTGCCTTTTTGTGTACATAACCCCTGTGTGAAAAAATTAAAATCAGTGGTTTGATCAGACTATAAACAAGCCGCTCGTTCTTTGTGTCTCCTGTCCTCCAGTTCTCTCTTCCAGGTCTTCTGATCCCAGTTCAATGCCCGATGGGACTAGGGCAGGAAAAAAGTAAACCTGCCTTCAGTCTCAGAATTGGCTGGGGTCATGCTGCAATGTTGTCTAACTGTCTTTTTTCTTTTTAATCCTCATTCCTGCACTGGAGAATCTGTTGACTGACTGAGCTGGCCTGGTCAATTATTCTACTAAAAAAGCACACCAATAAAATTACTCCCAATGATATACCAATATACCCATAGATAAATACCTTGTTCAACCCACATCAGAGAAGCGTCTTCTTTTTTTTAAACTTTTATTTACTTAATTAATTTAATGTGCGTGCTCTGCTACATGCGTGCCTGCATGCCAGAAGAGGGCATCAGATCCCTCTCTAGTTGGTCACGAGCCTCCATGTGGGTGCTGGGAATTGAACTCAGGACCTTTGGAAGAACAGCCAGTGTTCTTAACCTCTGAGCCATCTCTCCAAACCCGAGAAGCTTTTTCTTGCAGTAGGTGGGAATTAATATTGAGACCCACAACTAGAAAGTGTACAGAGTGAGACTTTGGATCACTCATGCCTACATGGGGTGCTTTCATCAGCTCCCTCCCTCCAAGTCTCCATGAGCTATGTAGTAGAGGAGGCTGACAGATTGGGAGAGCCAGAGTGGTGGATTCCTCCAAGGAAAACAGCGTCTTCCAGACATAGCAAGACCGCATGGTGCACACATTAACTCAAGAGATTTGTGACAGTACACACAAGATTCAAGTCAAGTGGGGTCTCAGCATTGAGAGGGGTAAGTAGGCACAGCATCTCACTTCTAACCAAAAAGGTATTGCACCTGATGCTTGCTGGTAAAGGGGAAATCAGTTTTCTCTATTGGAGCACCATGTATCAACTACATTCTAGTCAGGCTCCATGCCAGGTGTAGTTCCAAACTCAATAATATTTTTGTTTCATTTTGTTTTGGGCTTTAATTGAGTTACTAATTAAAATTTGGTCTAATTGTTCTCTTGGTTGTTTATTTTTATTTTTGTTTCTTTTTTGGGGGAGTGTTTAGAGAAAGAACATAACATTTGGTGGGTAGAGAGGTGGGAAGCATCTCAGAAGAATTGGGGGAGGGTATAACATGATCAGAATATATTGTATATATTTTTTTCAATTAAAAGAAAAAAAAACAAACTAAAAATATACAGAAATAAATGTCTCTAAGCTGTTAAGAGTGTCTCCTCGCAGCAGAAGGCAGTTTGCGCCACCTAGTGGGAACTTTACTGAACTGCTGCGTTCTTCAGCATTCAGCAGTTGTGAGACCCTCCACCCCTGTCTGAGGAGCACCCTTTTGTATTCCTTGCTGGGCTTTCTGACTTGAGATTCCTTAGGTCCTAGGTATTGATGAACACTCATCTGTGTCCTGCTGGTATAGGGCTTCTTATGAGTCGAGCCGCTGGTCCCTAGCTGTCTCTGCTTAATTGAGATGTAGAGCCAGCCGGCAATTAGACCCTGTCTTTCCCTTGGGATGTCACAGCAGTTTGTACTTATGAACCCAGTGACCTTTTTCTCTTGCAGACATTTGACTTTTTTTTTTTTTTTTGGTTTAATATGAACTGGAAAGCTCCCGGACCTAATTCCATAAGGCTGCTTCGCTATAGGAATGACTTGGAGTGATCTGTTGGAAAGGAGGAGGGTGAATTCTGACAGGGGAAGGACACCTGCGCTGTGTGCATGCTGAGCAGCCTGGAGGCTCTATACCGGCTTCCTGGTACCTGGACTGGACTGGACGTGACCTATGCCTGCCACGTGCTAGAGGTCATTCGTATTTGGACATCTCCACTGTATAAAAAGTAGTCTTTGGCCTGGCGGCGGTGGTGCATGCCATTAATCCCAGCCTGGTCTACAGGACAGCCAGGGCTCTACACACACACACACACACACACACACACACACACACACACACAACATGTCTCGGGGGAAAAATAGTCTTTCTCTTATCGTTCTGTCATGAAGTTATGACAACGTGAAATAGATTCACCTGAGACAATTTGTCTACAGGAGAAATTATCCATATGTTTGAGGACACGTGTGTATACACGCGTGTTAGTGTGCGTGCATTTCCTTATCCAGGATGCAGACAGTCCAAGACCACAGGCTATTAATACTCTGCATTTAAATACACACATACACACACAAACACACACACACACACACACAAAATTACCCCAGCAAAATAAATAACAGGATGGGGAAGTGGGGAGTCACTCAGACACTTTGTAGACTTTGTGCTTCGTGGAGGAACGACTCTGAGCTCAATCCACAGCACCAGAGTATTAGAACACAGGAGAGAGCTTTCTCATGAGCCAGTGAGGGGCGTGGCAAAGAAACTGATGGGTGTGGCGAAGAAACTGATGGGCGTGACGAGAGAAGTGAAGACTTGTAGATGCTTATGAGTGTCTTTTAGGATTTCAGAGGTTGACATTTTGCATTAATATAAGTTAAAGCAAAGGTTGAATAGATAGCATTTAGTGAAACCTAAAATGTCCCAGCAGTCACGCTTACTGTATGACCTTGGGAAAAGTTGCATGCCTTTCTCAACTTTAGTTTCATTTTATTGTAAAATACTGAGGGTAGTAGGTTCATTTTATCGATTGTTTGTTTTTCTCAGTTAACTACCTAAATTGTCCTTCCCCTCGCTCCCTCCTTCCCTTCTTTCCCACCTCCCTCCCTCTCTTCTTTTTTTTTTTTTTAATATTTATTTACTTTATGTACATGAGTACACTGTAGCTGCCTTCAGACACACCATAAGAGGGCATATGATTCCACTACAGATGGTTGTCAGCCACCATGTGGTTGCTGGGAATTGAATTCAGGACCTTTGGAAGAACAGTCAGTGCTCTTAACTGCTGAGCCATCTCTCCAGCCCTCTTTCCTTCTTTCAAGACAGAAATCTATACTGCAGCCCAGGCTGGCCTGGAGCTCAACTATATAGCCCAGGCTAGCCTAGAACTTGCCATAACCTCCTGTCTCAGCCCCCTAAGTATTGGGAATTTGGCTGATATGGAAGTGAGCCACCATGCTTGACTTTTATTTAATTATCTTAAATGAGTTGTTGGTATGGAGTACGGAACATAGGGTGGTGGTATATTTTTCAACTTTATTAGATTAAGAAATGTCTAAGGCATCAGTGAAACACAGCTTTTGTTGTGTTTAAGAGGATGTTTCTAAAGAGAATTATTTGAGGAGGAGCCCTGCCTTGGCTGTAGGTGGCACCATTCCACAGACTGGGACTCCAGATTGAGTGAAAAGGGGGAAAGGTTAGCTCTGTACCACATTCTCTGCTTACTGTCTTTTGATCCTCATGTGTCTACTCCACAGGTGATGGTCTTTCTGAACCCTCAAACTGTGAGCCAATTTCTTTCCTTAAGTTGCTTCTTTAAAATAATATCTTAAAAATGATTTATTTATTTTTATTTTATGTGCATTGGTGTCAGATCCCCTGGAACTGAAATTACAGAGAAGTGTGAACTTCCATGTGTGTGCTGGGAATTGAACCTGGGTCCTCTGGAAGAGCATCCAGTGCTCTTAACTATTGAGCCATCTCTCCAGCTTCCTTGAGTTGCTTTTTTATCAGGTATTTGGTCACAGCAATGAGAAAAGTAAATAATACGAAAGGTATATCGTAAGTGCTCAATAGATGCCACCTAAAACTAGAAGAAAATTAGTTTTATTTCTTTATGTGTAGTGTGGAAACATGTCTTTCTATTCCCATAACCAAGAAGGTAGCCTCCTACACAAATGTCCTTGTGATCTGCACACAGTCAGTTCTGGCTAATAGCCAGTGAGGAAAGGAGTGTAGTCTCCAGCCGGAACAAGCCTGGCTGATGACTTTACTTCTAAGATGTCCAGTCATGTCCTCCAGCTAAGCACCATGGCATTCCTCAGGGCAGACATTGTGACATGGGGCATTGCCAAATACCAACCTTTTGCCATATAGCTCTGTAGGATCCACTGTGAGCCAAATCGTGAACCAGTGACTTCATGCTAACACCCCAACCCCACTAAGCTCTAGGAAAATAATACTTCTGTTTTCAATACTAGGTGGTAAGAAATTATTCCATCTATCCTAAGACCTACACCCAAGTCCATCTTTTGTTTTGTTTTTTGTTTTTGTTTTTTTGAGACAAGATTTCTCTGTGTATCTCTGGCTGTCCTGAAACTCACTCTGTAGACCAGAAATTCACCTGCCTCTGCCTTCTAAGTGCTGGAATTAAAGGCGTGCGCCACCACTGCCCGGCCACCAAAGTTCATCTTATACAAGGCATGTGCCATGGTTCCCCACTCTCTCCCTCTCTCCTTCCAGTGATCAGACTCAGGGCTTTGTGCATACTGATCAAGAGCTATAACCCAGCCCTTCTTTTCTTCACTATGCACCTAAAATAATTGTGTATCTCACAGTGGATGGAGTCTCAGCTCTGAGGAAATATTGTAGATTTTTAAAATAACCACACAGCCATGTGACCAATGTTTCCTCTGTGGTACAGATTTTATTTTTGGAGCAAGTGACTGAATAGACAAAGCAAAGATGCAGAGGCCCATTTGCTATTGGGAAGGATCCCAGCACTAATTGACCAGCTGTGAAACCGAATGACCATCATGTGACTTGTCCATTGAAGGAGTGCTGAAGATACCAAAGATGTTGAGAGTGGGAGCTGGCTGCTCTTCCAGAGGACTCAGGTTCAATTCCCATTGTTCACATGGCATCTGACAATTACCTGTAACTGGCCTTCATGGGCGTGCACACACTTGAGGTGCACAGCCAGGCATGCAGGCAGAACACCCACATACATAAAATAAAAAAAAGATGTTGAGAGTAGTTCAGAGGGTCTGACAACTCAGAAGGCTATAATTTAGACACACTCTCTTTTATTTATAATATACAACATAGATTATAAATCATATAATGTGCCATACTATATACAACAAATAATATATCACATTATATATTATATATCATATTATATACAACACTTATAACATATCACATATATATTACATATATGTATATATATATATGTAATTATTTGTTTTTGAGTATTGAGTAAATTGATTAGGTTAGAGATCCAAAAACTGCCCAGTGAGATGGCACAGCTGCCTGGTGAGATGGCATAGCTGTGACAGGAGCTTGTCCTCAAGCCTTAGGACCTCAGTTTGAATCCATGCGGCGAGAGGAGAGAACCAGCCCTGCAAGCTGTCCTCAGACTTCAGCATTTGTGCTAGGGGACACATACTTCCCACCCCAAGTAGATAAATAAGTAAAGGTAATTTTTAAAAAGACATATAAATAGCCAAGAATATGGATGAACGTTCAGCATCAGTAATCATCAATTAGAAAACTAGTATATGTGTATGTGTGTGTGTGTGTCTGTTCATCTGTATGTGTAAGTGTGATGGCACATACTTACAATTACAATACTTGGGGGCAAGGGGATCAGAAGTTCAAATCTCAGCCACAAAGCTTGTTCAGGATGAGCCTGGGCTACAGGAAACCCTATCCCTACCACCCACACTGTCCCAATATTATAGTTAGTTTTTCCAGACAAAAGCTGTTTCTTAAAAGTCACCTGGGGCATGAAGACTTTACTCTTGCCTCTATACATTGCTTGGTAGCTGGGCTATTTAAATCACAGATCAGACATTTTGAGAATGTCTGTGTCTCTGTCCCCCTCCCCACCTCCCACACACCTGTCAGCCAGTGTCAGAAGTACTATGAGGTGAGAGAGGAGGAGGAAAGGAATAGGGAGGAGGTGCCTCCCATTTCTCCATGGTAACAGAAAGGCACTTTGGCAGGTGGGGAAACTTGGGTCTCTAGAATTAGACTGTGTGCTTCTGTGAGATCGACAGATCATGAGTATGCTCATGATGCTTTCTCTAGGAATGCTGTAGAATTATATTATAATATATACTGTACAATCTGTAAGGCATCGTCTAGCAGAGTGGTGCAACCCTTTAATATCATTCTTTATGTTGTGGTGACCCTCAAGCATAAAATTATTTTCATTGCTGCTTCGTATCTATAAATTTGCCACTGTTATGAATCATAATGTAAATATATGTGTTTTCCCCTGTGAAAAGGACATTTGACATCCAAAGTGGTCGCAACCTATAAGTTGAGAACCACTGGTCTAGCAAAAAACCACAGGCTCCATGTGTACTCAAAACTGTTATTTCCCTCTTTCTCCCCTCCTCCTTTTCCTCTCTTCTCCTTTCCCTTATTTTCTACTGTGTGAGACAGCAGTGACTGGCCAATGCTATAAAATAATTCACTGTGACAGAAAGGCAAACATAATTTATTAGATCCACTATGGTTCAGAAGCAGCAAGAGAGGCAGAAGAGAGAAACTGTCTGCCCAGAAGCTAAGTGGCTGCTTTTATGGCTGGGGAATCCCTACACGAGCAACCAGACAATGTTTCAGTGCTACATGGCCCTGGGACACTTATAGCTGGAGCTTGTTATGATTAACTCTCCGATGTTGGCCTTACTCTGAGCTCAGTCTACCTTGAGCCAATAGCAGTCTTGTTCTGAGGCTGTAATAAGTTAGCACTACCATCTGCCCCAGGATATGCCAATATGTCATTCTCTCTCTCTCTCTCTCTCTCTCTCTCTCTCTCTCTCTCTCTCT
>NW_021604684.1:4073947-4082066 GCF_004785775.1 Grammomys surdaster
CTCCCTCCCTGTCTCTCTCTCTCTCTACCTCCCTCCCTCCCTCTCCCTTTTCCTTTCCCTGTTTCTCTCCCTCTCCCTCTCTGTCTCTCTGGGATGACAGGCTAGAACCTAAGCTGAAGACTGGGCAGACTCTGAATGCTGACACAGACAGAAAATTTCCCCTCAAGCCTCCAGGAGGAACCCAGATCTCTATCTTTTATTTTTAGCCCAGTGTGACCATGGAGGGCTCTGACCTTTGACAAAGTTGGAGTACACATTTTTGTTTTCTAGAATACCATCTGCATGATACTTAGCTACAGCAGCAATAAAAACCCACAAAAATCCATTTTAATCTTCTTACCCACTTGTTTGTTTATTTTTGGTGTTGGAGAGTTATTCTGGGTACCTGTACATGGCAAGCAATCCACACCCCATTGGTCTTATTTTTGTGAAACAATGCCTTATCCAAAGCCCTGTCTTCTTACCTCAACACTACATTGTTTTCTGCATTTTGTTCTTTTCCTTCTAGTTAGAACAAACATGCCTTATGCATGTATTCCCAGCAAATCCCATTATTTGTGAATTTGGTGTTTGTGAATTTGCTTGCTCATTAAAGCTCACGTGTAGCCTCAGAAGTCACACTTATAACACCTTTAAAATAATTGATAGATACCTGCAAGTGACAACAGGTTGAGTTTACCAATATTCATATCGCTGACTGAGAAGAATGTGACTTAACTTCAGATCCTACGGTCAACATGTGACCTCTGTGGGATGCTATTTGAAGAGTGCTATGTGCCTTCAAATACTGGTACTTTTAGGGTGATAGCTCCACCCATTATCTTGAAATGTTCTAACACAGAGCTACAGTGCAGGGGGCTGCAGCGTGCCTTGTGGAGCGAATAAGTATGCCAGACAGGTGTCCCTGATGTAGGACTTTCAGTGCTGGCAGATGCTGGTCAATGTTAAGAAATCACCCATATCCTGCAAGAAGAAGCTTCTCTGATCAGGATTGAGTAATGCATTGAGCTATGGGTATAGAAATATTTCATGAGGAGTTATTTTGATGCTGTGTTTCTTTAGCATTGTAATAGTAGTATAATAGATTTTCAACTAGGAGTCATGACCCGTCTAGTCTCAGGTTTTTGGCCACTTTATTAGTGTTATATATGGATCCACAAATATTAGCCTGCCTCTGCCTCCCAAGCACTGGGATTAAAGGCATGAACCACCATGCCCTGTGAGACTTCATATTCTTGTGTGCTTTTTGTTTTGTTATTGTCTGTCTTACTGGGTTTTTGTTTGTTTTGACTTTTGATGTATGTTCAGTTTTGAGAGAGAAGAAGAGGGAAAGAATAAGAACATAAAGTTGAAGGGGAAAAGGATCTTGGAGGAGTTTGGGGAGGGGAAATACTAAAATATATTGTATGCAAAAAATTTTTAAAAAAATAATACAAGTGTCCTGACCATGGAGAAATGACTGGACATGCTTTGAATGCCTTTAAAAATAATTTTATACTTTCTTGAGATTTTCATACAATGTATTTTCTTTTTTATATAATGTATTTTGATTGTATCCAACCCCTTCAACTCCTCCCAGACCCACTTTCACACCCTTACCTTCTACCCACCCAACTTCAAATATTTTCTTTTCTATTTTTAATTAATTAATTTTGGTGCCAAAACCCAGGGTAGAACTAGAGTTTTGTATCTCTTAATACAAGCTAATATACTGCTGGCACATAGAATGTACTTACTAATTTTTCCTAATTAATGGTGGGGGTAGAAAGGCCAGTGTGATGCTACAGCTCTCTAATTCTGCTTACTTGGGAAGCTGAGCCAGGATGATAGCTTTGAAGGGTTTTTGCAACATTGTGAGACTCTATTAAGAGTTAAAGGCCACAGATGTCTTATTGGGTAAAGACTTCTGTTACCAAGCCTGGTGACCTAAGTTTGACTTGGGAAACCATACGATGAAAACAGACTTTGTTTCCCTGGACCCACATGGGATCTTCAAGGAAAGAACCGATTCCCACAAGTGTGTGTGTGATGTCTACATTCCTGCTGGGACAACCATGTATATGCATACTCACCACATGAGAACACACACATATACACACACTAAGTAGATGTAATATTTTTCTAAAAGAGGGAGAGCTCACTGCTTATCTGAGGCCCCAGTTTTGATCCACAACACTGAAGAATAAAAAGAGAAATACAGAAACGTAACTTATGGTGAGGTTAGGCAGCTGGTGTCCTGTGGTTTCCATGGTCTGGAATGGCATTTACTTGGCCAAACATCAATAACTTTCCAGCTCTGGTTCATCTGACACTGAATGGAACACCTCCAGGTGTGTGTTGTTTCCCTGGTAACCATGTATCTCCTGCCAATTGTATATGAATAAAATTAGTCTTTGTGTTAAAAAAAATGTGATAAACTTCCTTAATTTGGATGGAAAAGGGGGTTCTCTCTCATCAAGCTCAGTAATCTTGAAAAAAAAATTATTCGTCAGGCAGTGGTGGCACATGCCTTTAATCCCAGCATTTGGGAGACAGAAGCAGGCAAATTTCTGTGAGGTCAAGGCCAGCCTGGTCTACAAGAGTGAGTTCCAGAACAGCCAGGGCTACGCAGAGAAACTGTCTCAAAAAATTACTAATTTTTTTTCATACACACATATTGTTTCTCTCTCTCTCTCTCTCTCTCTCTCTCTCTCTCTCTCTCTCTCTCTCTCTCACTCTCTTATTCATTTATTTATTATTTATTTATTAATTTATTTAGTTTTTTGGTTTTTCGAGACAGGGTTTCTCGGTGTAGCTCTGGCTGTCCTGGAACTCACTCTGTAGACCAGGCTGGCCTCAAACTCAGAAATCCGCCTGCTTCTGCCTCCCAAGTGCTGGGATTAAAGGTGTGTGCCACTACAGCCCAGCAAACAGCAAGCAGTCCTGATAGAGTCTTTTGTGTGTGTGTGTGTGTGTTTCTCTTTTCTAACTCTTCCCTCTTTGTCTCCACTTTCCTTCCTACTCTGCTTCATGGTTTTTCTCTCTGTCAAAAATAGAAAACAAAACCACAAAACAAAATAAAGAAAACAACAAAACTCCCACAAAATAAAAATGAAATCAGGGGGCTGGTGAGATGGCTCAGTGGTTAAGAGCACTGACTGCTCTTCCAGAGGTCTTGAGTTCAAATCCCAGCAACCACATGGTGGCTCACAACCATCTGCAATGAGATCTGATGCCCTCTTGTGGGGTGTCTGAAGACAGCTACAGTGTACTTATAATAAATAAATAAATAAAGTTTAAAAAAAAATGAAATCAGACAAGCAAACTAAAAGAAAAGAAAAGAAAAGAAAAGAAAAGAAAATCAATCAGAGAAAAATACCAAACCAAACCAAAAAGTGCCTGTTAGACCTGAGGATAAAACCATTTCCACAACTGTCTGATTAAAGCAAGCTGTATTATGAAGTGCACAAGGAACTGGCCAGACTGCCTTTCCCTAAGTCAGGGTTTCAGAGAGTAGCCTCTCATTGGCTTTTGAGGGCTCTTTTATAAGTCAGGGCTAGAGTTAATAAAAAACAGCAGCTGAAACCGTTGGTTGTTAGTACCTGGACAAAGAGTGGGGGACTCAGGGCTCAAGGCTGCCTGTGCAGTCGACAAGCACAAGAATACATCTGCAGAAGGGGCACCCCCCAGTATTTGAAGTTTAGCAAAGCAAAGGGGTGGGTTTACATCATGGGGTTACCAAGTTCCGCTTAGGTTGAAAAACGTGGGTGGCAGGATACATTAGGTTTGGGAAACAAACTGATTCCTGTTAGGTATGGAGACTTAATAACAATGTATAACAATGTGGCTCCTTAACAATAATGTGTAATACTGTGGCTTCTTAACAACAATGTGTAACAATGTGGCTCTTTAACAACAAAGTAGCTCCTGTTTTGGTGTCGCACATTCACAAGCCTACAAACATGAAGTCTACTTTGTGCTGGCTAACTGCTCCTGGGCTTGGAGCCTGTCCTGGAGTGTGGTTGACACACCCAGTGACACTCCATTGGAGAAAACGGACTTTCTCTTTCTCAGCAAATATCAACTGCAAGTAGCTTCTTGTTCAAGGATGATGATTGTGGGTGCTTCCCTGTCTCAGTGCTGGAATTTGTGTTTGTTTTGATCCTGTTTGGGTCTTGTGTGTGCTGTCCCAGTCTCTGTGAGTTCATATGTACATTGGTCCTATTTTGTCTAGAAGAAACTGTTTTGTTGTTGTTGTTTTTTGAGTCATCCATCACCTCTGGCTCTTATAACTTCTCTGTCTCCTCTTCCACACAGATCTCTTAGCCTAGAGAGAACACTTAGACTAAAACATCCCATTTAGGCTGGAATGCTCCAAAGTCTCGGTCTCTGCATGCCGTCCAGTTGTGGATCTCTGTGCTAATTACCATCTTCTGCAAGAAGCTTTCCTGATAAAGGTTGAGAGCACAGTAATCTTACATTTTTCACTTAGACAACTTTAAAGGAATGCTGCAAAACCATGTCTCTGAGATAGAGCTGGGGCCCGAGGTTATCCTTAACCCGTAACGCGTGCTTAGCATAATGAAGGACTGGGGTTTGTGCCCTGATCCCACAAACACCGCAATAAAACAATGCAGCACCTCATTCACTTTATGTTGTCTCTAAACTGTTCTTCCTAAGCTTACATGCTTATAGCAGGTTTGATGGGCAGTGCACTGGAACTATTAGCACATTGAAATTACACAATCAAGCCAGCTGTGGTGGGGTATATGTGTAATTCCAGCACTTGGCAGGAGAATTCAGTTCTTAAGGCCAGCTTTGGAGCATAGTGAGTTACAGGACAGGCAAAAACTTCATTTATAGTTAAGCAGTTACATTTATATTTTTAAAATGTTCAAGGGAAATACAAATCCCTAACTTCATACATTAAAAAAAGAACAGATAGGAAAGATGTGGAAAGATGCCTCAATGGTTAAGAGGTAATGGTTTACCTCCTGCTCTTTGTGGCTTGGGTTCTGTTCCTAGCACCTGCATGATGGAACCATCTGTAACGACAGTTCCAGGAGATCCAACACCCTCTTCTGACCTCTGAAGGTCTCTCCCTCTCTCCCTCTCCCTCTCCCTCTCCCTCTCCCTCTCTCTCTCTCTCTCTCTCTCTCTCTCTCTCTCATTTCTTTCTTTCCTTTTGCAGTCCTGGGAAATGAACTTAGAGCCTCACACATGCTAGGGAAGTGTCTTAATGCTGGGCTATATCCTTAACCTGAAAAAGCTTAATAATAAAAATAGCATTTGGGTGTGATTTTAATCCCAGCACTCCAGAGGCAGAAGAAGATGGCTCTCCGAGTTCAAGGCCAGTCTGGTCTAGTGAGTTCCAGCTCAGTAAAGGATACATAGTGAGACCTTGTGTAAAATGAATTATAAATTCTAACTAACCTGTATAAAAGACACAGAATCTAGATATTTTATTTACAAGCTATAAGCCTAGATTGGGCAGGTTTGGAGCTATTCAAACTCATATCCCAGCCATATGTCTCTTGTTACTTGCTGTTTATTCTGGCCATGTGCTCATGGTCCATGCCCTCTCTCATAGTGCACGCCCCCCCCCCCCCCCCCACACATACACCCTTTCCCTCTCTACCTGCAACTTCCAGCCAGGTAACTAAAAACCCTGCCTTCCTCAATCTATTGCCCAATCACAGGCTTTAGCCTTTTATTGACCAATTCACTTGGGGAGCAAGGTTATATAGCTTCACTTGGTTTATGAGAGGATCTCCTTGTCAGGGCAACCAGATCTTCAGGGCCAGTATTTAGTATTTGAATACATAGTAGCATGAGATCAACCCCCTACATCCTGTCTCAAAAAAATATTAAATCAACGTTGGGAGTTTAGTCAGTGATAGAGGGCTTGCCTAGTAAGGGTGAGGCCTTAGATTCAACCACATCCCTGAAAAATATAGCAGAAAGCTTACGCTTTTTCTTTTGTCCAAGGCCTGTGTAGGCTACATAATTCAATCCAGTATCACACACACACACACTGAAAAAACAAACGAAAGGACCACACAAACACCACCCCCCAAAGAAAACCCTCAACAGAAACTAACCAACCAATGAACCAAAAAATCTCCAACAGAATAAAAAAACAGACTGTGTTGGTCTCTTTTCTCCTGGACTCCTTAGACAAGTCTCGTTATGATACAGAACATGTTATCCTCTGACCTCTGCCTCTGAAGTGCTGGGATTGTATGTGGATGCCACCAGGCCTGGACTGACTAGCAGACATTTTTTTTTTTAACTGAAAAAAAAAAGTAGGTTTCAAATATAGACCAAAAGTTAAAACCAAGCACAGTTTAAGACACCAATTTTTAAAAGTTTTCTTTTTTTTTTTTTTACAAGTATCCATTGCAAGTTGAGCACACCACCTCATGCCCTCTGTGCCCTTCCCCTTCCCCCTCCCACTAGTTCCTTTGTTCCCCTAGATGGTTTTACTTTTACTTTCTTATTATTTATACACATGATTTTATATAACTATATAAAAACCTAGGAAGCACAAAGGAGAGAAAACATGATACTTGCTTGAGACTGGTTTAATTCACTCTGTAGAATCACCTCTCGCTGCATTTATTTTCCTGCAGATGACAAAACCCCGCTCTTATTTATGGCTAAGAAATTCCATTGTGCGTGTGACCACATTCTCCTTACCTGTTCCTCTGCTGTTGGATCCTGAGGTTGAGTCCATAAATTATCTACTCCGAACAGTGCTTAAAGCAGCAGCTTTGAAGTAGCTGACCCACCTGGCTGAACTAGTTTTATTAGCCTCATCCTTTTGATCCATTTGTTCTTGAGGTCAGTCAACACTGCTGTAAGCAAGCACTTGGTCTGGCAGATGCAGAGACATCTGTAGTCTATCTGAGAAGCCAAAAGAGACCAGTTTTTAACCTTTATGCAGCTGGAATCTTTTTTCTTTTTCTTCTATGTGTTGCTGCAGTTAGGGACTGAAGCCTAATGTGGCTGCTTCCCACTCACAGAGCCTCCCAGGTGTTCCTAAGAAATGTGTATTGTTTTATGGACTTTATCATGGAAAGAGCCATATGTCTAAAGATATTTATTTTTTTTTCTTAAAATTGTGTGTGTGTGTATTTATGTGTGGTCTGTGCACATGTGTACAGATGTTGGAGGAGTCCAGAAGAGGGCACCAGGTTTCCCTGGAGCTGGAGTTGCAGGAGATTGTGAGCCACCAGACAAGAGCACTGGGATCCAAACAGACTTTGAACTGCAGAGCCACGTCTGTAGCTCTCAGAGTCAGTATGTCTTGGAATCAAAATACATGCTCAGGTTTCGTGTTTTTCTCTAGCAACTGCTCCTCTCTGTGTTAGCCAGTCACACTAGAAGGCGAAACTAAGCTCTGACTACCTTGACCCCTTTAAAACTTTTTGTCTCACTCAAACCCTTTGAATTTTGCTGACTTTTTCTTGAGACCTCAGACCCATTTCTAAGAGCAGGGCCAAGATGATAATGTTTACCTCGAGAACAGCATCTTTTCTTTCCCTGGTCTTATATAAATATTGGTTGACATACCTGCTTGGGAAGAAGGGCTACCATCAAACCTGAGCCAGCTCGGTGCCTGGGACACATGCCTCAGGACTTGGCCTGACACCAGTCTGGCTGTCTTCACTCTTTATGGAAAAAGGTTTATTTGTTATTACTAGGTTTTTTTTTGTTTTTGTTTTTGTTTTTTTGTTTTTTGAGACAGGGTTTCTCTGTGTAGCCCTGGCTGTCCTGGAACTCACCCTGTAGACCAGGCTGGCCTCAAACTCAGAAATCCGCCTGCCTCTGCCTCCCAAGTGCTGGGACTAAAGGCGTGCACCACCACCGCCCGGCTTTGTTATTACTAGTTTTTAAAGTGTGTGTATGTGTGTGTACACATGCATGTGAGAGCAGAAGATCATGGAAGCCAGAGGTGGCAGATCCCTCTGGGGCTAGAGTTATAGGTGGTTGTTAGCTGCCCAACGTAGATATTGGGAACCTAACTCCGATCCTCTGCAAAATCAGTGAGGATTTTCTCTCTCTCTCTCTCTCTCTCTCTCTCTCTCTCTCTCTCTCTCTCTCTCTCTCTCTCTCTCTCTCTCTCTCTCTCTCTCTC
>NW_021604684.1:4082076-4091790 GCF_004785775.1 Grammomys surdaster
CTCTCTCTCTCTCTCTCTCTCTCTCTCTCTCTCTCTCTCTCTCTCTCCCTTTTGCCGGGAGCTATACCCAGCTTGGTGGGAGGAGAAGGTAATCTTTCTTCTCCTCCGGTCGGTCGGTTCTTCTTGAGGCAGCCGAGGGGGATGGGAAGAGCCTCGGCAGTGGGTGAGACCTAGGGTTAGGAAACTGTAGCTGGCCTGCCCTCTGGTATCCTCTGTCCAGAAACTGCAGTTTCTGGCACTAGCACCTCCGCCCAGGGACAGCAGAGAATTAGGCAAATACCCTTAGTACTCTCTCTGCAGGCACTGCCAGGCTCCAACTTAGGTCTGTTGGTCTGAGGTCGCAGGAAGAAAAGACACTTAAAGAAATTATTGTAGTTTATTACTAAGTGTAACAAGTTTCCTATGAAAGCTAGCTGAGAGACAAAATAGAGAAAGGTAAAAAAAATTCTAACAAAGGAAGTATTCTAAGTGGAGAGAATCTAAGCAGGGAAGAAGGGAGAGGAGAGGAGAGGAGAGGAGAGGAGAGGAGAGGAGAGGAGAGGAGAGAGAGAGAGAGAGAGAGAGAGAGAGAGAGAGAGAGAGAGAGAGAGAGAGAGAAAGGGAGGTGAGTGAGAGTGAGAAGTGAGTCGCTAAGGAACATCCCTTTGTCTTATACATCATTCAGAGCACCTGATCACATGGTACAAAGCTCATCAAAAGTTCACACCAAAATTCAAAAGATTGAAATAGAAGTTTACAACAGAGAATGTTTACATGCATATCCACAGGTTCACTGAAGGTTTAAAACTATAACTAAGAAATTAGTGAAGTTTTGTATAGATAAACCCAGGCAATATTTTCTCTTCTGTCCTAGCACCTACAATAAATCGTGAATTCCCTTCTAGTGACCCTTGGTTAATTGTTTTACACCACCTTGGAATGTGCTCTGAGCAGGAGAGAGTCTGGTTACTATCTAAGGGCTGTTAACTGATGACACTTCGGAGACTGGCAGAGTTCTCATAGCAGTTTTGACTATCAGAAAGGGACGTAATGCCAGTCCCACTATAAAAGAGCTTAATAATCATTGATATAATTTTAGGAATTCTTATAGGATCATCATTAAGACTTAAGAAGTCGTCTATTTGTCTATATAGCATCACTACAAGACAGTACATCTTCGTGGGTCTGCAGAGATCTGCTCCAAAGGGGAGTGCTATTGCTTAGTGATTGTTATATGTGTTTAATAATAATAATAATGATGATAATAATGATAATAATAATAATAGGAAAAGCATATTAATAGCAGGATCTTTCCTAAAATATGTCCAGCATAGCCTTGCTGATGTGGCACACTTGTCACAGATAATAATCCGAGGCAAGCATTTCAGGATGATCAACTGCTAATTATTAGCTTGTCCTATTATGGCTCCTGACACACACACACTCTCTCTCCCTCCCTCCCTCCCTTCTTCCCTCCCTTCCATAATTGAAAATAATTTATTATAAGTGTGTGTGTGTGTTCTGGTTCCATTTTTCCCTCCTTTGTATCCTTCCAGATCTTCTCCAACTCTCCACTCATCCAATCTTTCTCTCTCTCTTTAGAAAAACAAAAACAAAACAAAACCCAAAACAGAACAAAACAAAGCAAACAAACAGATAACCCAAAGAAAAAAACATGAAAAACACATACGCACTCAGAGACTCATGCGTACCCACAAACCCCATACAAACAAAAAATTGGAAACTATAACAGATAAGCAAATGACAAGCAAGGTTAAAAAAAAAGCAGCATTTACTGCTGGGCCTAGGATCTTCCCTAAGTTGGTTTGTATACTCAATGAGACATCACTGGAGAAAACTAAATTTTCCTTTGCCAGAGGTTGACAATTGCAGACTCAAATTGGGGACTCAAATTAACATAATACAAGTAGCCAAACCCTACCCACAGGAAGCTCTAATCCAAGGCATAAAACGTGCATCTGAAAGAATGTCTAACAGGTACATGGGCCTTGTTGTCTTCAGTTCAGCTGTGTAGGCGTTTGGCCGTTGCAACATGGTTCCAAGATCTCCAAGCTTAGTAGCAGAACTTGGTATCATCAACAGAAAGGTAGGATTTTTGTTTTGCTTTTCCCAGTCATTCAGATGCAAAACTTGTGGGGTCATGAAGTCTTCCATCAAGATTTTAGGAAGCCACTAAGTCTAGGTGATCTACAATGGGTTGGAGGCCCTGGACAGAGTTCCTTGTAACAGGGCCCCAGACTTTAGTAGCTATTCCCACTCACCACCCTCCCCGCCCCCCACTCCCCTGACCTTAGCACAACTGATTCCATGATGGAAGCACCATTCAGGCTGTAAGACTCTGTATGTAGACAGTACCACCTGCCAAAAATGAAAACAAAGACCTGATCCACTGTCTTTGGTTAAGTTAGTGTTAAGTGATCCACTGTTAAGGTTTTATTGCTGTGAAAGGACACCACGACCAAGGTAACTCTTGAGGAAGGACAACATTTAATTGGGGCTGGCTTACAGTTTCAAAGGTTCAGTCCATTATCATCAAGGCAGGAAGCATGGAAGCATGTGGGCAGATGCGGTAAAAAAAAAAATATTAAAAAAAAATCCGGGTGTGGTGTTTCTCCCTGGCTTTAACCATTTATGTTCCCAGATGAAAGACACACACACACACACACACACACACACACACAGCCTTTATTTTTAAATGTGCCTTAGGCAGCACAATAGCTGGGCTGCTGCCTACCCTCCATGCTGGCACAATCTACCTCCTATCCATAACCCAAGTTATTACTTACTGTGTTCCATCTGTGCTGCTCGTAGCAAAAAGGCAGCCCTCTGGGTCATGTCCTCTTAGCCCCAGCCCATGGAGACTCTCCTTTCTCCTCTCCTATATCCTATGGCAGTTTCTCTCTCCTCTCTTTCCTCTCCCTCACGGTCTCAGGCCCAGGAAAACATAAGCCCTGCCCATGTCTCTTCTTCCAGCTATTGGCTGCTGGCATCTTTATTTACCAATCAGAATTAACTGGGGGCAGTCTAGTCCCTTAGGGTACATGCAGATTCCAAATCTTGGAGGCTAGCACTTAGCCTTAAAATAAACAGTAAAAGACAAATCCTCAACAGGCAGACACAGTGCAGAAGGATATGAGAGTTCTACATCTTGATCTGAAGGAAGCCAGGAGAAGACTGGAATCCTACACTGGGCAGAGCTTGAGCATAGGAGACCTCAAAGTCTGCCCCTACAGTGACATACTTCCTCCAAAAGGCCACATCTCCTAAAAGTGCCATTCTCTATGAGCCAAGCATTCAGATGAACGAATCTATAGAGGCCAAATCTCTTCAAACCACCTCATCCATCAAAGTTCATAGTTATGGGAAGGTCTCTAAATGTACTAACTAACCTTGGGTTTTTGGCTTCTGTAGTTCAGCTTCTGGCTAATTGTTCTTGTTAACTCAAATATGCCAACTCAGACATGGTTTTTATGTTAAAAGCTCACTGTGAGAAAGGCTCCGGGTTATACTGGGATCCTGAACACCCAGTGTGGTAGCCAGTGTGAACTAATAAAGGGTTTCTATTGCTTAAACCCATGTTCAAGCAGTTTTCTCTGATTTCACTTTTACATATTTACACACCGCCCCCCCCTTAGTGAAACTAAGTTGTAAGGGATACTGCAGTGTATTAAGAATGTGGCACACCTGTGGGGAAAGCGCCAGACATCCATTAAGGGAAAGATACATTCTACAGGTTAAAGAACAGAATCTGAGGACTACTTCTAGCTCAGGTTGGAGATGACATTTTGATCTGCTCCAAAGATTAGAATATTATGTACTATTGTCTCCTCCCTTAATAGGCAATCCAACTGGGCCTGTCATAGTCTCGACTTGTAGCCCAGGTTGTCTTCAAAACCACAGTCCTATCTCAGCTTCCTAAGTGCTGGGAATACAGGGACATGCAACCACAGGGGTATGGCACTGTGCCTGGACATACATTTATTTATTTATTTATTTATTTATTTATTTATTTATTTATTTTTGAAGCTGATATGAGTTATATTTCCCCTTACACTCCTTTTGGTTTATTTTTTATTTCTCAAATGTTTTTCCTTCAATTTCTGTTTTCCGACATGTCACTTATTTCAATGGTTCCTTAACTCTGGCTTATGTCGTTTGTCTTTCCTTTAGCTTCAATCATTCCCTGTTTACCTTAAAACTTGTTTTGAAGTAAGAGGACCAACATTGTTAAGGACCAACATTGTAGTTCAATAATAGAATGCTTTTATCATGGCCAATGTACTGGGCACAATCCCCAGAGCATGTGTGTGTACATGCACACATCTGCATTTTTGATGGTTGTGTTGGTAGGTGGGCATGTTGTTATGACATGTTTTCATTGTAGGAAGGTTTCACACTCATATGTGTGTGTATACACATACATGTGTGTGTGTATGTGTGTAAGGTCAGCTTTGGTTATTGTTCTCAGACACCATCCACGTTTTAAGAATGTTGTTGTTTGACTGTTTAATACCTTTACATATGAATTTTAGTGATTTTCACTCCTGATGCCTCTCACACGCCCCCTCCCACTCCTGTTGGCACCCTTGCTCTCCACAGATCTCCCTCCTACTTTTCTTTCTTCCTTCTGCGTGTGGCCCACTGAGTTTAACTAGTCACGTACCCGAGTGTAGGAGGGAGGTTATTCAAGGGCGTAGGGGCAGCTTTTCTGTCATTACACCGGAGGAAAATGACACCTCCTCCCTCAGCAAATGTTAATTGCAAACAGTTTCAAGTGTTCCTCTCTCATCCATGGTGAAGGGTGAGCAGCCCAGACTTGTGCAAGTCACATTCAGAAGCCACGGCTGCAGTGTTTCTGAGCACACAGGCAGTCATATCAAGAAGGTACCTTTGCTACACTTAAATTATTTTCTGCCCCCTCTTCTGGGATGTTCCCTGATCCTTGGAGGAAGTGATACAGCTGTCCCATTGGGGGCTGGACGCTTAAGCATCATTTATTCTTTTATTATCATTATATGGTTTCCAAGACAGGGTTTCTCTGTGTAGCCCTGACAACCTGGAGATGCCATATATAGACCAGGCTGGCCTCAAACTCAAGAGATTTGCCTGCCTCTGCCTTTGGAGTGCTGGGATTAAAACTGTGTGCCATCATGGCCTGGCTAGTCATGTATTCTTGACTCCTTGGCCATTCATGCATTTCTGCATTACCCACAGTCTGAAGAACTAAGAAACTTCTCTGATGGAGACAGGGCACAGCATGGAAGGCAAGTCTGACCTGCTGGGGTTTGTTTAAGACCAGCTCTCTCACTGGTTGGAATTACTCAGGTAGGCTTGCTAAGTTGGCTGGTCAGTATGCGTTAGGAATCTTTTCCTCTCTAATTTCCCAGTTCTTGGCTTACAAGTGTGTGCTATGATGTTCAGCCTTTTTTTTTGTTTGTTTTTTTGTTTTTTTGTTTTTTGTTTTTTGAGACAGGGTTTCTCTGTGTAGCCCTGGCTGTCCTGGAACTTACTCTGTAGACCAGGCTGGCCTCAAACTCAGAAATCCGCCTGCCTCTGCCTCCCAAGTGCTGGGACTAAAGGCGTGTGCCACCACTGCCCGGCGATATTCAGCTTTTTGATGTCGGATTGGGAGTTTAAACTCAGGTTCTCAAGCTTGTAAATCAAGCACTGTACCAACTGAGCCAACTCCCTTGCTCAAAATATTACGTATTCTACAAAAGTTATAATGTGTGTGTGAGCTCATGTGCACATTCATGTATATGTATGAGTGGTTTTGTCATGAGAGAGAGAGAGTGTGTGTGTGTGTGTGTGTGTGTGTGTGTTTTGCAGGGGATGGAATTCAAAGTCTGGAACATTCTAGGTTAATGCTGAGCAGTGCTCTCAGCACCTAGGAAACATTTAACCAATTTTACCTTCACATGTTTTGGGAGATTTAAAATTTTTTAAAAATTATTTTTCACTTTTTACAGGGGCACACATGTCCCAGGCTGGCCTATGCAGTTGAAGATTGTCATGTAGCCTCTGTAGTTCCAGGATGTCCTGGAACTTCTGACCCTCCTGCTGCCACCTCCTGAGTGTGGAGATTACAGACTTTTAGCAAACATACTCGGCTTTATGTGGTGCTAGGGGCTCAACCCAGGGTGGATGCCAGACAGGAACTCTACCAAGTGAGCTCCAGCTGAAGCATGGAGATAATTTCCTTTAGAAATTTCTACAAATTTATTTACTTGTCTAATTTGTTTTTATATTCTTTAAATTTATATATGCCAGTGGGAAGAGAATTTTAGTAAATGTTGGCAGGAGTCTAAGAAGTTATTGTATCTTATTTATTTATTTATTTATTTATTATTTGAGTCAGTTGTTTCTTTCTACTTGTGACTTTGTGGATTTAACCATCTCACCAGTCCATGTTTTTTTTTTAAATCTTTAATCTTTAATTTTTATTATTTTGTGTATATGAATGTCTTGCTTGCATGTATGCATAGGCCCGCAGAAACCAGGAGAGGGCACTGGGTTCCCTGGAATTGGAATCACAGGTGGTTGTGAGCATCCATGTGGGTGCTGGGATTTGAACCTGGGTCATCTGCAAGAAAAGTGCTCTAAACCACAGAGTTACATCTTCAGCTGTATCTTAGCATTCTTGAAGGTATAGTATGAAGATTTTTACTGAAACCAGCCTGGACATCTTTAAAGTACATTGCACTATGTTTCTAAGTGTTTGAAACTTTGAAAACAAATGTTACCTTATTACCTATACTTTCTTTTACAAAAGTATTATGGCATAAATTTTCCTTTCAAGTTAAATGTATCACACCCCATGTTAGGCCTGCCTTTACTTAAAAAGGAAATATTTTGGAAAATATATTTCTTAGGTTGTTACAAAGAAGAAGAAGAAGAAGAAGAAGAAGAAGAAGAAGAAGAAGAAGAAGAAGAAGAAGAAAGAAATACAACAAACAACAAATGCTGGTATGTGTCCCTTTCCTTTCCTTTCCTTTCCTTTCCTTTCCTTTCCTTTCCTTTCCTTTCCTTTCCTTTCCTTTCCTTTCCTTTCCTTTCCTTTCCTTTTCTTTTTTTTCTGCTTTAGGTAAGAACTACTGTGGTGGTTTGAAGGAGAATTGTCCCCCACAGGCCTCAGGTATTTAAACAGTATTTTGCCAGTTAGCAGCATTGTTTGTGGAGGTTTAGGAAGTGAGCCCTTGCTGGAGGAAGTGTGTCACTAGGGGTGGGCTTTGAATGTATGTAGCCACACCCTGCTTTCCAATTCTCTCTGACTCTTGCTTGAAGCTGAGGAGGATGCGATCTGTCTGCTTCCTCCACCTTTGCCATTCCTGCCCAGTCTTATCCCCTCTGGAACCATAGCCAAAATAACCCTTTTCTTCCATAAAGTTGGCTTGGCTGTGGTGGTTTTTAAATTTTTAATTAATTAGTTAAATCACAGCAACAGACAGCTGTCAATGCAATGACTTTAAACAATATAGCTTTTCTTCCTTTCTTTCTTTCCTCCTCCTCTTCCTCCTTCCTCCTCCTTCCTCCTCCTTCCTCCTCCTTCCTCCTCCTCCTCCTCCTTTTTCTCTCTCTCTCTCTCTCTCTCTCTCTCTCTCTCTCTCTCTCTCTCTCTGTTAGTATTGGAGCTCAATTGAATCCAGGGTTCTGCCCATAGCCCTAAATGTCCTACACCAAATAATACAAATTTATCATCTTACAGTCAGTTACATACAGTTCTGTGGGTTAGGACTCTAATACAAGTACCATGGAGCTAAAGTGGTTGCAGGTCATGTGGGCATTCAGTGATTCTCCATGTCTTTGCATGTTTCAGCTTTGAGGAGCGCTCCCAATCTTGTGGTTTGTATTAGTTTCCTTTCTTTTGCTGTGATAGAAGGCTCCGACAAAAAGGAACTTAGGGGAGAAAGGGTTTTTTGTTTGTTTGTTTGTTTATTTTTTGGGGGGTGGGTTGTTGGTTGGTTCTTGTTTTTGGCTTATTGTTCCAGAGGGAATATTGTCCCTCCAGGTGGGGAAGGCAAGGCAGAGGACTATGAGGCCAGCCTGGCACTCAGGAAGCAGAGTGGTCACAGTTCATCAGCACATAGGAAGCAGAGAGAGCAAACAGGAAATGGGGACAGGCTGTAAAAACCTCAAATCCCTCCCCCAGTGATATACTTCCTCATTAAGGCTTGCCTCCTAAAGGTTATGTGGCCTTCTCAAATAGCAGCATCAACTGGGGCCAAGTATTCAGATATACGAGCCTCTAGGGTCCATTTCAAACCACATGGTTCTTAACTCCAGTCTTGACTGGCTGAATTCATACCTCACCCCAATCTTGCTACCTATGAGGACAGGATGCTGGAAGGTTTGAAGTCTCTGGTGGTTGATGGAAATCAGTTGGGCTGGTTGCCAGAGTGATATCAGATAAACCTCTAATTTTGTTATATTTCTATCTGAATGTTACATACCACCCACTCTAGTGTAGTGATAGTTGACAATTGCCATGACAATGACTTGAGAAAATGATAAAAAGTGTGATGAGGCCCAGAGTAAGATGCCCAGTGTCTTTCTCTATCACTCTCCCTCTTATATTTTCCACTCGGGTCTTTTACTGATGCAGAACATTGTCATTTCAATTACCAGTGAGCTCTTGGGATCTGCCTATCCTGGCCCTCAGTGCTGGGGTTACAGGTATGAACAGCCATACCTGAGTGTTTATGCTCTGCTGGGGATTTGAACTTAGGCCTTCCGATTGTACAGCAAGCACTATTATCCACTGAGCATCTCCCTGGCCTCCTTCTCTTATTCTTTGCTGCTTATTACAGGGCCTGGGTCTTGCTACTGATTCCATAAAGCCAAGGAGAAAAAGGATCCAGTTTTGGACTAAAACTTCTATATAACTTTTAGTTGCATTTTTAGTAAAATTGGCCAGACCAAATCTCAAATCTCCCTTTCCCCTCTTCCATTGTTGTTACAGCCCTGTTCTCCACTCTCATAAGGCTAGAGAAGGTTCCTTTCTTGTGATCAGACCCCAAAGGATGGGACTGTGACCACTTTGCTAATTCAGGATTTCCATATCCCCTAGGCTTCACCTTGATCTTACAGGTCTCTTTGCCACACAAGGTAGCATATCCACAGAGACTGGAATCGGGGCACCTTGTGGGGGTCATGATTATTTGAAACAATGCCTGTGTAGTCTTGTTGCTTCAGTGTTAAGCTTGGTGCCTGTATTGTTTCTACTTTAATATTCTTCCTTAGAAATCTTATCATTTGCCTGTAAATACTTCCGAATGCTTCTCTATAGGGACTTTTAGGAAAACTTGACACACCTATGATTCTACTATGCCTCAGGCTGAGGATTGTGAGTTCAAGGTCAGCCTGTTTTAAAAAGCAAGAACCTGCCTCAACCAAAACAAAAACATGATCACAAAAGCGTGCTCTAGCAAGATAACTAATAATCCTCCTATGTCATTTATTGTCCAGCCTATGTTTGCATTTCTCAATCTGTTCACAAATGTCTTTAAAAAAAAAAGCAGCAGGATTGCTCAGTGGGTAAAGCACATGTAGCCAAGTATGATGACCTGTGTTTGATCCCTGGAAACCATATGATGGAAGAAGAAGGAGAAGGAGAAGGAGAAGGAGAAGGAGAAGGAGAAGGAGAAGGAGAAGGAGAAGGAGAAGGAGAAGGAGAAGGAGAAGGAGAAGGAGAAGGAGAAGGAGGAGAAGGAGGAG
>NW_021604684.1:4091890-4098282 GCF_004785775.1 Grammomys surdaster
AGGAGGAGGAGGAGGAGGAGGAGAAGGAGGAGAAGGAGAAGGAGAAGTGGAGGAGGAGGAGAAGAAGGAGGAGGAGGAGGAGGACCACGGAAGTTGTCTTCTCACTACTTTTGGACCAATGGTGTGCTGTGGTGTGCACATGTGCACTCTGATGGGGAACTCGGGCCCATCTATGCAGGAAGGGGTGTAAATAAATGGAGTAAGAGTCTCTTTGTATCAAATTGTCAAAGCTCACAAACTACATTTTGCTAACTTGTATCTCAAGTCCCTTTATAACAGCTCTCCCTCTGACCCTGCTCCTTTTTCCTGGTGTCATTTAAAATTTTTAAGTAAATTAAGAAAAACATTGAGCCAGGGATGCTATTTAACCAAGGCTGTTGGCCAACTGGGAACTTAACTGTCTTAGCCTGCTAGGAAGCTGAGACTGTAGTGTTCCACCACGTCCAGTGTCTTGACTTTTACTTTTGAATAAAGACTGTTTATAGTTTGCAGTTCTGCTTTCTGGTTCTGGCTGATGGCTTCCAGGTGTGTTATCCAGCAAGCTTACTCACTTGGCTTCATTATTTCTTTTCTTTTTTTCCCTTTCCCCTTCTCCCTCTTAGGTCCAGCCCCGCTCGCTCCGCCTCCCCCCCCTTCCCCCCGCTCATATGAGGGCATCAGATCTCATTACGGATGGTTGTGAGCTACCATGTGGTTGCTGGGACTTGAACTCATAGACCTCCGGAAGAGCAGTCAGTGCTCTTAACTGCTGAGCTATCTCACCAGCTCGGCTCCGTTATTTCTTAAGTTCTTAAACTGTCTGGATTTAGATCCCCCCCACCCATCCACCCCCCCCCCTCACCCCACCCCATCCCATGCCCGGATCTCCACGCATTGCATCAAAGTGTATCTTACTTTGGTGATGTTAAAAGTTGCACGCCTGGACAGAGTTGAAAAGTCTACAGTCTTTTTGAGTAGATAGCCACCATTTACTGTATGCCTAAGGCATCCCAGGCATTTTGTTCTCATTTGTCACCCTGCGGCTTACTCTATAAAACTCAGATTTGCAGGATCTGACCGGCAATTTTCTGGCTGGAAGCCAGTACATAGTTTCTCAAGCTTGCACTGAATGTGCAGCTTGAAGGACGGGTTAATGACCCTGGTGCATTTTTTCCCCTTCTTCTTCTTGCAGGCTTATTGTAAGAATTATTTCAAATAGCGAAAGTGCGAATACCCAAAGTTAAACATGCTACGTTTTACTCGATGAAAAGAAAACGAAATCCCCACAATAAGCCTCTGACCGGCTCATTTACACATGACGCCTTCCTTGGGTATTTTTCCAAAGAAGACACCTTGCCAGGCTCGGGAGATAACAAGAAGACATAGTGGCCAGTGGCTGCCGGCCGGAAGGACTCTCGCGGCTTCCTGAGCTGATTCCTGAGAAGCTGCCACCAGGGCTGGGACTTTGGCCGCAGGGCGCGGGGCGGCGGGCGCCACCTTGGCCGCTGTGCAGCGCGCAGGCCCCGCGGTCCCCAGGCGCGCGGTTCGGTCCCCAACGAGCCGGTCCTCCATTCCGGCATCACCCACCGACGTCTGGCGGCTCCTTCCTGCCGCCGCCCTGTGCAGCTGCGACTTCCCGGAGGCGCCGCCGTCCCAGGTCCGGGTAAAGGCGCAGGCGGTCCCCAGAGGATGGCTTCCGCGAGCCTGCTGCCGCAGCTATGCGTAGGTTTCCATCTTTATTCGCATCCGCTTTTCCCAGGCACCGGCCGCGGAGCCTCCCGCAGCTGACGTTCCACGACGCAGAGCGCCGGCTTTGGAGGGCTCCAGGTTTCCCAGATGATTGACACCGGGACTCCCTACCCAGCGCTGGGACTGCAGTTCCAGCCCGGGTCCTTCATGGCCGGGATCGAGGTCCCAGGGCGGGTGACGGGATCCTGGGGCTCCCCGAGTCTTTGCTTCCACGGCTTTGCGTCCTGCAAAGCGCTGGGATAAAGTAAGGTAAAAGAGTGGGTTCTGCGGCCCTGCCATATGCACACTTCAAGGTCGACTGCCGTTTCTTTTTAAGTGTTCGGAACTTCATGGCTCCTGTATCCCAGCAAGTTAAATCTCTGATTAAACAGCTTTCTGGAAACATTACTCACCGAGAGAGGTGTAGGGCTATCTCAGTTACTCCTCAAATTGGAAAAAAAAAATCATTTACTTAATATACAAATTTTCACATGTAAATAGCGATTTATGAGACTGTGTTAATAATATATTTAAAATTATAAACAATCAAGAGAGGTGCATTTAAGTATTAATTTTTATGCTGTTTTGGAGGAGGGTTTAAATATTTGATGATAGCTTTGACATTAAGACTCAGCCAGCGAAGGAAAATATTTTGCTTTCAGTTGTAGATTGTGGCAATTCGTATGTGTTGGGTAGTCTGGAACAGCGCTCTGTATATTTCATATAACTATGTTCTATATAGTTCAAAAGACTTGTGTGATTGTTTCTGTCAATTTGGTACAAACTTAGATATATTTGGGAAGAGGGAATCTTAACAGATAAAGTGAGCCACTCCCTCATCCCTGTCAGACTGGTCTGTAGGCAAGTCTGTGGGGTATTTTTCTTGATTAATGTTTGATGAGGGAGGGCCCTGCCTACCGAGGCGCCCCTGAACAGGTGTATATAAAAGCAAAGTGAGCAAGCCAGGGGGAGAAAGTCAGTCCATGGTCTCTGCTTCAGTTCCTATCTCTGAGTTCCTTGAGTTCCTGACTTGTTTTTTCTCAGTGGACTGTAACCGGAGATATGTAAGACAAATGAGGCCTTTCTTCCCAAGTTGCTTATGGCTATGGTGCTCATATAAAAACTGAACCAAGATGACTTGATTATGATATAAGGAGGAACCAGAAGTGTTCTCCACTGAGCCATATTTCCAACCCTAGAAAGCATAGGTCTTGACAACATAATGACAATCATTAAAAAAAAATCATCTTTCTTTTCACTTGTACAGTCAGGTCGCTTGTTAATAGTTCACTAAGTAAACTCCATTTTAGCATCAAAACACATTTTTCTTTTTTGTTTTATTTCAGATGATTGTAGTCTGATTTTGGAATGCAGAAGCCAACCTGGAGTCTTGGTACTCAACTCGGCCTAAAAGTAGCATTCTTTAAAAGGTGAGGTGGTTTGTTGACTCTCTGGGAAAGCAGGGCTCGAAAAGGTGCCCCCCTCCCTCCATCCCTCCGTCCTTCCCTCCCTCCTTCTCTCCTCCTGTTTGCAGGGTCTGTTAGAATATTTGCCTAGCATTTGAGGTCCTGAATTTCATCTTCAGGAGAACACACACACACACACACACACACACACACACACACACACAAAGTCAAACCCTCAGACTCTTTTTAGTTAGGATTATGACTTCCCACATGCTTGGATCAATGGAGTGGATGGGGATGGGTGAACCAAGAAATGACTTCAGTTTGCTGCTTGTTTCTTTTGGAAAACTTTTCCCAAAGAGACTCAATGGATGGCTGTTATTACTTCCTCCTAAGGGTGAATGAGCCTGGCTTTTCCTCTGTAGAGTTATATACTGGATGAAAATATTGTTCTGTGTACCTACTTGTCTCTAAACCTTGTTGTCAAAGCCAAACCGGAGTAAGTTCTATCTCTCTACTTGTTGCTATGACTATAGTTTTGTTTTTAAAGTTCTCAGTGTCAGCCGGGCGTTGGTGGCGCACACCTTTAATCCCAGCACTTGGGAGGCAGAGGCAGGCGGATTTCTGAGTTTGAGGCCAGCCTGGTCTACTGAGTGAGTTCCAGGACAGCCAGGGCTACACAGAGAAACCCTGTCTCGAAAAACCAAAAAAAAAAAAAAAAGTTCTCAGTGTCAGATAATTTTGCAAGGTGGTGAGGAAGGATATATATTCTACACACACACACACCCACACACACACACCCTCTAGAGTTAGGATTGAGCCCCTACCTGGTGCATTCTAGGCACACACTCTATTGCTGACACAAACCCAAAGGCCTTTGCAAATTTTATTTTGAATTAGAGTTTGACTAAGTTGGTCAGGCTGACTTTGAACTTGTGGTTGCCCCAGCTTCCTGAGGCTAGGATTATAAGCACTTCTTTTTCTAGCTCTTTGACTATGTAAAAGGCATGGTGGCTTGGTGATGCTATTTCTAGACAGAATGAAGTCCTCCCCTTTTCCATTATTTCTATAGGATTGGGAAGCAGGGGCATCTTTTGCCTATAATACTGTAGACAACACTAAAATAGAAGTTCAGGAAGTCTGAGTGTAGGAAGAAAAATGATTTAAGGATCTAGTGTCTGAAGTCATCCAAGTGTATGTTTGTTCCTCTGTATCCTCAGCTGGCATCACCATGTAGTCCAGGCAGGCTTTGGAGCAATCCTCTGTCTCAGCCTCCAAAGTGCTAGAATTACAGTCACCAACCCTAGCCTCCCTCCCCCACCCCAATGATCATATTATACTGGAGATGATCTACATGGCCCTAAGGTTTTCCTCATGGGAATATGGAGTAGCAGTAGCATGCTAGCGGGCAATCTGGTCTCTTTTCGTCTTCTATCTCCCTGTCCCTCTTTCTTTCCTTGCCTCCAAGCCTCCTCTCATCAGATTGGTGCGAGTCTGATTTTTTTTTTTTTTCCTCTGTGGGAAGAAGGTAGACATTTGAAGGCAGGGATAGAGCTTTCTCCTTTGCTGTTGTGTATTCCTCCTCATTGATGTCTTACAGGTTAGGTCCTGCAGCAGTGTGAGTGGGACCTGCTGAGTGGGATCACTGGATAGGTTGAGCTGTGTCAGCGCCTTTGCCCTGAGTTTGGTGCAGGGAAGCTGGAGGCCTAAGCCTTTGTGTCTGTCCTACACTGACACCCACTCTCCAGCTTCCTGCTACCTGCTTGCTCATACCCATAGGTCCTTAGTCACAACTGCTCAAACAGGCTTCTCTGGTGAGAGGAAGTGGGTGTAGTGGAGTTGTCATCTAGTTATCATTTGAGGAGTGTCAGTCAGGTGAGAATCCACAGCAAGGTCACACAGGTGCTATTACCTCAACGTCTTTGGTCCTTCATTGTGACAGGCTAGAAGGATGGTGGCAGATGGGGGCCTGCTGCTTTCTCATTGTTGGTATCCACTCGGCACTAGCAATACAGGGAGGAGGTAGGTGGAGGATTGTTGCAGAGGATTGTTGTTCTTCCTGTTGCCTAGGCCAGCCCTGGTTTATGTTGTGAACTGAAGTTCCCTGGGAGGTGGGGGAAGCTATCCCTATCTTAAATATTCGACAAGTCTGACAATTGTGGATAGTTGGAATATTATAGACCCAGAACCACATTATCTTAGTCCTTTAAATAGGCATTTGCCTAACTCTGTTTGACCTAACATCCTTTTGACTCTTACTTGGTTAAATCCCTTTGGAGTGTCAACATGGTGGTTGAATGAGAATGCTCCCCAGAGGCTCATATATTTGAATGCTCGGTCCCTAGCTAGTGGAACTGTTTGGGACAGGTTAGGACAGGTGGCCTTGTTATAGTAGATGTGACCTTGTTGGAGGAAGTGTGTCACTGGGGGGTGGGATTTGAGGTTTCAAAAGCCCAGGCCAGACCCAGTCTCTGCCTGCTGTCTGCCAATCAGAATGTAAAGCTCTTAGCTATTGCCCCAGTGCCATACCTGTCAATTTCCTGCCAAGATGATCATGGGTTAACTAACCCTCTAATACTGGGGGCTGGAAAGATGGCTCAGTGGTTAAGTAACACTGAATGCCCTTCCAGAGGTCCTGAGTTCAATTCCCAGCAGCCATATGGTGGCTCACAACCATCTGTAATGGGATCTGGTGCCCTCTTCTGTTGTGTCTGAAGACAGCTACAGTGTACTCATATACATAAAATAAATAAAAATTTAAAAACCCCTCTAATACTGTAAGCAAACTCCTAACTAAATGCTTTCCTTTATAAGACTTGCCTTGGTCATGGTGTCTCTGACACCATGGTCAATAGAACACCCAAGATGTGTTTAAGAACAAGACACCCTGTCTTCCAGTAACCCCAAAGCTAAGAATGTCATCAGATAACATCTGAGCCCGACAGCAGGGGATTCCCAGCTTTTCAGTTGCCTACTTATCTGAGGTTCCCACCAATGTATTTTGAAAGTATCTTTGTTCAGTTTCTATAAAAACCTTTGTGAAATCCTCACCACATTGTATTTGGGGTTCCTGGGCTGTGATCAGACATAGTTAGCTTTAGAATAAGCTATCTCTTATTCCTTTCCATGTGAGAGCTGTGGTGTTGTTTTTCCTCATCCATGTCATGTCCTTGTTCCTGTGATTATTCATGCTATTGTTCTACACTTAAAGGTGTCCCTAGTTGAGAGAGAGAGAGAGAGAGAGAGAGAGAGAGAGAGAGAGAGAGAGAGAGAGAGAGA
>NW_021604684.1:4098292-4105731 GCF_004785775.1 Grammomys surdaster
AGAGAGAGAGAGAGAGAGAGAGAGAGAGAGAGAGAGAGAGAGAGAGACTATGGTGAGTCTGGTCCCTTGGCACTTGTGGTTTGGTCTTAGAGAAATTGAGTTGAGGAGGATAATCAGTAGACAAGATAACGCAGGCGGCTACAGTGCCTTGCCATCTGGTGATAATGATGCTGTGGGTTTTCTGAGAAAGGTTCTAGGAGGAGGAGGAGGAGTTGGTTCCACATTGCAGGCAAGGCTATTCTTTGGGGGAAAGGTTGTACTTAATATATAACATGCTCGCTATGACCTCTTCCATTAAGTACTTAATATAAATGGTGTCATTCAAATGAAGGCAGAGGAATGAGGGGGTGGGGTGTGGCTCTGTGGTTGGGTGCCTGATGAATAGAGCAGGTGAGGTTGCGAGTTCAATTCCTACTACAAAACCCCAAACAAATCCTGGTGAGTAAGGGAGTCTCCAGGGCTGCCAATTTTTACCCGCTTTTTTTTTTTTTTTTTTTTTTTTTTTTTAACGGCTACAAAGTAAGAATTGCAGTGGTCACTGGCCTGTCTGAGTAGCTGCAGAAACTTCTCATTTCTCTGTTTTCCAAGGCATCTCCAACTCTGAGGTGGTTTATTTGTTAACTTTGCATAATAGTTCCAAGCATGCGCTCAATTGCTTTCTTTTTTCTTTTCTTTTTTTTTGTTTTTAGACAGGCTTTATTGTGTAGTCATGGCTGGCCTGGAACACACTGTGTAGATCAGCTTGGCCTCAAACTCACAGAGATCCACCTGTTTCTGCCTTCAGAACGCTGGGATTAAAGGCATGTACCACCACACCTGGCCTCTATTTTTCTTTGGATAAGGTTTTCAGTCTTTCATATCTGTAATTATGGCTCAGTGCAGAATGCCACTGTGAAATGAGCCAGACACTTAAAACAATTTTTTTTTTCTAGACAGGGTTTCTCTGTGTAGCCTTGGCTGTCCTAGAATTCACTCTGTGGATCAGGTTGGTTTCAAACTCACATATAGATTCACCTGCCTCTGCCTCCTGAGTGCTGGGATTAAAGCCTTATGCCACCACTGCCCAGCTGAGCCAGACACTTTTATTTCTATGTCTGGAGTGTGAATAGGTCCCAAAGCCTGGAGTCTGCAGAGATAATTGTCAACCATCTAGCAATGAGTGTGTTCTTGACTCCATGTCTATGAACCAGTGTAGTTCCTGGATTCATGTCTAAAAGCCAACTGTGCAGTCGTGGCTTTCTTTTCTCTCTTGGCTCATTTGGGATGTCTGGCCATGGCCTCATCTCCTGTCATGGCTTCTCTGATGTCCAGGCTCTCTGTGGCCTGCTGGCTACTCCCTCCTCACACTCTTCTCTTGAGCACATGCTGGGAAATTATGCAGCAGCTAAAACGAAGCTCGTAACATATCTTGGAGCATCTTTTCATCAACTGTGCTATTAAAACCGGCAGCACCCCATCT
Organism: Grammomys surdaster; assembly: GCF_004785775.1. Classification (NCBI taxonomy): domain Eukaryota; kingdom Metazoa; phylum Chordata; class Mammalia; order Rodentia; family Muridae; genus Grammomys; species Grammomys surdaster. The sequence continues at coordinate 4,099,752 of NW_021604684.1, forward strand.
AGCTTGTTGTTACAGGGCCACCATCTTCCCGACTAGGCAAGGTCTATGGCCATGAGCAGAGGTGTGCTCTCGCTGAGGTGTTGCTCCCGCTGCTGCTCAACTGTGACCCCGGCTCATGCTGGTCAAAGCACTGGCCCTTGCACCCACGAGAATCAGTCTCTACAATGCTTAGCTGAGCCCAGACCATCCCACAATCCATGTGGTACCCGGTAGAAATGAGACTCTAATGCTTAAAGATTATCCAAAGGCTTTATATGTTTGGTAATGCTCACATAAAAAGACGCCCACACAATTAGAGGTGTTTCCCAATTAACTAACCTACATATAAGTTGTTACCCAGGACAGTCCTGGACCCCGTGGTTCTTCATGGCTCCTACATCCTGCCTCTCTCCTCCCTAGCTCCTCCTCTTCCTCTCCTTACTCCTCCCACATTAGCTCCTCCCAAATTACCGAGTTTCTTGTAAACTGTAGTGGGGGGAATATTCTGCTACACTGTGCTGCTCGGATGTCTCAAAAACCTGCTTCCTTCACAGCATGCAAGGTTAGCCAAGATTCAGGATGAGCACAGAAACATTCTTTTTTTTTTTTTTTTTTTTTAAAAAAGATTTATTTATTTTATTTATGAGTACACTGTAGCTGTCTTCAGACACACCAGAAGAGGGCATTAAATCTCATTATGGGTGGTTGTGAGCCACCATGTGGTTGCTGGGATTTGAACTCAGGACCTCTAGAAGAGCAGTCAGTGCTCTTAACCGCTGAGCCATCTCTCCAGCCCGCACAGAAACATTCTAAGCATCCTTCAGAAAAGCTCTGGTACATCAGGTCATATGAAAGAAGGCCATGGGGACTTTCAACACTAATTTGCAGGGCAAACTGTCTTTGTGGAAACATGCACAATCAAGTTTCAGGGGTTTTTCTTTCCTGTTTCCCTGTAGGAACAGCTTGGGACTAGACCCCGTCTCTACGATTACCCTTCTCTATGGTGGGTTCTTGATGGACTTGTTTCTCTTCTGCTGGCAACTCCTGGGCAGGAGACATGGCTCTGGTCAGATGGGGGCTGAGAAGACAGAACTTCCATCCATTGAGGAGGAGGAAAGCGTTGCTGCTGAAAGTCACAGTCGTCATTATCTCTGTGCTTCTGTTTTGTGAATATTTCATCTACTACCTTGTCCTCCTTCGATGCCGTTGGCCTGAGGTGAAGATGCTAGCCCATGGCAGTAGGCAGGATCCTGTAGTGAAAGCCATGTTTCTGGCTGACACTCATTTACTTGGGGAGATAAGAGGCCACTGGCTGGACAAATTACGAAGGTAAGGAGGGAAACTGGGACTCCTGGAATTCAGTAGGGAGGAAGGCATGGCCCTCTTCCCACAGGTCAGCTGGGAAGCTTCCAGTTATAGCCACATTTCTTTCTAAAGATGTGTAGGGTTTGAATTTTCTCCTACTAATTTTTAAGCACCTATTATACGCAGAGTCCTGTAATTAGAGTGTGGACTGGGCTGCTGGCTAGTTCTGGGAGTTTGGTGAGTCTGTAAGTCCTTCCTCTGGGTTAGTACAGGAAACCATAGCTGTGTGAGGAAGGTACCCACACACCCTCTGAGATGAGGGAGTGGTGGTCCCTGGGCAGGAGGCTATAGCTCTGCATTGGTGGTTCTTTTTCATCTTGGTGGTATGTTAGTTTGAGCACACTGGGTTTTTTGGCTCCTCTGCACAGCCAGAGGCATGAGGCAGGTGTGTACCTGTCTCCCCGAGGATGGGTAAGGTCTTGCCTCTTCAACTCTGACCTGCAGCAAGCAGCAGCTTAATCTGTTTTTACACTAGCAAGCTTTTCTCGTTCTCTACTTTGAACTGATGTAAAATGCACAATGAATACTGTCACTATCTGGTTTTGCACATACAGTGGCATTTGCCTGTTCAAATTCCTGTGCACTTGTTGCCACTACCCACCCCCAGATGTTTTCCTTTTGAACGGCAACTGTTGTCCCTGGAAGCCTCCACTGTGCTTCTCACCTTGGTGAACTTGGCTACTATAGTCATCACATTTAAGAGGAACCACACAGCACTTCTTTCTGCAACTGGTTAATACCAAGTCACCTATCACAATGTCCCTCAGGGTTCACCCATGTTGTAGACATGTCAGGATTTCATTCCTTTGAAAAACTGAACCATATTTCCTTGTCCGGACCTTACATTTTTGTTTATTTTTTGAGACAGAGACTTACTGTGGAGCCTAGGATGGCTTTAAACTCTCTGTGAAGCCCAGGATGGCTTTACATTTTGGCAATCCTAGGGCTGAGATTACAGACCTAGTGTGGACTACATTTTGAAAATTCTTTCATCTTGGGTAAACACTGGAGTTGGCTCCCGTGACTGAGGCATTGAAAGGGCTCTTACTGGCAGCCATTTTTATCCTGTAGCCGTCCCTTGTCTTAGCTTTTCATCCCTGGGACAAAATACCGGACATAAGTAAAAAGGAGAAACGTTTATGTTGGTTAACAGTTGCGGCGGCTCAGATTGCCAGCGCTTGCTTTCTTGTTTCTGGCCTTGGAGTGAGGGAGAGCGTCACGGTGGAGGAGGTTGCAGAGCAGAACAGCTCATTTCACCCTGGACAGGAAGCAGAAAGAGGGACAGGAAGGGGCCAAAAACAAGGTCCCTATTGGCCTATTTCTTCCTGCTAGGTCACACTTCCCAATAATTCCATCATACTATGAATCCACTCTGGACTTGCTATATTGGTGATACTCAAACCCTTAGGATCCAGCCATTTCCGAAGCCCATCAGTGGACAACCAAACCTGTCACGCACGAGCTCTCAGGGGACATGGCAGATCCAATTGTAACCCTCCTCACCACAGCTCAGTTGTTTTCTAAAATGTGAGCACTCCTTCAAGAGGCGGCATCCTGTGAATGCTGCAGGTGTGGTGACCTGAGGTTGGCAGAGTGCGCAGGATATAGATGTTCCCAGCGTCGGGGGAAAGAGGAAAGAAGGGTGAAGAGCTCCCAGGTCCTTCTATGAAGAGTTCTGGCCAATGGGGACATGAGCTAGGGAAGACCAGAGCGAGGCTGTACTTCCAGCTTTGACTGGGACTTGTGAGTTCAACCCCCCGGGTAGTTTTTCCTTCTCATCTGCCAGTGCTATTGCACTGATGTTCTGCCACAGAGCCACCTCTGGCTCCGGAAGGACAAACCTTTAAATAATAATATACACCAAATACTTGGGGTCTAAAAATTACTTTGATTAAAAACAAAACCAAACCACCTTTCTTTTGTTTCTGTACGGTAGGGCATAGCATTCTTCTTTAGAGGAGCAACAACATCCCGGAGCAGCGGCTGTGACAATGAGGGAGGGGTCTGTAGGACAGTGACTGCAGGGGGAGTTGGTGAGGAGAAGGAGGGCCAGACCGAGGAGCATGGCACTTCTCCTGTAACTGTGTGCTGCTGACACTCTTCAAGCACCAACTAATTTAATCCTCGAAAGTGGGTGCTTTCCATTTTTAGTAAAGAAAATAATTTCTTTTGAAAACAGTCTTTCTATGTAGTTCATATTAGCCTTGAACTTATGGTCTTCTTGCCATGACAGGAATACACTCCCATGCTGACAACAGTGTATGTCCTTCCTTCCTTCCTTCCTTCCTTCCTTCCTTCCTTCCTTCCTTCCTTCCTTCCTTTCTCTTTGCTCCTCCTCTTCCTTATCTTCCTCCTCCTCCTCCTTCTTTTTCCACCTCCTCCTCCCCTTCCTCCCCTTCCTCCTCTTCCTCCTCTTCCTTTTCCTCCTCCTCCTCCTCCTTCTCCTCCTCCTCTTCCTTTTCCTCCTCTCCCTCCTCTTCCTGACATCCTCCTCCTCTTCTTCTTCTTCCTTTTTTTTTGTCTTCATTACTAAGGAAGAAATTGGGAATCAGAGTGGTAATGTTCTCCAGGCTCCACTTACCAACAGATAGTGCTGGGCATTTAAGCCGTTGCCTGTCAGACCATACACCTTCTCACGGGTGTGCAAACTTACCTTCAGGGTGATCACGCATCTCTGAAATTGACTGGATTTACTGTTGTGATTTCTTTCTTTGTTTCCCTGTAACACTGAAGTTCAGGTTAAGAAGGGAAGCTTGATCTGGGTTTGTAGGTCCAGAGCCTGCATGCCTTAAAATAACAAGAAAAGAAAGAAACAAAACCTGCATGCCCAACACTACACACACATATACACACACACATACACACAATCGGAAAAAAGAAAAAAAAATTTAGACTGCAAGCCATCTTCTCAGTGTGGTGTAAACCTACTAGGCCTCTCTGGAAGTAGTTAAGCCCTTTCAAATCCCTGGGTTCCCTTGTTGAACTGATAGCTTCAGGGCACTTGAGGGTGAGGGAAGGCAGCCTTAAAATTCCCTAAATTTGATCAAATGCAAATCTATTGGTTGCTCCAAAGTTTAGGGTTGGGAATCAAGATTAGAGCCATGGGAGACAGAATGGGACCATTTAATTCACTTTTTATTTGGCTTTGCTAATTAGTTAATTAACCTATTTATTTGTAATACACTCTCACTGTGTAGCTATAGCTGCCCTGGAAGTTGCTATGTAGACTAGGCTGGCCCTAAACTCAGAGATCTGCTTGCCTCTGGAGTACTGGGCTTAAAGAGCTGCACTACCACACACCAGACTACATCACCTTCTAAATCACTGAGCAGGCCCAAGTAGCTTCCTTCACCCAAAAAACAGACTGATTTTTTTTTTTCTCAAGGGAGTGGCAAATGGAGAGAGCTTTTCAGACAGCTCTGTGGTTGCTGCAACCGGAAGTCGTTTTCATCTTGGGAGACATCTTTGATGAAGGGAAGTGGAGCTCTGCCCAGGTAGGACCTGAGTTCTAATTCTACCTCAAGGATTTTACTTTGGCAGTTCAGACAGTCCATGAAGTTCTAGTGGCTTGAGCTGGGAGGTTTTCTTAGTTCTGATGACAGGAATGTGTAGTCCTATGGTCATGGATGTTGCTCACTGGTGGGATGGGCGTTTAACATGTATGAGGCCCTTTGTTTGCTCCCTAGGCCCCAAATACAGTCTGTCTTGGAGATCTTTAGAGTTCCTGCTCAATGCTAGTCTTGTGTTAGGTCAGGTAATCTTTTATTTATCTATATTGGAAATAGGTGGCTAGGCTAACATTATTTATATAATTGGAATGTAGTCCTATAACCTCCTGGGGAAAAGTAGAAATAGGCAAGACAGTATTATTTTACCTGTAACTAGGATTACAGGATAGATGTTGAGATGGATAGTTAACTTCATACACTTCTCTTCCTCTGGTGACACGGGAGATTGAACCCAGGGCCTTGAGTGTGCTAGGCATGTTCTCTACCACTAAGCTACATTCCAGCCCCTAGCTTTATCCCCCTGTACATTGTGGGAATTAGTTACTTGCCAATGTATACTCTGCTCTCCTTTCTATGAGTGAGAGATGCAGAAGGAGCCACAGGGACCTGTGTGAGGTTCCCCTGCATCCGGGGCCCCCAGACAGCTGCTAGGTGTGGGGATGATGCATGGCTTTGCACACATGAGAGAACCGTCCCAGTGCTCTGCTTATTATGTTCCTAAAACAAACGAAAAGGAATGTCCTTGCTGTTGATTTGAAAGTGTTCCGCCACTGATTTTTTTTTTTTTTTTTTTTTTTTTTTTTTTTTAGGAAGGGGTTTTTAATTGGGAAATAGTCATGAATCCATTGACATTTGCAAGAACAGTCTAAAAGCTTTTAAAACAAAATCTTTGGGGCTGGAAAGAGAACTCATTAGGGAAAGGTGCCCTACTGCCTACAAGATGGAAAGAAAGAACCACCTCTGACACAAATAAGTAAATAAATAAATAAAATGTAAAATAATTTTTAAGAGGGCCTGGACTAGCTTTGGACTCATTGTCTAAACCAGTGTAATGTTTCTGATAAGTAAATGTGTGGGAACAGAAAAGCCAGTGGTTCTCTTCTTTCCTAATGCTGTGACACTTTAAT
>NW_021604684.1:4106131-4129677 GCF_004785775.1 Grammomys surdaster
ATTCCTTCCTGCAAAAGGTATTTAATCCTTGGTTCACCCTGAGTAAGGTGTATGCATTGACATTCACCATCAAACAAAGTAGTTAGGACAAGCGAGGATGTTTCTTCACCAAGGATCACCACAGGGTGGGGAGGTCTTATTGTAAAGAGCCTTCCCTAAATCTGGAGAAGGCCTTTGCTCTTCTATCCCCTCCATACTCTTGGCACTCATGTGGAACCCCTCCTCCCAGGCCCAGCCTTCCATTTCCTGCCTGGTACATAGATGCGCTGAGAGGAAGGTCCTCAACCTTTTTCCCAACTCCCAGTGGCAAGCTAGGACGGGGTACCTGCCTTCCCTGAGTGCATGCTGGTCCTCCAGGCACTCAGCTGCAAGACATGCAGCCTGGCAAATACCACATCAATGAAACAGGCAAAACACATTGTTCAGAGAATGATGACAGGAAGAAAAAAGTTTATACATGTTCACGAGCAACTTTTTAACATCTTTTTATTTAATGAGTATGTGCATATGCTTGCATGTATGGAGGTCAGATGACAACTTGAAGGAGTTGCTTCTTTCTCTCTACCATGTCAGTCCCAGGATTGAATTTAAATTGTGAGGTCCAAAGCCATGTTTGTTTGTTTCTTCTTTCTTCTTCTTTCTTCTTCTTTTTTCTTCCTTTTCTCCTTCTCCTTCTCCTCCTCCTCCTCCTCTTCCTCCTCCTCTCCCTCCTCCTCCTCTTCCTCCTCTTCTTCCCTCTCTCTTCCTCCCTTCCTCCTTCTTCTTTTAACGATTTTATGCATATGAGTCTTTACCTGCACCATGTGTATGCAGTGCCCTCGGAGGCTGGGAGACGATGTTAGATCCCCTGGAACTGTAGCTACAGATGGTTGTAAGCTGCTATGGGGATTCTGGGAATGAAACTCAGGTCTTCTGCAAAAGCAGCAGAGCCATCTCCCCAATAATCTGTTATGGACTGAGAGTCAAAAACTTAAAAACTATCAGGGAGGACTGTCAAAGAGATAAGACTTGTTTTTCTTGGAGCTCTTGAAAGAGGGTGTTAAACCAGTAAATGGATCATCCTTGCTTAGGGTCAGCATGTACTTTTGCAGTTAACCCTATTGTGCTGGTTAGGTTTTGGAACCTTGACAAACTATAGAGACATGTGGGAAGAGGGACCCTCACTTAAGATATTATTTTCATCAGATTGACCCTTGAACATTTTTTCTTTATTGCTAATTGATGGAGGGCTTGTAGAGGGTGGGTAGTTCACCATGGGCAGAGCCACTCCCAGACAAGCGATCTTGGGTTGTATAAAAAAGGTAGCTGAGGGTAAGTGCCTTAGTCAGGGTTTCTATTCCTGCACAAAACATCATGACCCAGAAGCAAGTTGGGGAGGAAAGAGTTTATTCAGCTTACACTTGCCATTGCTGTTCATCACCAAAGGAAGTCAGGACAGGAACTCAAGCAGGTCAAGAAGCAGGAGCTGATGCAGAGGCCATGGAGGGATTTTACTTACTGGCTTACTTCCTCTGCCTTGCTCAGCTTGCTTTCTTATAGAGCCCAGGACTAACAGCCCAGGGATGGCACCACCCACAATGGGCTGGGGTCTCCTCCCTTGATCACTAATTGAGAAAAATGCCTTACAGCTGGATCTCATGGAGGCATTTCCTCAAGGGAGGCTCTTTTCTCTGGGATAACTCCAGCTTGTGTCAGATCGACACACAAAACCAGACAGCACAGTAAGCCAGTGCTTAGAGGCAAGCCAGTCATGATTGTTCCTGGGTGGTTGACTCTTCAGGTCCTGTCTCTGGTTTCCTGCTGCCAAGTTCCTGTCTTAGCTTCCCTTGATGAATGACGATAACCTGTACACTAACATAAGCCCTTCCCTTCCCAAGTTGCTTTTGGTCTGTGTTTTATCCCAGCAGAAACAAACCAGGGCACCTACCAACTTTTTCCTCTCATCACTGAACTTGAATAGTAGTCTTCATAATCTACCTTACAATTTCATCCATAAAAGGAAATTTCTGTTTCTTTATTTTTGTTCTTGAGACAGGGTCTAGCCCTGGCTGCTCTGAAACTCACTGTATAAACATTATAAGTTAGTTTAGTGGCTTAAAACTTCAACTAGCGTGATCTTCCCACGCTGATGTCTGGGATGTTGGAATTACAACAGGCCCATGGCTGAGAATGGAAATTCTTCAAGATGAGAAATACATAAAGTAGCTCGTGTTTATTTTACCTAATTTAAAACTCATTCTTTCAGCCTTGTTGCAAATGACATCCTTTGTACAATGTGACTTCAAAAATAACAGAACCATAGCTGTCAAGTCTCTTGCACGTCCTCTCATCAATGCTCTCTTCTCTCTCTCTCTCTCTCTCTCTCTCTCTCTCTCTCTCTCTCTCTCTATTTGATTTCTCGAGACAGGGTTTCTCTGTGTAGCCCTTGCTGTCCTGGAACTCACTCTGTAGACCAGGCTGGCCTTGAACTCAGAAATCCACCTGGCTCTGCCTCCCAAATGCTGGGATTAAAGGCGTCCACCACCATTGCCAGGCTACCTTCTCCTAAATCTCTAATGTGGACACTTAATAAACCTAGCTCTGGGGAGAGATGGCTCAGAGGTTAAGAGCACTGGCTGCTCTTCCAGAGGTCCTGAGTTCAATTTCGAGCAAATACACAACAGCTCACAACCAAATATAAGAAAATCTGGTGCCCTCTTCTTGCCTGCAGGCATACATGCAGGTAGAACACTATATATAATAAATACATCTAAAAACTTAAAAAAAAATTAAACCTAATTCTGCTTCCTATGATTCTTCCCGACATTCTTTTCTGTGTCTTAAGCCACGATACTGACTTCCTTGAGTGTGGAGTCCCTACGTGGAAAATCCCTCAGCTTATTGTGGCAAACTCTCCTGTATTTCCCACAGCTGCTACTGGATGTCTTGGAAAAAAGAATTAAAACTTTGCCTTGGGCGTGGGGGCGGGGTCCTGTTTCTGGAAGAGGGAAGAGGTGTTGGGGTTCTCAGCTGTGGTTCTTGTTCCCGCAGGCCTGGGCAGATGACGTGCAGAGGTTTCAGAGAATGTTCAGACATGGCAGCCATGTGCAGCTAAAGGTGGTCATTGGCAATCATGACGTCGGCTTCCACTACCAGTAAGTAGCGTGTGAAGAAAGTATGCCTCGAGACTGTTCGCTCAACCACTGGTAGTTTAAAGTTGTGCTTCACTGAAGACATTTGCTTTCCATCAAAGGTGTAAGTTCTGAAATGGAGGCTCCTTAAGGAATTAAAAAAATCTTGGCCTATCTACACCTTTAACAACTATCTGGCCTAAATGAGCAGAGTGCACCATGAGGAGAATTAAGTTAAAATGTAATTATTAATTAATTAATTTTTTGAGACAGGGCTCATTGTATAGTTCAGACTGACTGGAACTCACTACGTAGACCAGGCTGACCCCAAACTCTGCCTGCCTCTGTTCCCAAGTGTTGGGATTAGAGGTGTCACTACGTCCGGCTATTTTGAGACTCAGTCTTACCATGTAGTTCAGGCTGGCCTCACTTGCAATCCCCCTGCCTTCAATCTCTGGATTAAGATGTACATTTAGTGTCAGACTATTTTAGAAGTCAGACAAGTCCACGTACCCTTTGCTAGCTCCCACTGGAGTGTGCTAGCTCCCACTGGAGTGTGCTAGCTCATTGCCAGTCACTTTAAGTACTTTCTGCACCTCAACTCCTCGTTCCTGTGCTGTCACTTATTGTTCTACTGGGGTCTCATGATTAGCAGTGGACTTGACCTTTGATCCTCAGTTGCCTGGGTCCAGTTAATAATGCCAGATTATGGAAGTTGTTTTTTGTGTTCATGGTAACTCGGCTTGACCTGAAACGTGTTTCATTTTATCATTGGATGCAGGATGAGTAAATACAGAGTAAAGCGATTTGAGAAAGTGTTCGGCTCTGAAAGGCTGTTCTCTCTGAAAGGTGTTAAGTGAGTATTATTTATGAATTCAGATGAAATTTTTTTTTTTTTGTGAGGTCCTGAAGGGTGAAGCTGAGCAGCTATGACCCTCCCACTGAACTCAAATCCACTGTCATTCAAAGGTGGTTGTCACATGGTCAGACCCTTGTTCTGTGTTAGCTTGGACCTTGCTTGCTGATTGAAGGTCACTGTGGGAACAGAGGGATGGAAAACCTAGAACCACCCACAGTGAACCAGTCAGCCTATGACTCCGCCCACTCGGTGTGGGTGTGGCACTCTAGCTGCACTGTCCCACTCTATAAAGAGGTGCCTTTGTGGCTCTTCTTGTTTTGTTTTTGCAGACAGGATCTGTCTATGCTGCTCTTGCGTGACAGACTCCTGAGTTGGGACTGTAGGCACACGTCACTGTACATCCTGAAGCACCCTCTCATTTAATCCAAATGTATTTGGACTATTTTTATGAATGTCACTCTAATAGGTATGGCATCCTGGCATTTGGTGCCAGGTGTATCCAGGTGTTTCTGTAGCTCTCTCTAGTTCATCAGCCTTGACCTTTAGAAGAGAGCCGCTTGCCCTTACTCTGGTCATTGGATGCCTCACCCCCCTGAGATCATAAGCAGGGCCTCTCTGGACCTTTCTTGGCTTTGTGTTGACAGTACAGCCTCTTAAACTGTGTGCCCGGCCCTAGTCTACACAGCAGAGGGAACATCTTCTGTTTTAGACCTGTCCCTCCCTCTGTGGTCCCAGAACTCTGCTGATTGTACTGTAGCGAGACCCTCACTATAAGATCTGGTGATGAATGTATGGTGGGTATTTCCACCAACAATCCATTTTCATAACCCTGCGGGGGTGGGGGTGGGGTAGAGGACAATCTCTCCAGCAGTGCCTTCCTTTCCCATATAGCCACAGGACTGATGTCATTGAGTCACCTCTGCCTAACTATAGTGCTTCAGAATTTATACCTGCTCACCAGATTTCAGGCCACGTCAGCTCCTTATACCAAAATCTGTTTACATTTTAAGCAACCGGCTGACAGGTACCTTTCCTATGCCTAGGTGGTTATATACACAGGAAATAAAAGCGTATTTTTATGGGAGTCCATATAAATGTAACAAAGGTAGCGGTTAGCCAATGACCTTCCTCTCCATTAGGGATTTTCCAAGCCTACTTCAGCACCCTTTGGCACTTAGCTGATGGTGTAGACTTCCTGGTCTTTCCCACACCTGCACAGGTGACACAGGCTCAGGAGCTTGCCCAAGGTTACAAGTCTAACTGGATGCTGGATTGAGAGCTAGTCAGACCTCATGGCTACTGCCATGTAGGATTTCCTACAAGTTACAAGTTGGTCCCGTCTTTCATCTGGAGTAGCAGAAAGAAGCGCAGCTTCATTGTATCTTGGATATAACGCTATTTTTGTTTCACCAATGTGAACTCCCAGTTTAGCTGGCGTTAAGCTGCTCTTGGGCTTGTTTTATTACACTGTGGATGTGTGATATTTCCATGGGGACAATGAGACGAGGTACACACATGTCCAGTGGCCTGACCTTCTCTGCCTGCCCCTGTCCACCTCAGTTTTGTCATGGTCAACAGCGTTGCAATGGAAGGGGATGGTTGTATCATATGCTCTGAAGAGGAAGCTGAACTCAGAGAGATCTCTCGTAAACTGAATTGCTCCCAAGAGGTAGGAGACCTCTGCACTCAGTCATGGGCACTGGCTGTTGGTCACCCAGCTCCTTTTTCCTCTCCCAGTGGTAACCACTGAGATTGATGGTTAACAAGGTGACTCCTGACCAGCAGGTGCGGGGATCCAGCCAATGTGACCGTGAGCCACGGCTCCCCTTGTCTGCTCCCGTGATGCTGCAGGTGAGCTGGGGGAGGAGTCTAAGGGCAGTTGCCACCCAATGCTTCTGAGAATATCACTGATGTCAGCTTCATTTGGACAGCACTACCCACTCTACCGGGCCAGCGATGCTAATTGTTCTGGTGAAGATGCAGCTCCTCCAGAGGAAAGGAACGTCCCCTTTGAGGAGAAATATGATGTTCTTTCTCGGGAGGCCTCACAAAAGGTGTGTGGTGATGTGACCTCATGCCAGTGTCACATGGGGACAGCGAATGGACACACAGGGCCTTTGTAGTTGCCAGCTGCAGAGAAGGGGGGGTTGATACCTCTCAGATTTCTGCTCAATCTGTCCCCTTTTCCCTTCTTTGGTAGATCCATTCTTTTCTAATCGCAATGAAAATTACATTCCCGGCTAATCGTTACATTAGCAAGATTTAAAATCAATGTAAATGCATTGAGTGCAAATGAAATTTAGAGTCTAATTTTGGGGATTCAGTTAGAAATGTACTTTCTCAAAAATGTCTGTTTAAGAAATATACACACGGGCTGGAGAGATGGCTCAGTGGTTAAGAGCACTGACTGGACTTCCAGAGGTCCTGAGTTCAAATCCCAGCAACCACATGGTGGTTCACAACCATCTGTAATGAGATCTGATGCCCTCTTCTGGTGTGTCTGAAGACAGCTACAGTGTATTCATATATAATAAATAAATAAATCTTTAAAAAAAAAAAAAAAGAAATATACACACAATATATAACATGTATGGATTATGATATAGAAATACACATTAGAATGTAAATATACAAATCTTAAATGTGAATATAAATTTATATTTTAAATATAAATATATTTGTGAAAAATAGTTATGAAACAAATTTATAAAAATTATATATATATATATATATATATATGAATCTGTAATTGGAAGAGTGGGTTCTAAGGTTTCCTAGGAAACCTGAGGGGAACAAGCTTTAAGGATTCGTAAACACTAATGGGATGAGTGGTGTGGTCCTGGCAAAGCCATGGGGGTGTCACTGCCAGTCAGAACACTAACTGTCTACATGCATATCCTTGGCCACCAGCTGTTGTGGTGGCTCCGGCCTCGTCTGGTTCTGAGTGGCCACACGCACAGTGCCTGCGAGGTGCTCCATCCCGGAGGAGCCCCCGAGGTGAGCGTCCCATCCTTCAGTTGGAGGAACAGAAACAACCCAAGCTTCATTATGGTAACGTAAACCTTTATTTTTTTTTTTTTATCTGAAAGCTTTCTTGAGTATTGAAATCAACACAGTCATCAACTACTTAATGGCTGCAATCTGTAAAAACACACAAAAGCCAGAAATAAATCACCCTCTTTGTACTCTGAGTAGATATACCACCTGTCTCTAATCACCTTTCTGGGGACAAATAGGCAGAATGTAGCTTCAGGGCTGAGACTCTGAGGAGCAGAGGTGGAGTCCAGCAAATGCCAGTTTGTTTCTAAGGAAACAGTTGTCTACTCATTGGCAGACTTGGTCATTTCTCATTGTCTAAGCGTGCCAGGTACACGGTACTACAGAATCTCCAAGTTTGTGAAAGGTGTTGACGTGGTGGACGCCATCTTTGTTACCATGGGCTCTGGCACCCAGTCTTAGGCTACTGTTCCAAATCCTAGCTATGGAAAGGTGGGGGCCCTTTGTGCTTTCAAGTTCAAGTAGGTAAAGGCATTTGCTACCTTGATCCCACACTGCCTACAATGGAAAGCCTATGGAGGTGCAGAGGCATTTCTGGGCAACAGGGTGACTGCTCTGCTATCCAATGGCAGGGAAACACTCATCCTCTCATTCCTCTGACACGTCTTCGTCTCTCTCTGGGGCTGCCCTACTGTGTGCAGAAAGTATTGTAATGGAGGGGTCAGCATACTGGACCTTCTTCCCAAGCCAGTGTATCTTTGGCTTCTTTGTTTTGCCAGTTCCTGTGTGATCAGTGGTGATTTGTCATGCTTGAAGCCTCTTGGTCCTGGGTAAAGAGGGTTCTTCCCTCCCAGACACACATGAGGGAACCTAGAAGACAGCCTCTAGGTCAGACTTATACCTGGGACTTACCCTGCAGCATAAACTTTCTATTTCTCCCCCAGGGCAGCCTAACATCTAGAGATTACGCTCTCTCCAAGTGCTTCCTCCCGTTTGAGGACACGGTGCTGACCACGTACGGGGCAGCGGCTGCCTTCCTCACGATTGTCATCTTAGTTCACTTTGAACATCTGCCCTCATCTTTTCTGTTTGGTTGGAAACTGTGCAGGTTGCACATGAGAAGATGAAGGGCCGGCAATTGTTGCATATGGTCATATAAATCAAAGCCAAAGACTTCCAGCGGGGCTCCTGTGAGTTAAGGAGGAGAGCAAATGTTGGTTGTTCCTATGAACATCATGGGGATTCTGAATCACCAATGCCAGCGACTGCAGTATAAACAGTTGACTGTACTGTTCTCATCCTATAAAAATGGAATGTGTACTCTGCAACCAATTCATCTTTTCATTTCATGAAATATATGTATAATCAAAGGTTCCATCTGTATAGAATGTAAATGTCATGGACACTATCACTCGCATGCGTGACACACAGCCCTTTCTTCTATAGGAAGGACCCAGCAGCTTTGGTGCACAGTCGAGACTATGTGTGCTCGTAAAAGCTGGGTTTTCTCTCTTCTTCTATGAAGTGGCTCTCAGTTTCTTATAGATCATGAAGTTATATGCTCAAAAGTACAGATTCAATGTGTAGGACTAAAGACTTTTCGTGTTTCTGTGCTCATGGAATCGGATTTTTAGAGACATGTAATTTTCTTTCCAGGAGACCATGTTATCGCATCTGAACTCAATGCCTGTTCATGATTAAAACTTGAAAAAAAAGATCAGGGAGGATATAGATGTTTGAATTTAAGAACAAATGGTGTAATAATTCTGTCAGATAAAGCACATTCTTTTTCTTAAGGAGTCTGGATCTTTTCTTAATGATTTAATTTTATTTATATTTCTTTTCTTTTGATTGAGCTCAGGTCTTATGCATGCTAAGCGTGTGCTCCATCAGAGTTACACATTCAGCCCCATCAAAACTTTTCAATAGTCATTTAGTGAGCAGGGGACTGTTGAGTAGTAATGCACACTATAGGATAAAACCTCACATGTGTGTGTGTGTGTGTGTGTGTGTGCGTGCAAGTTTTTCTTCTTGCTTTGCTTTGAGAGTGCAGGGGAACTGGAAGTCACTGTTATTTAATGTGTCAGTTCAGATGGAAACTTGTTTTGTTCGAGACAGGGTTTCTCTGTGCAGCCCTGGTTGTCCTGGTACTCACTCTGTAGACCAGGCTGGCCTTGAACTCAGAGATCTGCCTTCCTCTGTTTCCCGAGTGCTGAGACTAAAGGTGTGTGCCCTCATCGCCTGGCTTCAGTTGGAAGTTTTGTGCAAAGTTACAGAGTAGCACAAGAAGACAGTGATGAGGAGCTGAGGAATGTGTGGTACCCTTCCATGGAAGAGCATCTCAGCCAGGATGAGTTTTTAGAGCATTTCTACAATGCCAGTTTACGGAATAAACTTGAAGCAACAGTAAGGAGATGAATGAGCAATGCAGGCTGTCACTCCTTCCTATTTGTACTGTCAGGAACTTAACTTTGGACATCTTTACAGATAACTTTAATCCTAAGAGAATGACACTGCCCCTCCCCAAGGCCTCGGGCTTAGACAGAGTGAGCGTGTTGTTTTCTAGGTGTCCTACCGTCACTCGAGGTTGCATTTGCAGATCTTACACATGAGGAACAGCCATTTATTTTGTCTTTATATTTAAGATAAAGGTTTTTGTGAGGGCTGGAGTGATGGCTGGGGATATGGACTGGCAGTAGAGCGTTTGCTTGCCTAGCATGCACTAGGTGCTGGGCTCATCCCTAGCAACGCAGATAGACAGATAAGAGATAAGTAGCTTTGTAGTACTTCATCTTCAGAAGACGCCATCCTTATTGTCGTCAGTCATATGCAACATTGACACCACTATGCTTTCCTCTGACCACTGGTTTCTTGTTTGGTGGACTGTAGAGAACTTAACTAAGGGATGGTTGGCTTGCTCCTGCCTACAGAACTTGTAGGGGTCATGAGAAACATTTTAGGGTGGGGAACCCCTTAGTACCCTGAAGAAAGAATTGATTGTAATGTATGCCTCAGAAGTGGGTCATCCCAGTGTTTGCAGCAGCTGAGGTTTGGGGCAGTAAAAGTGGGTAGCTGCAATAGTTTCAGTGTTGGGATGATACCAGCAGCAGTTTACTGCTGGTAAAGTGCATGATTCTAAAATCAGCGAGTCTTCCAGAAGTACCAACCTGATAAATGTATCCTAAGGTGAACAGATACTACTGATTCGCCACGGTGAAGCAGCAGGCTGTGTGCAAGCTGCTGGGCACAGTTGGGACATGTGTCCTTACAGGTGTGGCCGCCACCAAGGCACAGAACTCTACAAGGAGGTTTCTTGAGTAGCCATAGAAAAGAGTATTACATCTTGTGGTCTGTACAGTCTAGTGAAGCAACAACAGAAAGAAGATAGGAAGGACTATGCCCAGCTATCATGAAGGTGTAGAGGACCCCTTGTTTATAGACAGGACACCATTTGCAGTGGTGAATGGGGCAGGTCTTCTGCCCAAGTGTAAAAGGCTCCAAGAAGTGCTCTAGCCCAAATGCCCAAGGCTTACAGCTATTGCAACTGTGGCTGAAAAAGTTCCTCTTGTCCTGTTGCTGACTTGCGTCTACTTTAAGCTTTGGGCCAATGCAGACCAGAAGGGGCAGACACCTGGTAGCCTGACATTTTATAAAGGGAAAAAAATCAAGCGCATGGCACTGTCCGGATGGTTTTGTGATCATGCTTGATAACTTGAAAACAATGTATTTCCCCCATTCACCAAGGTGTCTCTGATGATTCAACCCATCAACCATTCAGTCAAAGAATAAACAGATTCCCACCCAGAGAAAACCCACTGCCGTATCACCCAAGTGAGAATTGGTGGCTTTGCAGTGATACAAATTGGTGGTGGGAGGCTGTTTAGTCTGGTGAAAACAAAGTTACAGAACCAAACCTTGGGGAACAGAGGTAGCCAAAGGCTTGGTGGTCACATGTAGGCATACCTAGGACAGGACAGACGGCAGCCTGATGACACTAGACACTCATTACGCCCTACCATGGCTCAGGGTGGACAAACACGCAGGCTAGGGAGATACACCACCTCAAGGGGTAGTCAAGAGGGAGGAGAGGTGGCAGTGAGGAGGAGGGGGATCGGTAGGCAGCCCTCACAAGAGTTCGTACTGCTTGAGGTGCATCCTCTGGATGATGTCACGACAATCGTTGAACACTCTGCGGATGTTCTCTGTGTCCACGGCGCAGGTGAAGTGAGGGTAGCAGTAATGTTTGCCATCACCCGTGGCTGTGCTGATCCTCTGTAAAAAGAGTGTAATGTTTAGGATGACAGGGCCCAGGGCAATCAAATGGGGGGATAGCTTAGGGGACACTTTATATAGGGACCAGAGAGGACTTAAGGCTGACTGGCTGCTGCCTTCACAAACTCTAGATACCAAGCATGTGCCAGGACAGACAAGTTTGTCTTTGCATTAGGCACTGAGTCTGAGCTGAAACGTAGTGCGGGCCTTGGAGAGGGCAGGGTAGGCTAAGAACTCCAGAACTGGCCTCTGTCTGTGTTGCTCTGGTGAACAGAACTCAGCTAGTGGAAATATATTCTGCCCGTTTATGTGGTAGCTACTGTGACTAGTGCCTGCCATTGGGATAGGGGGAGGAGTTGCTCTCTAATTCAGTTTCAATTAATTTATATCTATTTTGAGGCACAATCTAGCTATACTGCCCACACCAACCTTGAACACCAGAGCTATAGCCATCCTCCTGCCTCACCACAGGCCTGAGACACCTCGTGCGACTAATTTATTTAAGTATCCATATGTGCTAGGCTGTATCTCAGTCATCGATCTTCCTTCTCCACACAGGTGATCTTGGCTGGCAGCAGAATGTTGCTTGTTGTATGTGTGTGTGTTGTGTGTGTGTGTGTTGTGTGTGTTGTGTGTGTATATGTGTGTGTTGTGTGTGTATATGAATGTGTTGTGTATGTATGTGTTTGTATGTGTGTGTATGTATGTGTGTATGTGTGTGTGTATGTGTGTGTGTGTATGTGTGTGTATGTTTGTGTATGTGTGTATGTGTGTATATGTGTGTGTATGTGTGTGTGTGTGTGTGTGTGTATGTGTACATGTGTAGTGTCTTGGAGAAAATTTCTTTGTTGTCAGTGTGGGAAGCAATAGAAACTTCTTTGTTAGATCTGAACTCTCCAGTGCCTCAGGATGTGCCTACATTTTGGTGACAAGATCTTTAAAGAGACAATTATGGTTAAAGTCATTAGCTTGAGCTTGGGTCCCCACAACTTGTGCTCCTGCAAGGGAAGGAGTTCAGGACAGACATACAGATGTTGATCATGGGGACACAAAGTGGGGATGCCATCTATGAGCCAAGAAGAGTTGCCTCAGCATCCATGAGCCAGGAAGAGTAGCTCAGGATTAGACCCTCTGCTGGCACCTGATTATAAACATCAACATCCAGAACTGTGAGGAAGCATTTCTGTTGGTTAGATCTCTTGTCTGTGGGATGCAAGGCAATGGGATGTGATTTTGGCAACTCCCAAAGCCCCAGCAGAACCAGACACAGCTTTCTAGCTATACATGGCAACTGGAAGAATTCCAGGGCTTCCTGTTCAACGTCTTTTGGCTGAAAAGCATCTTGAGACACAGAAAAGAGGGAGCTGTTAGGGCAACAGAAAGTCTCTTGGAGAAATGTTCATCTGATTACAACACTTCTCAGAGGGGTCAGAATAGATGGTAACTTACCCTGTGAGTGTGTTTGTTGCTGGAGAGAAAACACAGAGCCTCAAACATTATGAGGTAGGCGGAGTATTCTATCACTGAGCTATAGCCCTGCCCTAGTTTTTCATTTTTAGGCTTAAGGACAGAGACATGAATGTCTTTTGGCCCTAATGCACCAGGTAGGGTATTTGACCAGGATGTATAGAACAAGTACATACAGAAGGGATAGAAACAGATTTTCTTCTGTAATTTACTAGCTTGTCCCTGTTTGGGTGAACATTTAGGGAGTGAGTAACTATCAGACTGAATCTGAAAACTTCAAACAGCCTAGATCTCTCATTGAACCTGATTCATCCACTGTCTTTCATTAAACAAATAAAACAAAACAAATGAATTTATCGTTTACATTGGACAAGCCTGGTAGTAAGGTGCCTATGCCTTTAATCCTGGGATTTAGGAAGCATGGGAAGTCAACTTTAAATGTGAGATCAGTCTAGGTTATGTAGCCAGTTCCAGGCCGGATAGAGCTACATGGCAAGGTCATGTTTCAGTAAATAACAATAAAAATAAAAAGGAGATCTGGATAGTTTTGTGTGACTGTGGCCCAACTCATGAGACTTGAGGAGAGGTTGCTCAAGATGAAACTCAAACCAGTTCATCGAACATGGGTGCGTAGTCTAGGAGACACAAGCCTGTTATAATTCTGAGTGCTAAGACACAGTAATGGGCTGAGGATGTAGTTCAGTTGACTTGCTCGGTCAGTGCTTGCCTGTCATGCAACCACGATTATTCCCAACATCCCACGAAACTGGACATGGTAGTGCATTCCTGTTACCTCAGAACTTTAACACCGGTATAAACCTCTTAGCCACTATAACTGGTCTTAAAGGCCAATTCACTGCTAATTTTGGGGGACAGAGCTGCTTGCAGTGACTGGCAGGACCCTGTGGGGTAACTGTCTGGCTCTCCTGTTTCTGGCCATCTGGTCCTAAGTTCCTCTGGTCTGTGGAGGATGGCTCCTGCCTTCTCCTGTGGGAGTGGGAGGCTTGTGTGACACAGAGCCATGCCCGGTGCTGTCCTTACTCAGCGACTTCAATGACTGAATCTCCAGCTAAGGAGAGCTTGCACTCTGCTTGTGACCCTCTCTCACAGGAGACTTCCTCCTGAATCGACTCCTTCTTCTACATGATCCACCTTCTTCTCTTCTTCAAAAGAAACTCCATTCATTTTACCCTCCCCACTCCTTCTACATCTTTCCTTTAGTCTCCTTGAGGCCTGAATTGCCAAAGTCATTAAATCATGCCAGAATCATTTCTGCACAGATGGAGCAAGTGCCGAAGCCCCAGCCCTGTAGTCTGCCTGCTGTCTCTGCCCTGAAGCTGTGAGTTCTAACTACTTAAGTCTCCCACTGCCATAGGCCAAGTCAAGATGTGTGCTAGTTCCCTGGACCCTTACAGTCCCTGGCTGGCAAACTGCATCCAAGCTGGGTTTTGTTCTCAGTCAGGGAAGACAAGAGTTGTCCAAGGCTGGAGTGTGCACTGGTGGGGGCATAGATCTTTTTAAATCCTCATTTTAAATGTCCAACATTTGGATTTCAGTTCATGTTATGATAGCATTTTATAACCTTTTAAAAAAACATGTGTCTTTATTTTATGGCCTTACAGTGTTAAAAAAAAAAAAGAACCTGTTGATTTACTATAAAATATATTCCCTTACTGAAACAATTTCCAAGCTGCATATGATGGCATAGGTTTGCTGTCTTAGCTACTTGGGAGACTAAGTTGGGAGGACCACAGGTTCAAGGTGAGAGGGGGCAATTTAGTCTCAAAATTAAAAACAAGAATTGGAATGAATCTCAGCGGTAGAGTGTTTGCCTAGCAAGCACGAGGCTGGAACCGGGCATTAGCACAATAAAGGCTCTAAGACACCAACGACAGGGAATTGGTTCACTGTTTAACCTGGAAGGTCTCCAATTCACAGAGTTGTAGCTTCCCCCTTCTGTCCTTCTCATCCTGGGAGACTTTTGTTCCTCTCTAGGGGCATGATTGGAGCTCAGGGCTCTATGCATGCTGGGTTAAGTGCAGTCTCACTGAGCCACACCCCAGGCATGGAACCTGTCTCTTCAGGTGGTTATTTTCTAACTACCATAGGGTTTTGGAAAGGAAACCTATCCCAAGGCTATAGCGGTAAGGGGACAAAAGGAGACCTGTGGGAAGGTTGTGGACCATCTGCACTGACTGAGCAAGATTCTCACTTATCTAGAATTGGACAGCTGTCAGCATCTGTACCAAAAAGAGAGTCTTAATAGGAACATACCCTTGGGAATGTCTTGGCGTTTCCTAGTTTTTTAAACTAGTAAAATGTTCAAAGCCAGCTACACACAGTAGGTTCCAAAACAGTAACAACAAATGTGCAGTGCCTGCTGACAGGCACCTATAATCCCAGAGGCAGAGGAAAGAGGAATATAGATTAGAGCCCAGCCTGGGCTCTACAGTGATTCTGAGGCCAGCCTGAGCTATATATACTTCATCTTCAAGAAACCAAGAACTGGCATGTAGCTCAGTGATATAATGCTTGCCTAGCATATAAGATACTGAAAAACAAAACAAACTAATAAACCAAAAATAAAAGTATATAGCAAGCTGAGAAAGGGAGGGGCACAGAATTTGGTCAAGTTCATTTTCATGTCATTCTGCTGGTTCTTTTGGATGGAGGAAGCAGATACCACGGTTTGAATGTGTGTACTTTAGACTCTGCAGAAGAACTTGCTTCTGTTTGGAAGACACACGTGAATGGTGTAGCCCTGTTACCTTCTGGTCCCTTCCAAGTATGCTGGGAGCTTTATGGAACCGGGTGAGAGATCAAACCTCTCTGGAGTCAGTGTGCTCAGGTGGGGGATTGAGAGTGCGGGATATGGGCTGGGGCAGGGTAGTTGCTTCTCCTTGGCTCTCAACAGTGAGAACTTGAAAGAATAATGAGTGAACTTCAGGGAACAAGGAAACCATAAGGTGGCAGAAAACAAAAAGGCAGGAAAACCACTTACCAAGAACAGATCCCGGATAAAGAACTTGGCTCTTGTAACTTTGGGATCTTCTCCCGCATCTGGTGTTGCTGTCATAATTAAAAATGAAATTTTATTTAGCTGATAGGAAGCAAAGATACAGAAGTGTGGCAATGCTATACCGAGATGGGTTTATTCATGCATCTATTCATGGCATCAACATACATGCATGACAGGGAAAAAAATTAGATGTAATGTTCCTTTTTTTTTCTCCCAAAGCATTTTAATTCACACAGAACTCTGAGAAGACATAGGATATCCTGTGGTCTGAATGCTGTATATTTTTTCCTCAGGCTGTCTTCCTCATCGCAGTATCAGCAAGTAAGATGACCCCATTATGAGGGGCTCTGCCATGATGAGTGGGGTACAGTGCTCATAAGAAAAGAACCTGGAAGAGCTTGTTGGTGTTTTCCACTGGCTGAGGACGCAGAGCTCAGTGAAGAGAGCAGGCCTCCTCAGTCTCCACATCTGCTAGTCCCTTGTACTGGATTTCCCAGTCTCTAGAACACTTCTGTTGTTTATAAATCCCCCTGTCTAAGGAATTTTTTCATAGCAACACAGACAGACAGGTTAGGGTAAGGATCACCTGCTCAACAAAGGTTCTCACTAAATTCTGCCGAGCCGAGCCCCTCCCTCTTCCATTTCTTCTTTCAAGCTAAGGTAGAGAGGAAGGCTGTACTGTCTGGGATGTACTCAGCTTTTAAAATAAAAGTCTTGCTTTTACTAGCTACTTCACAGACTCACACTGGGGGCCCTTGGAAGTGTACTGCAGCAGACCCTCTGGCTTTTGATCCAAGCATGTCCTAGAACCTCTGGGTTTGCTGACATTTCTACCTTTGGAGAGACTCTGACCATTTATCTGCTGGAACTGAGCACTGTTTTTATGGAGGGCTGACTTACAGATCCTAAACTGGACATATTTCAAATGTACATGTTGATACATTTTGACATGTACCGGCCAATCAAATTATCACTATGATCAGAATAATGAATGATCAAAACAACCATGTAGCAACAGCCCCAGATATGCCCCACGTCCCTCTGCAGCCCTCTCTTCCCATTCCCCAACATGCAAGCATGATCCTGGCTCTACGGGTGGTATATTTCCTACACTTTGCATGGCTTGAGTCCTCCTGGTTCAGATTTCCTTCATTCTGTGTAATTACTGTGCATTTCACTCGTGCTGCGTGGACCCACATTTCCTGCTTTTCTTGCTAAGTCAGAGTTGAGGATCACCAAGCTGGATGGTGAGTTCAGGCTACCAGCAGTCATCACCCATCCCAGGGAGGGATGGGTGCCCTGGGAGTCACAGACAGACTGGACATATGGTACCAGGTGAGCACCAGTTATTGTGTTTGGCACTGTGACTGGAACTAAGGTCTTTCAGCTGTCACAATGGATCCCTTTGGTGTTCCTTGGCTGGGAAGCTCTACCTCCTCACGAAGAGCAGGGTGTCACCAGGGCTGATGCCCTGTGATGGGGCATAAGCAGATGAGTTTGTGCTTTAGAAAGGTGGCTGTGTCAGAAATCCAAAAATGCTCCAGGAAGGCAACTACACACACACACACACACACACACACACACACACACACACACACACACAGAGGCACACAGGCACACATACACACAGGCACACACATGTGCACCACCATGAAGGCTGAGCTAGAAACTGAGTCAATGAAGAGGGGAGTGAGTGAGGTCAGGACCACATCTGGAGATGTGCTGTTTGAATGAGGTTCCACAGAACTCATCTGTTGGCTGGACTAGAATGTAGTGAGAGGCAAGTGGTATCTGGAGAGCGAGCAAGACAATGTCCTCGGAAGATGAAGAAGCTAGCTATAGCAACTGAAGCCATGCCTGGATAGCTTTTCCAAGAGCCATGGCTTACCCTGGGATAGCAACTGACCAGACTGTGAGGTGAGATCTGAGTATGCTCTGACTTCAAAAGTGCCTATAGCTGGGGGTGGTGGTGTACTCCTTTAATCCTTGGGGAGTCAGGAGGTGTCAGGTATGTGTGTGCGTGTGTAAGCAAGTGATCCTGCATGCTTATGAATTCAAGGACAGACTGGTCTATCTATATAGTGAATTCCAGGCCAGCCAGAGTTATATGGTAAGGCACTGTCTCAAAAAACAAAACAAGAACAAACTTCCAAACCAACCAAAGAACCACATGAAACAGAAACAAAGCAGTTGTAGTCAGGGCTGGTGCTAAGCTAACAGGGGATGCTCTGGCCAGCCCAGGCTGCTTGTTGTTTGCTACAAAGAAGAGGCTATACCCTTTAGATAGAACAGGGACTGTATGCCAGGCTCTTTCCCAGCATCTGTTGAGTCTCACCAGGAACTACCCTGCAGTCACGGCTGATGTGAATGGTCCCCTAGGATTTTTCTAGGAATGCAGTAAAGCTGAGGCTCCCAGGATGACGGGCAGAGGAGACCATAAGGAGCAAAGACACTTCATGCTAGCTGAGGTTTCTCTACCCTTGCTATCGGTAAGGACATGTGGTCTCAACTCCAACTCTAGGAACACCCATTCCGTTTGGCTTTATTGAGTTCATGGGCTCACATTTTTAGAAATGGTCTTACTTTTCCTTTAGCAAATCACTCTTAGAAACTCCCAGAGGCTCAGCCCACGTGCGCAAAAACTAAAGCACAACCAGATGTGGGCAACAAACTCTGGTTTATATTCCTCCCCTTAGCACTGGACTCTCCATCTCAGGAGGCAGTGCAGCTGGTCACCCAGTGGGTGCCATCAGTCTTGCCACCAAGGGCCATGCAAACCACAGTATACGCGTGGACACCAGGTGATGGAAGTCTGTTTGCCTTCACGACTCCACCTGCGTGGCACCTCCACACTTCTCTTGTTCTATGGCAGTGGTTCTCAACCTTCCTGACGCTGCAACCCTTTAACACCGTTGTTCTTCATGTTGTGGCGATCCCCAACCGTAACATTATTTTTGTTGCTCCTACTTCATGGCTGTAATTTTGCTACTGTTCTGAATTGTAACTAAATATCTGATATGTAGGAAATCTGATATGTGACTCCCCCCATAGGGGTCATGACCCACAGGTTGAGAACCACTGTTCCACGGGAAAATTAACAAAAGCCACCAGGTAGGGTTACTAGATGGGGTTTGAATGATATGCCTGGTCACAAAAGATCCACCTGGTGATGTGAGAGAGCTTCCCTAGGATGACACAGTCACACATTCAAACAGCCCTTCCCTGTGTGGCACAGCTTCAATGGAAAAGTCAAAATCTGAACCACTTACAAGTAAAATCCCATGTAGGATATTTGAATAGCGACTAACGATCCCTACTCTGAAAATCTCAACTATTCCACATCTGGTAACCTTTCATGTACTGACATACTACAAGTGGAAACTCTCACATCTGGCTTCATGTCACAGGCTAGTCGAAACCCTCATGCTATGTATCTGAAGTGAATACTAACACATTTCAACATTCAAGGAATTTGGGGCTTGATGAAATATCAGTCGTATCTCCCAGATAAGCAAACATTCCAAAATTGAAAAAAATTCTAAACTCCCTAACACTTCTGGTTCCAAGTGTTTGGGTTACTCACCCTGTACTCTAATACTTTAGGAGTGGACAGCATGGAGGGGGGTTTCATCAGAGGCAATTTCTTGGATTCATCAGACATCTCCGATTTACAGTTACAGGACTATCAGAAAAGAACAGTTGGAGCCTTTGATTGTAAGTGAGACTGTGTTTGACATCTTACCGTCTTCAGGGACAGTATAGTTGGCATACTCCGGGAAGTAGTCTTCGATTTTTGACTTCCCTGCCAAGACTTTTTCTGCCAGCATATCTTGTTTGTTCAAGAACAGGATGATAGAAATGGTTCGTAACCACCTAGGAAGAACAAAAATCCACACCAGTTTCATAATACTAAGCATGTGGAAGAACCAATTACAACAATGTTGCCAGCTTAAAAGGGAAGTTTAAGTGATGTGGTTTAGTGGCAGGTGCTTGCCCAGCTGAGGCCTGGAGTTCACCCCCAACTCCCAGCTCTGCAAGACAGGCAAACAAAAAGGTGGAGGAGTAGGCCGATTCTGTCATCTTCTGGAACCTGAACTATCATTTGATATATATCATTATTCACACACTGTACCAGCAATGACAAAGCATCACAATGTATCAGTTAACTTTCTGGGTGAATTTCTGTGGGGAGTTCCATTTATTGATAACAAAGTGGCAATCTAGGCACCTAGTAAATAGACTTGGACTTTTCTGATGTAAGTGGGGGGCTAATGAGCCGGATAACTCCAGAGTTAAAATGTTAAAATGTTAAAATGTTAAAAGCTAAAATGTTGCTAAAGTACCAGATGATCCATTAGCCAATCACATGGCGCTTAATTAGCAGCCATGGCTCTTCCTTTGTGTCATCTTTTCTCAGCACATGGGAAGAGGGGCACAACTGGACTCCCCATGAGTTATAAGAAAAGCTAAAGGGATGAGGCCCAGGAACAGTGGTGGTGACGTTAGGAAAGCTGAAATCTAGCCAAAAGGCACTTAGCTGCCAAATAAACAAAGCCCTCTGAAATTGCTCGAGCTCCAAGGAATCAGTCCACCAGCTCCTGACCACAAATGTGAAGCAACCCATCTCCCCCTCAGATGCATTAGTTCTGCTTTTTCTCTTGCGCATATAATTTTTGTAGATATTATACAAACGAGCTTAAGTTATAGAAAAATGTACATATGATCAAATGCATCATATCAAATGATAATTACTATTAGAAATTTTATAACTTTATGCCTAGAGTTTTTATTCTCATGCATATTTCTAGATAAAGACAGGATTATAATTTTTTTTCAGGATTGCATTATCAGACCCAGAGCTTTGTGCACAGGCAAACCCTCTACTACTGACTGAGCTTCAGCCCTGCTGCCTGATCCACCCTTCTCTTTCTTTGAGAGGGTCTTACAACATTGAATTTATGGCAATCCTACCCTGCTTCCTGCATGCTGGGCTTAGAACTTTTCATCTTTTTTCCATATTTCAATAACGTGGGTGTTTGGCTGTGTGTGTTCATGGACAACCATTCCAAGGCATGCTTCTGCATACCTGGTGCTTCCTGGCTCTGTTTTTTTCCCATTAACTCTGATACCATAAGGAGGATGGCAATTGAATACTTGAAAAATATTCATTCAACAATACAAATCTTAAATTTTTACCAGAATACTTATTTAATGTATATGCATGCTTTGTCTGCATGTATATCAGTGTACCATGACCTGGTGCCAGCAGAGGCCAGAAGAGAATATCGGACCCTCTGGGACTGGAGTTACAATTACTAAAATTACAGTTGCTAGTTGCCGTGTGGATTCAGGGAATCTTCCAGAGTTCTCTGGAAGAACAGCTGCTGCTCTTAACTGCGGAGCCATCTCATACAAATATTCAAGGTCAACTTTTATTTTCCTTACTCCTTAGTAATTTTTTTTCTTAATAATTTATGAGAACCTTGTTTTTAGATGCATGAATCTGCAGTAGAGTGTATGTTGACATTCCTTTTTGACATAATCACTTCTGCCCCCTTGGGAGTCTCAGGATATCAAAGTTATGGCTTTGAGACTCTATCTAGTTATCAGTGAACATTCCAAATTAGGTTCTTTTTTTTTTTTTTTTTTTCGAGACAGGGTTTCCCTGGCTGTCCTGGAACTTACTCTGTAGACCAGGCTAGCCTCGAACTCTTGAACTCAGAAATCCGCCTGCCTCTCCAAATTAGGTTCTTTTTAATAACTTATCTTATTATTTTAATGGATGTTTTGGCTGCATGTATGTCTACATACCACATGTGTGCCTGGTATCCTTGGATTTCCTGGAACTACACTTGCAGATGGTTGTGAGCTGCCATGTGGATGCTGAGACTTGAACCTGTGTCCTCTGAAGAGCATCTAGTGCACTTAACCTCTGAGTCAACTCTCCATCCCCCACCCTAAATTGGATTCTTAAAACCAACCAACCAACCAACCAACCAACCAACCAACCAACCAGGCATGGTGGCACATTCCTGAAATCCCAGTAACTCAGGAGGCTGAGGCTAGAGGACTGAGTGGTTAGAGCCAGCCTAGGAGACACTGGGTCAAAACAAGCAAACAAAACTAATTTTCAATTCCAGATATAACCTGAGACTTTTAGAACAGATTGAAATCATTCTAGCCAAGCACCTGTAAGAGCTCCATCAGAGAATATTCCTCATGGTAAGTATGTCTATTAGATGGGGTGAAAGACTTATTGAAGCTTAGGAGTTTTGATAGTTTGTCTGTGTTTGGCCCAGGGAGTGGCATGATTAGAAGGTATGGACCTGGTGGAGTAGGTGTGTCACTGTGGGTGTGGGCTTTAAGACCCTCATCCCAGCTGCCTGGAAGCCAGTATTTTGCTAGCAGCCTTCAGATGATGATACAGAACTCAGCTTCTTGTGCACTATGCCTGTCATGATGCTGCCATGCTTTCTGCCTTGATGATAATGGACTAAACTTCTGAACCTGTAAGCCAGCCTCAATGAAATGTCCTTATAAGAATTGCCTTGGTCATGGTGTCTGTTCACAGCAGTAAAACCCTAACTAAGACAGGATTTATAGGTGTGTGTGCACATGCATGTGGGGGAATCCATGGAAGCCAGAGGCTAATATCCAGGCACTTTACAAAATCATTCTCTATTTAGTTTTGAGACAGGGTCTATTCCTTGAACTGTTTGTCATTTTGGCTAGGGTGATTGGCCAGGGAGCTCCAAAAATCTGCTTGTCTCTGCCTCCCTATTTTTGGGTTATGGGTACTCATGGACATGTTCAGTGTTTTTTGTTTTTTTGGGAGCTGGGGGATTCAAATTCAAGTCCTCATGCTTGCATAAGCATACAGTTTACTCAGTGAACCTTCTCCGCTTCATACTTTTGTTTTCAAGGTCTAGCTATGTTGCCCAGGCTAGTCTTGAACTCTGAATCTTTTGATTTAGCCTTCCTAATGTTTCAGGTGTGTGCTCACATACTTGGCTAAAGTGGATACTTTTAACAACAATAGCAACAGTAACAAAACATCCAGAGTCTTCAGGAGATATTTTTAACCCAAGGTCTTCGATCTAGTATTGAGTCTGAATTTACTCATTACCTGTTATTCCAGATGCTTTCAAACAGGTCCAGGGATTCCCGAAGTCTGTTGGTGTTGTTATCTTCCCGGATCACCATGTTGTAGCTACTGCAGGCTGCCACATAAATGATGGCAGTGACATCTACGGTGGGACACAGAGGGAAAGGGAAGCACTTCAGATGGACATCGTCAGTTGTTCTGGGGTTATGACTGTGCAGGTCTCAGACACTGTCATTTGGGGATTACATCTAGAATGACTCGAATACAGGCTGTATGCAGAGCTGGGCATTGTTGCATTTGACCAGGGGTCTACCCAAAAAAGATAACGGGAAATGTGGGATGCTTACATTCTCGATGAGATTCATGTTTAAGGAGAACATGGTTATTTATAATTATTATCTACACATGGTTAGAGTTTGTCTTATTAAAGGGCAGCAGCTAGACACAGAGGTGAAAGCCAGCATGCAGCTCCGGAGCACGCAATTCACCATTAAAACACTGGATCCATTTTCTTCTCTCGTCTCGCTGGCCTCCAACATCAAACATGCTATGGAAGAGAAACAGAGAAACACCAGTTATCTGGGGAAGCTGGGTTAAAGGGCACATGCTTTCACCCTGAGAGATGTCCATTATTCAGGGAAACTGAGGCAAAGGGGCACATGTTTTCATGCTTCTCCTTTATCATCAGAATGGTCAGTTGCTCATGATGTCATCTCC
>NW_021604684.1:4129777-4150801 GCF_004785775.1 Grammomys surdaster
CAGCTTCTGCTCATCCTCTTTGATTCTACATTGTGGTTGTAGGAGTCAAAAGTACAGCAGGGAAACAGCTGGGATGGTGTCTAAAGATATACAGTAGGTGCTCAACAGATGCCATGCTTTCTAGTTTATACCACATCTTGTATCAAGTGCAGGCTACGTCTCTGCTGGGGCAGATCCTTCTGATCATTTGTCTCAGCTTCAGAAGACTGTCTGCCCTGGGGAGGTGGGAGGGACTTCCTCCAGACTCAGCTCTATCTACAGCCCTCTCTCCTTAGCAGGCGCCTCTGTCCAGTGCCCGGCAGGAGGTCCCTATCCCCTTCACTCAGGCAGATGGCACTGCTCTCCCTGAGGTTCTCCAGTTGTTTGGCTAAAGTGCCTATGTTCAGTTTATGCATGGTTTTCTTGCTGTCCTTGCGGCTCATCAGGCAGGCCCTGGTCTTTCTCCCCATGCTCTCCTGCCTATGCCTCCTTTCCTGGACCTATGTCTCCCAGTGTGTGAGCTTCTCAGTACTCTTGCTGGAGTCCAGCCTCACACAGCTTGCCCTTGTATCTCAATCCAAACCTCTTCAGTCCCAAGGCTTTGTGGCTCCCATTCTGCCCAGAGGCTGGCACCAGGCTGGACCTCCCACCCCCATCCCTGCCATGGACAACATTCTTAGCGATACACTCACTGAAAGTTCACTTTGTCCACTTGGAATCGTGTCTCAAAGATTCCTGATGTCAGCACTCTGCATCTGAGCAGGTCCTGGGGCAAGAGGAGAGAAGTAAGGTATGCCTGGGCATTAAGTGTGGTGACTGAGAAATGATGTTTGTTATTAAAAAAATAAAAAGAGTAATTAAACGCAGGCAAATGCTCTGTTTTAGAGATCCCCACAGTGAATTAGTTTGGCTCACAAAAGCAGTACCTATGCTTTTGTGACTCTCAGGACTTTTTGGAAATGCTTTATGCCCACACCTGCTGTTATATGTCAGCCAAACCTCAGTGTGCAGTGTTCAGGGACAAAGTCTTGGCCTGTGCTCTGTGGCTGCACTTGGAAGTATCTCGGGAAAGGACTGGTAGGAAGCTTAACTTTCATTCACAAGTCAGGGCCCTGAGGGCTGGAAGCTACTTCACTTTAGTGGGTTTCCTGTCACGTCCTTGCATAGCCCTGGTCTCTGTAAGATCAAAGCTGATGTGGTGTCAAGGGCATGGAAGAGCTAGGCTGTTTCACAAAGCTGGCATCTCCATATCCTGGGCAGGTGTCACTATGCTATTTGTGAATCAGCCACTCTGGAAGATTAGCGATGACCGTGTTGTTTTATAACTGTATCATCACCCTTGTATAGGTCACTTTTGAGGGGGGGGGTCTCTTAATTCTAGAGAGCCTAGGTTACACTGTAGGATGTATTTTTATTAGCATACATTAACTACACAGTATGACATGTGCTTACATGTGTAGAATTTATTCTGAGCATGTTCCTCTATGATACTTTCTTTCCCTCTTACCAAATAGTCCCTTATAGCTTCATGGTGAACACGGGTGAAGGGTTATTTACAGGAGTAGAGAAAAATGTCTCTAAACCTCATGATCCTCACACTGAAGGACTGTTTTGAGTTCTTAGAGTCTGTCATAGGGACAAAGACCCCATAAAAGAAAGAAACTTTGATGTCTAGGGGACACAGAGGAGGGCCTCCAGGTGGTTCAAGGCTTAGGCCTCCAGGGTCTGCAAATGTCTGCCGTGAATTAGGAAGGCTAGTTTGAGAGAACACCCTCCTATCTTAGTTGTGGTCCACTAGCTCCTTTTTCTTCTTTCACTTTCCTTTCCCTTCCTTTCTTCTGTCTGGCTCAACCCAAGGGACACACTTGTGACAAACCTGGATATGTGCTATGGTACTTGGGGCTCAAGCTTGGGGTCCAAAGCAGAATGGACCCAGTGTGCAAAACCCGGAACTGAAGGCCTAGCTTTCTCAGTGACGGTCCTAGGAAGCCTGGGAATCACATATTCCTAGTTCACATGGGATCTTTCTTCCATACCAGCAAGGACTAGATTAGGCTCCACTGCACAAGATGGAGAATGAAGGCTCAGAATCTGGTGGCAGAACCAACATGAGGGGCAGCATGGCAAGGTGCAAACAGCAGTGATCATGAGTATGTTTTCCTCCAACCCCTGCATCTTCTAAGTTATCAAACTCTGTTGGCAGTCTATCTCAGAAGCTCTACTTTCATCATACCTGGTCTGTGGGCGTGTAGTCAACCAGACTGACGCTGTCAATCCTTTCCAGGAAGCTGCAACGGAAGCCAGTACAAGGTCAGACTTGTTCTCTGGTCATGTTATCCCAGGGCCAGGGCGACTTTAATGGGACATTTTCAAAGTGATGGTGAGGACAGGCCTGGGTGCTGATACATATCTGTTCCAAGGGGAAGTCAATGCCTGCATTCCATGTGACTTTGCTGGTCTGTCCTTTCACCTGTTTTCCTTTCTCCTCCCCCTTCCCCAGTCCTGGAAGGTTTGTTAGGTGGTGGCTTCTCTGAAACTAGAGGGGAAATGACTAGACATCTCCAAGGCCAAGCTGGTAGAATAAGGTGCTGCAATGTTACTACAAAACAGAAAGCAACCACGTTCCCTGTATGAACCCAAAACAGTATATGTGTGAAAGTCTGAGTGTGCATGAGTTTTGACTGTATGTTGCATTTATGCTTGTCTATGTTGCCTGAGAATATAAGTGTGTTGACGAGAGGATGTCGGTGTGAGCTGTGGTGTGAGGGTGTGGGAGCATGAGCATGAGTGTGTGCAAGTGTGAAGGAGTATCTGCAGAGTTCATCAGTACATGCCTAGCAGCAACTCTCAGTGTAAGTCAATTCAAGAGCAGGATGACCAGACCTGGGTAGGGCGTGGCAGGTGAATCAGCATTGCTGCCATTTTTTAAGCATCATTCCGGGTCTTAGGTAGGAAGCCAGCTCCCCTTCCTCTCAGAGGTCAGAGCCTGTGTCATACAGCACCCTTTGACTCCACGAGGCCTGGTTTTCCAGGTCCTAGGAGGGACCCAGAGTGCAGGTCTGTGTCTTGGGGACTCTGGAGTCCCTAACACTTAGTGCAGCCTTCAGGAAACATCCATGGAAGGAACACACATTCATTTCCCCTTCAACTGAGGGAGGCAATGAGCAGGGCCCTGACAAGGAGGGCTGGAAGGAGCTAAAGATGAAACACAAAGCTGAAGGCTAGAGTCAGAGTCAGCTGAGGAAGCAACCAATTTAAAGCAGGGGGCACACAGGGTGGAGGCAGGTGGGTGATGGTAATTATTGCAAGTAGAACGGGTGAGAAATGACTGACAGACAGTACATATGAGGTTCTCGAGGGATGTAATTCAACACTGCCTTCCAGAGGAAGTGGTGGGAGGGAAGTGGTAGGAACCTTCCTGAAGCCTGTTCTAGTTGTGAGACTGAGATGCTAAGGGAAGAGGCAAAGGAGGCAAAGTCACCTCTGTCTCCCCCACTCTCTTTCCAAGGTGGTTTTCAAAATTCTGTCCAGTTCTGACCCTTGGCCTATTGCCAAACAACCGGCAGAAGTACTTCATCAAGCTAGGGCTTGTAACGAATGGGACAGAGGTTTTTAGAAAGCTTTTCCAGAGTTGTAACATTCTCCTTTCCTGGGATGTGACACATGAAGCAGAAAACACCGGGGCATGTAAGATTGTGCCTTTGTAGTTCAGAATGCTATACAGAGCTGCAAAACACACAAAAACCTCCAACCGTAAAACAAACAAACAAACAAACAAACAAACAAAACCCAATAAACTTGTGTTGTTGGATACTAAGGGAGGATAGGCCTGGTGCTGTAGGTTTTTAATCTGTTACTAGGGAGGCTGTGGCAAAGGAATTCCAAGTTCATGGTTTGCCTGATCTACAAAGTGGGTTAAAGACCAGCTTGGAAAATTAGTGAGATTCTGTCTCAAATTAAAAATCAAGGGGAAAAAAGACTGGGGATACAGCTCAGGGGTAAATACGTAAGTGCTCACGAAGTCTGAGTCAAAATTCCAGCATATAAAACAAGCCTCGCCTCCCCTCCCCACCCAACCCATTGGCTTTGCTATTTTCCAGTATTTCCTGTTATAGCTGAAGGTATGTATGCTTGCATCAGTGTTTTAACTAGAATAACTCAAAAGTCTGTGGCTTTGAAGATGCTCAAGAAGTGGGGATAAGCTGGGACCGGGATAGTCATGGACAGGTCCTTAGATCTCTTTTGTAATGAGATTGCTGGACCTGAAGGAAAAGCACCAGCTACTTGTCATCGAGTCACATTTTAAATAACTTCTTTGTGGAAAGAAAAGAGAGCAAGCTGTAACTGTTAAGGAAAGTAAAAAATTTTCCTTAGAATCATACTCAACCTGTAAGACATAAAAGTACTGTTGAATAAAAATATCTACATGGCGAGAAAGTATTAGGAATCTGGCTTGAGTTTGCTGTACTGGCTTTACCGGTTTGTTGTCAACAGGGAACACTTGAGCACATCCAAGGCATGAATTGCCAGCAGCCTACTGTATGACCAGATTCTGCTCCCTATGAGCCTGACAATGTAATTGTAGAAAATGAACTTGGGGAAACTAGCTAGATAGCTTACTAGCCTAGGCAGTGGAAGGAAGAAAAGAGGAAAGAAAAGAAATAAGCCCATTCACCAGTTTGCTTAATGTCCCTTGCTTGTAAGTCTTACTGGTAGTTTTGAGCTATCTCTGACAGCAGATGTCCCCAGGAGAATGTTCTTATGTATGGCAGGGAAATCCTTTACTAATGATTACATATAGATTATGTTAATAAGGCCACCAGAGTAGACTGGTATTTATATGTGTTCCCCCTCCTCTGCTCCCCAAATCAAAGGCCGGAGGAAAAACAGTTTGTTTAGAATATTCTCCAATAACACACGGCTGGGCCCTGCACTAAAATGAACTAATATAGGAAAGCTAAGTTTGTCCATCAGTCTGTCTGTCCTTCCCTCCCATTAATTCTAAAACTCAGTTTAGAAAAAAATTTGTGTTCACAAAGAAACATTCAGATTGGTGTAAGAACACCAAGGCTCCCAGGAATATAGAAGAAAATACCATGCTACCCAGATAAGAATCCAGGACTGAGGACAACTTTTGACTACTTTTGAGTTCTTCTTTCTCAAATATCTTAATAGTCACTCCTCCCGCCCCCTTTGTGGTGCTGGGAATCTAGCCTCGGGTCTCATGGATGCATCATTCATTCTCTGTTCCTACGCTGAGATCCATATGCACATGTAGTAATATGCCATTTAAAAATATGCTTATCCAGCTTTCATGATTTAAAATTCAAAACTGCATCCATTCCAAAAGTGAGGAAATAATTCATGGGCCTGTAGTGCTTTTGAAAATAATCTTTATGAACCATATAAATGTATATTCATACAGTATGAAATGAACACATTTTAAGAAAGTTTAAGTATATTCTTTAATCTCATAAAATATAATTTGATGGAAATGCTTGCAGTATAAAATTTACCAAGGAGTCAATACTGAGCTGTTTTTTAAAGCTGTACTTAGCCAAGGTTTTCCAGGATAAAGGATTAAGACACATGCTGTATTCATCATACACCCAAGTTAGCATAATCGTGTATATAAGAAGTCACATTTTTGCTAAAGGACCTTTGAGAGAGGATACTGGACTGTTAGAGGTGTCCTGTAGGGCAGATTTAAGAAAAAAAATATGTGTATATATGTATGTGCTCTCTCACACACACACACACACACACACACACACAAACACAAAGCACACATACTTCTTAACTCTGAGAACCAGTAATCATCTGTGTAGGCTTAAACTTTTTTCATTAAACACTCATTCATCTGGAAAATCATATAATTCATATAATAATGGATTTTTCAAGGAGTTTTACAGAGGCTCTATCTTGTCTGAAACATTGGAATTCTCTTAATGGAAAAAACAGAACTCAGGAAAAGGGGAAATTAAATAACACGAACTTTGTAAGTATTTAACTTAGGTTAATATATGTGCCAAGCAAACACAAGTTCTCTGTGTTTTGAGGACAGAAGAAAGTGGGAGTTGCTTTGTTTTACACCAGAGGCTATAAAAGAAGGCAGCTTCAGCTGGTGGCTTCCAGCCTCTCTCTCTTTCCTTCTAATCCCAACTCATTCCCTTGTTCTAGACTTCTAGCTGGCTAAATGTGCATTTAAGTCTTGTATATCAAGAGCATTAAGTTATGCTTTTTGAGGTTTTAAAAGAGTTGTTGCTTTAAGACAAAATAATACATACAAATAGAACTTAAAAATGCTTTTCTAAATTTATTTATACTTTTGGTTGTTAAATAAAAACAAAATGTATAATTACACAGTCCCAGAGCTTAGCCGGACCAAATCAGCAGTTCTTTGGCGATGTTTGGCACATAACAGGACTGTCATGTTGATGAACATTATTTTGATCAGAAGTCTATTAAAGGTTGGCTTTCATTAGAAAACAACTAGAAATTATCTTAATTAGGAATTATCTTAAGCTTAAGTCTTAAGAACTCTTGGTAAATAGAATATAAACAAAAATTTATTTTTTCCTAATAAATGAAATTACTTGGCATTTTTTTCCGTTACACAAACTCCATTATTACACGAACTAACAGAATGTAAAGAGTATTTTGCAATAATTTCCTAAGATAACTTAAGTATATGAGAATAAATTAATAGTCAATTGCAGTCGTTCTTTGAAGGCAAAAACAGAGAAAACCAAATGATATACAGAAAGAATATTTCCCACCGAATAAGTTGAACAAAGTGTTTACATATTTGTTACTAAACTAAGTACCCATTCCTCCTCTTCTCATTTTTATGCGCCTCTTGGCAGTCTATGTACCATCAACCACACTAAAATAACTTCAATATGATAATTTTAAGCGAAAACGGAATACACGAGGGCTAGAGTGCTGCCAATTTTTTCTAGATTTATGTAGAGCAAATGAACCAGTTCTGTTAAAAGGCAGCTATAAAAATACACTTCATCATAAGCTATAATGAGCTTTAAAATCCAGTTAGAAGTGGAGAAAAAGTTGGAATTTCTTAGCGTTATCTGGAGAGGGCTGTAAGTTCTTAGAAGACTGTTCGGCATTGTGGCACAATTCCTGGACATCTCTCTAAAACAGAGAGCACGTCAAAAGGAAATCTCGGACTGGTTCGGCCGTCAGACTTGATCCCGAAGGCGGGCCAGTCTCTGAGACAGTTCATCTTGCTCAGCCGAAGCCACGCTCGTTCCCACGGAACCGGTCTGGCCCTGAGGCAGCTCCATGTTGAGATCAAGGCCCGCCTCATCTGCCATTTCCTGGAGTAGCATATCCACTTGGTTCTGGGGAGTGGTCAGCGTCGTCGTGCTGCTCATCGTGTCTTCCATTTGCTGCGTCTGGACGTCCAGGGTCTCAAACTGGTGTTCGAATTTGTCCATCAAAGCAGAGATCTTTTCCAGATTCATAGTTTTCAACGTCGCGTCCATCGACTTAACCACACCCGCCATGGACTTGGTTACTTTGCCCATCGTCACTGCAGTCTGGACTCTGGCAGCCACGGCATCCACTCGCGCGCTCATTCTCAAGAAGTTCACCGCTTGATTCTTCTGGCGGATGGCATTTTCGGCGTGTATCCTCGCAACTTCCATGTTGCCCTTCTGAATGGCCTTTTTAATTTTGGCCTTTTCGGCCTTTTCCTCCTTGTCGCACTTTTTGGAACTTCTGTTCAGTTCTTTGGCCGCGAATTTCAGGTTGAACAGATGTTTCTCCATGTTGGACATGGTCGTGAGGCTTCTGTGGGGAGGGCCGGGGCGAAGCAGCAGGGACACCGGCGTAAGGAGGTCCGCTCCCGGCCAGCGCTTCTTTGTTTTGGTCTCACTTCCTGTATCTACGGCGTGCGGCGCAGACAGTGACGTCAAACTATGCGCCCGGGCCAATTGATGGGAGGGCGGTGCCCGAGTGACGGACAGCGTCGGGCCCCGCCCACCGAGGAGCCTACTTCCCACAAACCCTGAAGCTGGCTTTTGCGCTATCCGGCTTAGTTTCTAAAGCACCCACACTACAGTTTTGTTTGGAAGTGTAGCTACCGAAGAAGACGAAATGTGTTCAGACTTGCATGTAAAAAATATTTAGGCTCCAAACTTGGCCAGTTATGGAAGGGTGTTTGGGCACTCCGCCAAAATGCTGCAAAGTAGCTACCCTTCCCCCTTCCCCTCCCAACTCCCCAGCCCCAGCTTTTTTATGCCTAAGGGTCACCTCCGCTTTCTCAGGTAACCCGAATCCACCCCGGAAGACAAAAGCTGTCCAGGGCCTGCGTCTTGTTTTTTTCTTGCAATCTGTGCGGGTGCTCAGATGCTTCCTTCTTGGTCTGACTCCTTGCCCTGGCTGGTTGCTCAGTTTACAGGAGAGCTGGCTGGCGTTTGCCCTCCCAAACCCAGCTGTTTCTGAGCAACGAAAAGACTTATCTTTTGGTGGTACGAATTTATCTTTCTAGTGTTTTATAAATATCCAAGGAGCTTTGCTCACATTGAATTCTGACAGGTTAGCTGCCGTTTTAGATAATGCAGGAGCGAATGGCGAGGTGCAGAGACCCACACACTGGCAGACATCAAGCCTGTCACTGCCTGTTAGGTGCTTTAAAAATAAATGTAGACTTTCTATGGCAGCAATGTGTGCTGTAGCTTTCCTTTACAAACATTGCTCCCACACAGCACTAACAAGAGAGCAGAAGGCCCACTGCCCTCATGAGTTAGCAGAAGATAATGAATAAGCGAGCAAATTCTGCTTAGAGGTTGCTTTAGTCCAGGGTCCTGCATCACTCATATGATAGCTTGTCAATCAGTTAAAGTTTGTCTGTGCCACAGGCATTTCCTTAGAACAAAGCTTATGTATATCATTGTTGTCTGAGACAGGGCACGTGGGCTACCCTCCTCTATAGGGTAGATTTTGTTCCTGTGCCTGTCAAACCAGATGCATAATGGAAATTGTTCAGGATTCATGTCACCTGACCAAAGTAGAAATGGAGGACAAGGGACTCCCTCCTCATGTTTGTACCTACTGAGGTCCCCTCCCCTGGTGAGCCTTCCAAGGCCTCCTACTATGGTGCAGCTGGATTCTGTAAGGTTGCCATAGCACAAGACATATGCCTGATTCACTTCTGCTATGACATTAACTACCAGATAGTAAGGAGCATTGTTCTGTAGTCCCACTATGTTAGTGGATGCAGGCAGTGTGTCTAAGAAGGTTTTATGGACCGGGGGTGGGCTGAGGAGTTGGAACATTATCCTACACAGTAAGCTTAACTCAGCTCCTGTCTGTAGCAAAGCTCTTCCTCCAAGGGAAGCTTTTCTATAAATGTCATATACAAATGTATCAAAGTGAGAATAGAGGGTGGTTTGAGCGTCTCTGCTCACCCTCAGCCTACTAGCTCCTCCCCCTTTAGCTCCCTGGCTTTTTTTGAAGTTTATAACAAGTTTCTTGTCAATAATCCCTAATTCCCTCTTCCCCTCCTGCACTCTTTTCCTTTCTCTCTTCTCTTCTCTCTCTTCTCTCTCTCTCTCTCTCTCTCTCTCTCTCTTCCTTTCTTTCTTTCTCTCTTTCTTTTTTTCATGGTCATGGTGATGGGACCTAGGGCTTCATGAATACTAGACAAACACTCTACACT
Organism: Grammomys surdaster; assembly: GCF_004785775.1. Taxonomy (NCBI): domain Eukaryota; kingdom Metazoa; phylum Chordata; class Mammalia; order Rodentia; family Muridae; genus Grammomys; species Grammomys surdaster. The sequence continues at coordinate 4,139,439 of NW_021604684.1, forward strand.
GAGCTACACCCTAGCCGATAGCTTTCTTCATAACAAATTCTAATTAGGTGGGGTGATTTGGCATACAATCATGGCAAACGCTGACAGATGGAGCTAATGACAACCATTACTTATTAAATGCGTAACTGCTAGGCATTGTTCAGCACTTTCCATAAATAAGCTCATGTAATGCTCACACAGGACTAGGGAGACTCTATCAATAGCTCCAGTTTTCAGGTGAGGAAACCTAGGCGTAGGGAGCTAAGTAATCGGCAGAGAGCACAGTTCTGGTTACGTCTTGACGTCAGATTCCCTGGATACCCCAGAAGCAGTACAGATCAATCCAGTGTAGATAACAAGAACAAAGACATCTCTGGGCTGAAGCTGTAGATCAGTTGTAAGAATGCTTGCCTATCATCCATGAGGTCCTAGGTTTGATCCCCAGCACTGCAAAACAAAACAACTTGGTACTGTGGTGTCCACCTGTAATGCCAGCACCTAGAAGGTCAAGGCTGGAAGATACAATGTTCCAAGCTAGTCTGAGCTGCTCAGTGAGACTCAGTCTCAAAAACCCAAACACAAGAGTAACAAAACAAATGGTCATTGGTTATCCTAGAACTATAAATTGACTGAGCAGTGGTTCCCCCTGAGAAGACTGAGGAGTGGAACCAATTGCAAAGTTGATGTAGGGTGTGGAACAGGCACTAAAAGTTGCTGCACTCAGTGAACCATAGGTCATTTCCCAGTGTGGGTGGAGTCCAGGAACCATCTACCCAGAGATAGCAGCTTGGCACAGGAAGAGAAGGCTGACTCTGTCCTTGGTAGGAGCTTTCCTCTTTCTGAGTAAGCCAGGTCCTGCTTCTTCTCTTCCATGGATACCCTCTAACCCAACATGATCTACAGAAAAAACACCTCCTAGGCACACACTTGTGCAGCGAGTTTATATTCTGTTCCTGAGACTGTCACACTGCTGGCTCGTTGGAAGTAGATAATTTGTGAGATAAGACCACTTGGGAACTCTTTAGAGAGACTCATCTCTCCTCATCCCTATTTACACACACCCCTGTCCACCTGGATGTCTGAGTCAGAGTCTCAGGAGTTATCTCTGAGGATGCTCTTATCGATGTCTGCATCCAGCAATCCACCCTTTACACCCCACTCAAGGTGGTGGTCTTCGTGGTCTGTTTAGACTGGCATGCATTCTTTCCTGTATATCCAGCTGGGCACACAAGGTGGGACATTTAAAATATAGTGTGTGCCTTCTTATGAAGATTGGTAGAGCTGTTTTGGAATCTTCTAGCCCATGCCTGTATTCCACAAATATTTACTGATTCCATTTTGCAGTGTGGGTTAGTGTAATGGAAAGTCAATTGCTTTTCAGTAATTGACATGTTGGTCTATGTCTGTATTCCACAAATATTTACTGAGCTCCAGGCTAGATGAGCACCACAGGGGGCAAGGATAATTGGCAAACCCGAGTGATTTGTGATATCCTCTTAAGTAGAATGTTTTATTTTTTCCCTAGAGTTTCTTTTTGTGGAGGGGCTCAGGGGTGCTTGCCAAGCATTTTCAATGAACTTAGTGAGGAAGGCAGAAGTGTGGCCACTTCTGTCTGGGAAGCACCAGAAAGAGCTCAGGGAAATGTCCTGAGGAAACAAATGAATCCTAGGTCCCAGCTAGTAATGGGGTAGAGCTCAGTGTAGTGTTGCTCAGCACGAGCAACGTCCAGAAAAAAAAAAAGCAAGGACCCTCCCCTACCCCGTCCCCACACCTACACCAATGTGTCAAAAGCACCAGTAAGTCACAGTACATGGAGAAAGCAGGTTTGCAGAAGTGATTAGGGTGTTAAAAAAAAAGGAAGAAAGAAAAAAAAAGAACTGAAAAGTATTTGAATTTCTGTTACACTAACCCAAATTGAAAAATTTCAGTTCATCTATGCAAACTGAAATAAGGAAATGGCGACAAGAGTTTTTCTTCAGCTCTGGCTCCTTAGAAGATTTCTGTTCTGTTCTTTTTGTTAGTAGCCCAGGACTGTATCTATTACAGTTCCACTTCCCAGATTCTCCCATCTGCTGGAAGACTTCCCAGGACGCTGAGAAGTAAGTGCATGCTTCTGGAGAGAAATGGGCATCTTTTTCTTCAAATTCTCCATGTGTACCTAAGCCAACTGTGGAGTGACAGTATTTAATTTAAAAAGAAAAAAAACAGAGTCTGTGACGAACATGCACAGGCTTCTCGTGTCTTTGTTCTGTAACATCCCAGTATAACCTCTCACAAAACACTTACACCGAACAGACAGCACGAGTCGTCTGGGGAGGGTTTGATACATAGTGGGATGGGTACATGTTCTGTGCAAACACTTCGGTAGTTTTATGACTACATAAGGAACTTCAGTAGTCACAGAGTTTGACATTTGTGGGACCCAGAACCAGCAGCCTGAGCATACAAAGGGATAGCCACATCTGTTCAGGTCACACCAGAGTGGGAAACTGACCTTGTTGTCAATGTTCAAATTTTGTACTAGTTTCTTAAGAGACCTGAAGCATGATTAAATATATTCAGTTGGAAACAATATAAAGTTCCCTTTTTTGGCAAAATGATCCCTCAGGTCTTTTCTATCTTAGAAGATATATTTAGTCCCTGCTCACCCTTCTGACTAGAAAGTCACGGCAAAGCGGTTTCTTCCTTAGCAGTTACTGCCTGTGAGAGGCAGCCAGAGTAGGGAGCTTACATTATTATTCCCAGAAATAATGCCAAGCACTAAGTTTTTATTAATATCATTTAGGATGTGACACCAGGGCACCCACATAATAGTGGGGTCCATAAACAAATGAAAGCTATGATTAGATTCCATGATATCATTTTATTATCATAATGGAATAACACTTATTTATCAAATGTTAACCACAGATATGAGGGACCCCAGTTATTATGTGATCAATGGAATTTCCTATAATAAGGTTATTTCTTTCTAATAACTGGTACACATATCAGTCCAGGGAACCCCTCTTTCAGACTGCTTTCTTCAATTTGAAATTTTCAAAGAGCAGCTAGCTTTCCTACATTCTAAAATTCTTTCTAAACGCTCTAATTGCATTACTGGAAGGAGGGAAAGTGCTTACATAAGGTATCATTACAGCTTTCCATTGTCCCCAAGGCAGTAAATACTTCTATTGTCAAGGAGGCCTTGTAGCCTAACCTCATTCTTTTTTATTTTGTGGTACTAGGGATTAGACTCACTCTACCCATGCTAAACTCACTCCCTACCACTTAGCTACACTTGCCCCTCCCCCCACATCCCAGAAGGTCTCATTCTTTTCATTCCTGAATAATATCTCATTCTACGGACATAGTGTATTTTTTTTAATCATTCACCAGTTGATGAACACCGGGGTTGTTCTACTTCTGAAAGACTATGAATGATGCTGTAAGGAGACACTGTACCTTTAACTAGGTTAGAGCTACAGGAACATCACTTTAGTATATATGGACATGATGGATTAAGATAGTGTGGAAGAAAAGAAAAAATCTACCTATGATACAAACAGCCATTCAGTTAAAAATGTGTAGACCGTCCATGATGTGCTAGGTCACTTTCTCAGCTGTTGGCGAAACAGCAGGGCAACATTAGTTGGATTCAATTTGTATTAAAAGATAAGTTAAAATGGAGAACAAAAAAAATGGGAGGGAGATTGGAGAGGGATTTAGGGAGAGTTGAAGGGGAAGTGGGGAATAGATAAGATCATGATACGCTGTATATATGTATGAAAATTTCAAAGAATAAAAAGTATTGTTACCCCCACTCCCAGTAATTTCAAGTGAGGAGTTAACACACCTAGGTGATAGTTCATCTGTGTGGAAAAGAACTTAGATATATTCGTTCATGTCTTCATTATGCAAAAGGGATGGAACATGTGCACACCACAGCAGCTCCTGCTATCGAGAGGCGATTGTGCAACGGGATGGAGAACAGTTGCAGACCCTCGGGAGAGACATTGTAAGGGATTCCTTGCCAGCGTCTTTCAGCGATTTCAAGACATGCTTTCATTGTGGGGATTACATTTTGAATCTTCATTTTTGCCTTTTTGTGATTTCCCTTTTTGGGTTAAATTGTGGCCTAGTTACTTTCTATTGCTGTGATTAAAATCTCTGGCCAAGAGCAACTTGGGGAGGGAAGAGTTTGTTTCTTGGAATAGCTTATAGTCCATCATACAGGTTCCCAGCAGGAACTAGGGAACTAGTACAGGTTCCCAGCAGGAACTAGGGAACTAGGGAACTTGTAAGCATGCCCACACTTACACATATAAATGTGAACACACTTCTACACATTGCATGTAGACCCACACAAAGCTAAAATAAAGTAGTTAAAATTTTTTTCTATGAGGCAGATATTTCCAAACAATGATGGAAGAAATGACGGACTGGGGGAGTGGAGCTGAGAGGCTTCTGCTCAGGTTTCTATTGATTTGTATTTTCTCCACCGCGCTGGCTGTTGTCTTCCACAGCCAGAGAGAACAACTGTCCATAAGAAGCAGGGACAGTTCTAATTTTTCAGATCTTGAAAATAAGTGTATCTAACAATGAAGGTGAAAAGGATTGTTAAGAAGAATATGTTTATCCACCTTGGTGACGGTTATATTTTTGATGACTTCAATGGTATAGTGTAATATATGTCTTCTAAATTCTTTTTTCTTTCATTTAAAAATTACCCACAAAAGACCAGTTTTTGAAGTTGAAATTACATAAGCACCAAGGATTTCTAGATTATTCTAAAAGTTTAGTATTCCCAGGGCTTGGCAGAGAGCCATACAGTTGAAGTCAGAATCAGAGATGATAAATGGGGTGGGGAAAACCGATGGCTGTTGAGAAAAAGACAGACCTGGTACTGTAGGACCAGAGTTTCCTGTCTTCACCCTGAGCATCCTTTCTTCTTTTTCTTTGATATCTTAAGAGTCTTCCCAAGCCAATTATTGGAATGGATGTGCTTCTAACGGAGCTCATGTGTTGGTTCAGTACACAGGAACCCACACTGGGTGGTGTTGAAAGTTCCATTAAGTTAAGTCTGATTTTATAGAGATCTTCCAAAGACTCAATTTTCTCTCTCCTAAAATAGCTGTTTCCATGGTTACTTAATCACTTATTATGAGGCCTTAGAGGAAATGCATTTGGGGGTATAATTCAGTAGGTTGTGTTTAAATTTTCATAGCAGGAACTAGGGAACTTGAAATAAAATACAATCTCTGGGTAATTCGAAGCTTGCTTGGTGCTAGAAAGACATTTGTACCAGAGCAGGGCGGTGCAAACCCAGTGGGATTGCTGATTCCTGCTCTCCCCTGCCCCAGGTATGCATGCATTGTTTCTGGAAGCAAGAAGTAGTTCCTGCTCAAGGGACACAGAAGTGACTGCGGACTTAGATGAGTGAGTACCAGTCACTGGCTAATGGGGCACATTTGAGGTGGCCTGGGCTGGACACTATCTCTTCACTCCATCTGGAATTTACTTTGCAAAGGTAAAGGTAAAGGAGATGAAAACAGGAAGAAATAAACTCAGGAGTAGCTAATGTACTTATTATCCCAAAGAGAAAGCACCTGCTCAGGGCCTTTCCCCAAAGTGCAGCTGATTCAACACCAGCTTAAAGACAACTTTGGAGAAATCCTACTTCTTCCAGAAGTAGCCCGAGGAAATTTCTACCCTTTTTGTGTTAAACAGCATAAAGCAGATATTAGTAGCCTCCAGGTATTTACCTTACCATATGGTGCATTTCAGAAGTCCTTCCCTCTGTTCAGCTTCCCAGAGTGCCTCTGGGGCACACTATGCTGGTTGGCTGAGTATGATGATGCAGGGCTTGCAAACATACATGCATGTTTCCACTATGTTGTTGTGAACCACTGATGCATGGAGGGCTGAAAGAGGAGGTTGTAGTCTGTTGTCACCAAGCCTGCATGGTGACTGCCCACCCACAGCCAGCTCCAATTACCATGTACCTGGCACTTTTTAAAAATATATTTTAAAAAATATTTTATTTATTTATTTATATCTCATTTCACTGGTGTTTTGCAGGTCTGTCTGTGTGACAGTGTCAGATTTTGGAGTTACAGACAGTTGTGAGCTGCCACAAGGGGTGCTGGGAATTGAACCCAGGTCCTCTGGAAGAGCAATGAGAGATCTTAACCACTGAGCCATCTCTCCAGCCCCCAACATTTTTTCTGCCCTGCGTGTTATCTCTTGTCATCTTTCTTTAGAGATGTGTATGTGTATATGTTATGTAGTATGTGTATATAAAATGTCACCACTTTGAAGTATAGAATTCAGTGGTTTTAGTATATTCACAAGGTTGTATGGCCAGCCCACTAGCCAATTCCAGAACATTCATCCTGGTGGGTAATTTTCATTGTCAACTTGACTGTATTCAGAATCACCTAAGAGATTGGTGAGCCACATTTCTGGGTGTTTCTAGAGAGAATTAACAGAAGGGGTGATGACCCACCCTAAAAGTAGGTAGCACCAACAACCCATAGGCTAAAGTCTATGTGGAACAGAATGGAAAAAGGAGAAAGTCAATTGAAAACTGGTATTACTGTCTCTGCTGTCACCTGACATGAGGTAAGTGTGCTGCTCCACTATACCCTGCTGGCCATGATGACTGAACTCCTTGAAACTATGAGCCAAAACAAATCCTTTCTTCTTTAATTTGTTTCTGTCAGAGATTTTATCATAGCAATACAAAAGTAACCCTTGTATATATCATCCTACGAGAGTCCACTTACCCTGAGTAGTCTCACTCGATTTTTTCAATTTTGTTTCCTCCCCTCATCCCCGGTACCACCTGCCTTTACGGATTTGTCACTCACGGGCATTCTATACACATGGACCACTTATTTTTGGGTTTGGCTTCCATCACTTAGCTGAGTGTCTCTCATCTCTGTCCATTTCCTACCCATCCATTGTTACTGCCCTTCTCTCCTGTTGCTTAATCCATTTCATTTCAAGGACAGTGCGCCTCTATCCCTTGGTGGGCACTTGGGTTGCTTCTGATTTTGGCTATTATGTTGCTGCGAACACTTGTTTGTATAGATGCATGTTTGTACTTCTCTTGGACATGTATCTAAGAGTGAATAGCTGAGAACTATAGACCAAGCCTGTTATAAACTGGTAGAATCTCATGATATCATTCCCCCCCTCTGACCCCCATACTGAAAAATAAACACCAGGCCTCATTCATGCTAGTCATTATAGTTTTGTTTTGAGCTAGGCTTTCATTAAGCTGATCAAGCTGGCCTCAGGCTCATGCTCTAGCCCTGAAAAGACTTTGAACTTGCTATCTTCCTTTCTCTACCTCCACCTCCTGAGTGGCTGGGATTGCAAGCTAGCATCACTAGGCTTGGCTTCTCAGGTCTCAGTGGGCCATTCAGTTTCCTAAGGCCCTAACAGAATTTCAGCATCACTGAGGAACTCTTCTCTAGATGGTTCTGAGAATTATGCATAGAGAGATAGCTTTTAAGTAAGCATCAGAGTTCAGAGTGCAGAACTGCTGAGCAGTTCAGTGCAGTGACTCAGAGTCACTCAAGACATTAGTCAGATCTTTTCCTAGCAATTTAGATGGGGGGGGCAAAAGAAAAGAAACTACGTCAAGATCCTGGGGATCAGCAAGAGTAAGCTGCAGTGTGTGAGGATCTAGGGTGTGGCATGGAGTTGTGAAGGGGTCAAGGGCCAGTGCCTCCAATCAGTGGCACACTGAATATGGGGCTCTTGCTTTGTTAATTCAGTTACAATCCCATGTCGCACATGAAGCTTCAGTATTCTCTGAACTGAGCATATGATGGTGCTCTCTAAGACTATATGGAGTGGAACAATCCTGTTTTCCAGTCATCACAGATGTTGGAATGTGGGACAGTGCATTCCCCGACATTTGTAGTGATGCTGGTCTGAACCACAACACTTGGCCACCAGCCGGATAAAGGAACAGTACACGAAGCACATGCAGTCCGTCATCCTTGACAAGGCAAGGAAACGACTGTGTTATCAGCACAGTACTTCCTATACTGGACTTTCTACTGTGATTTCAGAGTATGTTCCTCCTACTTGTAGAAAAAAAAAAGGTGTGGATTGTAAATTAGTCTGCTGTGTTTGACAGCAGCTGCCTAACATGCCCAGTGTTTACCTTGTCTCTTTTAAAAACTAGAATTATTTTTTTTGTGTGTGCATGTGTATGCTGTGTATGTGTGGGTGCCTACTGAGGCCAGCAGGGGGCATTGGATCCCCTAGATCTGTAGTTACAGGTGGTTGTGAGCTGCCTGGGTTCTGGGATCTGCACTCCTGTCTTCTGGAAGAGCAGGGAGTTTTCCTAACCTCTGAGCCATCTTCCAGTCTTGACTTTTGTCTCTTGATTGCATCTCTTCCCTTTTGTGCTTGACTTAGTCTTGAGTTGTTTTATTCATCAAAGTCCTAGGAACAATGGGCTGGTGAACATTTATATATGCCTCCATTTATCTCCCAGCTGGCCTGGGTGCAAACCAGGTCTACATAAGCATGTATACTCTATGGTGTTTGTGTAGTAATGGAACTATCTAGTGATACACTTTTCAGAGGATGTCCATGGCATCAGGAATATTTGACTCTGTTACATACAAGACTGGGGAAGACTACCTTCCCACAGTGATGTCCACCTGAGACATGGGTGCATGAATAGCAACAGGACCCATTCCCTGGAGAAGGTCAAAGCCACATGAGTAGACAAACAGCACAGCACCATGGTCATATCCCACTGCCGCTGTGATGCATGTATGTGCTTGCTTTTATGAAGCAACAGTAATGGGAGATGGTCAGAGCTTACATTTTTGTAGCATTTACTTAGCAACTTAAAACACTCGGGATTTTCCATTCACTCAGTCCCAGAACCTGAGCATAGAAGTAAAACAAGATCATTCTTAGGATACAAAGGTATTGAGCCAACATGATCCTAACATGTAAAGATAAATAAAATGGTATAGGGGGAGTTATGAAGGACTGGGTTCACAAGTCTCCAAGGTGGTGGCTTCCTGTGACTTGGTCAGGTTTGAGGGTAAGAAAGTTGGGCTTTATTCCTAACAAGCCTGAAAGGGGAGTCTCGGTCTGAGGCCAGGAGCCTCATTCATGAGGCACTTTCTATTCAGGGCTCTTTGAGGTATTCAAGGACAGAAGTGAAGGAAACCTGAAATCTCTTCCTGTGGTCCCATCCATTACTGGGAAACTGTGATTCTGGGATGCCACAGTATACCTCTTTGGGCCTCAAGGTATTAGTCACATACTAGCAAGAATAATACTTACCAAGAACTCAACTGTATAGCAGGCACTATTCTGAGAGCTTTGGGTATCTAACTTATTTGTCTTATCACAACTCCATGGACCTGGGTGCCACTGCTTTTTTCCCCCACTGAAATATTTTGCTCCAAATTTCATGCAGCAGGTGGTGGCAGAGCTATTATATCATCTGATTCTTGGTCTGCTCATGGTCAAACTTGTATCGCTTAAAAACAAAGATTTATTCTTTCACAGTCTAGTTGAAGCTAAATCATTAGCTCCCAAACTCCACTGACACACGAGTAAGGTTTCCATTTTTGTTGCTTAAGAAATTAAATTCCTCAAGTGACAAGTGTCAACACTGTGTCTACAAAAACACTGACACAGGACAACAAAGTACACACTGCACGCCAACTTCCATTGCAAACATATGTGAATTTCCTTGTGATCATGAGCTATGCTGGAGATCCCAGATGCTGGCAATTTCTGCTTTAGCATGTAGGTTAATAGAAGTTATATAACACAGGCAGACCTCAGACTCACGAGCTTCCTGCCTCAACTTTGTAATAAGCATAAGGATTACCACATGCTTAAAGAGTCAGGCCTTGGTCATGATTCTGAAAACAATTATTTTTTTTTATACAACAACAGCTTTATTGTGAGTTTGACCTTCATAGAGAAAGTTCCAGTGCACTTAGAATTAACTCATTAAGCTATGACACTATAGAGCTGTGGCATTCCAAATCTTAGAAGGCATCTAAACGGGTAACTGATGTCATCATTGGTCATGATATGAATAGCAGTATAGTTGAAACTGGGCCCCAGGCTAGCATGTACCACTTTCTTCTGTATCTCAGGGGACAAAGTTGATTTTTTTTTTCCCGAGATAGGGTTTCTCTGTGTAGCCCTGGCTGTTCTGGAACTCACTCTGTAGATCAGGCTGGCCTCTAATTCAGAAATCTGCCTGCCTCTGCCTCCCAAGTGCTGGGATTAAAGGTGTGCACCACCACTGCCCGGTGACAAAGGGGGTCTTAACACAGAGATTGTTAATTTATGTTTTTAACTTTGCATGGGAATCAACCAATGTTGTCCTATTACTTGAGAACTGAAGGAACTCAAACCACACTCATTTATTCCCAAAAGCTCCAGAGAAGATAGTTTAAGCCTCTTCACAAAGCAAACTGCCTGGACTCTATGGGTGAGATCCAACACTGGCCTGTACTTGATCTCAGACAATATGAAAACATCATTTCCCTAGAATGGAAATTCATCCTGTGGGATACAGGAAACAACAGGAGAACAAAAGCCGTTGCTGAGGATCAGTACCATAGTTACGGAGCAGTTGTATGACCAGGAGTATATGGTCAACTCTCACTTCTGGGTCATAATCAATCTGCTTTCATTTTCACTATCTGCCAATCGGAACACTCTGAAATCACTGCTGGTTCAAGTCTGGAACCACTCCAAAACAGCAGAAAAAAGGAGTAAGAACTTGCCTGCGACCAATGTAAGCTTCATTACGCTGAACCCCAAAATGCAGCAAGAAAACAATAGGAAACAGGCTTTATTTTATTTTAAATTAGATGTGTGTGCATATATCTCTGTGCATGCCAGTGCAGGTGCCCAAAACGGCCAGCAGAGGGCACCAGATCCTCTAGAGCTGGAGTTTCAGGTGGTTGTGAGCAGCCTTGAGTGCTGGGAACTGAACTCAGGTCCTCTGAAAGAGCAGTCAGTGCTCTTTAGACACTAAACCATCTCTCCAGTCCTACACAGTTTGATATTACAAAAATTAATTCAGGGAACTTTGCTTCAAAATTAAAATGTAATAGTGAGTATTTGGGCACATTATAATTCACAAATATGCCTTTAAGTCTGTGCAGAAAGGAAAAAAAAATGAAAAGAACTTAAAAGAGGACGAAGTGAGTGAAGCTTATTCTGTTTCATCCATGAAACAATGTTACCTGAACACATCTTCTTTAGTGAAACAATGTTACCAAACACAACTCCTTCATTGAAACAATGTTACCAAACACAGCTCCTTCAGTGAAACAATGTTACCAAACACAGCTCCTTCAGTGAAACAATGTTACCAAACACAGCTCCTT
>NW_021604684.1:4150811-4192487 GCF_004785775.1 Grammomys surdaster
AGTGAAACAATGTTACCAAACACAGCTCCTTCAGTGAAACAATGTTACCAAACACAGTTCCTTCAGTGAAACAATGTTACTAGATATACCTTTAGCAAAACAATGTTGCCAAAACCTCCTTTAGAACTAACTTCTGTAGTCAAAGCTACTTTTGATTCCTGCTTTTAGGAAACCTCAGAGCTATGAGGTGGGCACAGCCAAGAGAGGCCTGACCTGGGAAGCAACTTACTATTGTGCACAGTCGATCAGCTGGTACTCGTTGGATCTCTCAAAGCAAGCCTTCACTCCCTCATCGTCCCACAGCTTCTTCACATGGTCAAAGAACTCCTAAGGTTGGCAAGAGTGACAAGAAAACACAGGTCAGGATATGTTACAAAGTAGGAAGCAAAAAGAAATGGCAAGGCAGAAGTTGCGAGGAAGGCAGGGATTCTTTTGGTGTGGAAGGCCAAGCTTTATACTGTCATGTGTATCCATGGTTCAACACGATGCAAGGCAGGGAGACTTAGCTCTCACCAGTCACGCAAGCTCCAGAACCTCTTTACTATTCACAAAGCTCACCAGAATGAAAACTGTTAGTCAGACTTCAATGGCAGTCATCAATCACAAAACAAGAGGAAGGTTCTTGGTGTTCAGTACCTTTGAGAGCTAAGCAACCACCCCAGCAATGGAGGATATGGATAGTCTCAGGTCTGTCTTAACAGCTGTCTTTTGGATTTTCAAGGTGAGGTGAGATCAGAATGGAGGGCTGGAGAGATGGCTCAGGGACTAAGAGCACTTGCTGTTCTTGCAGAGGACCCCAGGTTTGACTTTCAGCATTAAAACTGTGATTCACAACCATCTGTAGTTCTAGCCCAAGGGAATTCAATACCCTCTCGTGGCCTCCTTGGGCACCGGAAACACATGGTTCATATGAGGCAAAACACTCATATACATGAAATAAAAATATAATAAAAATAAAAAGAAACACGCCAAGTAGATGGATTAAATTGGCTCATTAATGTAAAAAGGAAATCTATCATAGGGTTTCAGGTAGCCCAGGCTAGCCTCACATTTATGATCCTCCTGCTTCAGTACTATGCCTGCGCAGTGATGGACAGTTTACTATGAAGGTTTTATTTGTGTGTGTGTGTGTGTGTGTGTTTAAAACAAACCATGAGTTTAATGTGAACTGTGAGTTTTGGTTCACCCAAGAGTCATAAGGTCACCATGCTCACCCATTATGGCAGCAGGGCACTCTGAACGAATGTTCCTTACACTAAAGTCATGTCACTAGCTCCGGGGTACTTGATTCCTCTCCAGGTAACAGACGTAATGTAAAACAGAATTGAATATAGGAACCATTGATACTATACTATATTTTATAAAAGTCAACATAGTTTCTACTGGCAGCTTAAATGATGCCCAGGATGAGTCTAAATCTGGTTAATAAGTACAAAGAACAGTGGACTCTATCTGATTTCTTGGGTTGGGAAAGGCCAACACAAACTCAAGAGGAAAACAGTAATAGCTGCAGGCTTCTGTCTATCTCTGGGAAGTGCTCTCAAGGCTTTCTGGCCCATGTCAGAGCCAAAAGAACTGCCCCTCAAAACCCCTATAGCAGAGTGATGTGGTGGTCACAGCAATTTGTTACAGTGTGACCCCACACAGGTCAGACCCTGAACTAACTAGGATAAGGCTAGGGGCCAGAGGAAGGAAGAGATTAGACTCTCAGGAGACCAAGCCATGGAAATCTTGTTAGAGGGACTGGATCTAGGGCAAGTGCAGAGGCACTGTGTGCCCTGCAGGACCCTCTGATAGGTGGCAGGGGAGAAGTGGGTATCCAGATTGGAACTCATTGCTATTTAGTCACCAACAGGAGGACAGGTGCTTGCTGGATGGGACAGAAGAAGGACAGGGTCACAGGGTGCTTGTATCACTCAGGGCCAAAGCTCTGTAGATCCCTGTGGGATCCACTGGGCTTCTCCCTGCACCAATGTCTGTGTCCCAGTTCTCCAGCTCCAGTAAAGATTCCATTCAAAAATGGAAGACCGAGAAGAAATGTGACTGTGTGACATTTCTTAATTTTTTTTGTATTACTGAATGAGAAGCATCTTGAGATCTTTGTATGTTTAAGCAACTGAAATGCATGGCTACTTTGATTCTTTTCAATGGGCTGAGCTGGGTCGTCTAAGGTAGACATTGCACCACGTGTAAAACTCCTCTTCAAGACAATGCTCTAAAGTTTTGAAAGCATAATTTTGTTTTTTTTTTGCATGTAGATGTATGTGTACCCATGTCTACATACATGGGCATCTGTGGTGGGGATGTTCATGTATGGAACTACGTGCAGACATCTGAGGCTGACACTGAAGGTCTTCCTTGATTTATCTCAAGCTTATTTATTGAGGCAGGGTTTTTCAAAGGAATCTAGAACTCACTGAAATGGATACTCTATCTAACTAGCTTTCTCCATCCTGGAACCCTGCCCCACCTTCTGATTGTTGTTGTGAGAGCAGAGCTGCCGTACTCATCTGCCATTTATGTAGGTGCTGGGGATCAGAAATCAGATCCTCACACTGGCCCAGCAGGCACTTTATACAGTGAGCCATCTCCCCAGGAACCATAATTTTAAGTAACCTTTAAAGTTAGAAAAGAGAAGGGTTAAGTACCTAACCACTTCCCATTGTTTTCATACTATGTTCTTCCACAACCTGGTATTGATAGTCTATTAGAAGATAGCTTGAAATTCTCAGACGATAACCAGATTTTGTTCCTGCTATCGGATTCTTCATAAGTCTTTTAAAAACGGAAAACAAACAGATGACAAGAAACATAAAAATATAATTTCTATGCTAATGTACTCAAATCACTTCTTGGTTACACGCACTTGGAACGTATTTCTCATTTTGAAATGCAAATTGGAAGCATCTCTCTAATTTCTCGAGATGTGGGATGAGCAACCGGCCCTTGCACTCTGTAGGGTGTGGCTGCTCAGTTCTTTGGAGGCAGCAGTCCCCAGCCAGCCTTCTTCCCAGGGGCTTGTTGAACTTATCACTGGACAGTGAGAAAATATTGAGCCTTATGCTCAGTGCATGATATTATTTCAAAGACGACATGGAGAAAATACCTCTAATGTAAGTATCAGGAGCCCTCCTGTAGAAACAGGTTATTTGTTTTTAATCTTACAGACCCCAACTTGAGGACAATGATGATTCTCCCTCCTCTTTTTGAGATAAGATCCATGTAGTTCAGGGTAGCCTTAAATTTGCTATGTGGTGGGGGGTGACCTTGGACTTGTGCTTCTCAGTCTTCTTGCCTCCAATCTTGAGTGCTAGGATTACTGGAGAGCACACCATGCCTGGTATATGCAGTACTGAGGACTGAGTGCCAGGGGAAGTACTCTACCAACTGAACTGCATCCTCCAGCCCCTTTCTAGGGGGCTGTATAATATTAATAATCTGATCTGACTGTCTCTGCCTCTGCCTCTGCACCCCCAAATGTTGGGTTTGAGAGCATGTGCCTCTGTGTGGCTGGCCTACGATTTCAAGTGTTATATTGAATAGGAGTGAGGAGAGTTGGTGTCCTTACCTGGTAGATTCCAGTGGAAATTGTCTGCATTTCCCCCTTGCATTTAGCAAGGTATTGGCTACGGGATTGCCATATATTGCCTTTATTATGCTGAGATTGGCCTCTGTATTCCTAGATTGTTTAGATCTTTTATTAAGAAGGGATGTTGGATTCTTATCAGGAAGCCTTTTCTGCATTCAGTGAGATGGTTGTACGGTCTATTGTTTTATTTATGTTGAACCATCTCTGCATCTCTGACATGGAGCCAAGCGGGTCATGGTGGATGGTCTTTAAATGTGTTCTTAGATTCTGTTTGCAAGTATTTTACTGAGAATTATTTTTTGTTCATTTTATCAGAGCTATTGCCCTATAATTATCTTTTTGTGTTGGTTTTCTGTCTGGTTTTAGTATCAGGGTAGTACTGGCTTTATAAAAAGAACTTAAAATATTCCTTCATTTTCTATTTTATAGAGTACTTTGAGAAGTATTGGTATTAGTTCTTAGATAGTTTGGTAGAATTCTTCACTGAATATATCTGATTTGTTTCAGCTGGAGTATTTTTTAGGTACCATTTCTCTCTCATTGGACATTATGAGTTTATTTAAATAATCTCATCTCGATTTACCCTTGGTAGACCATATATATGTCAATACTTATCCATTTCTTTTATAGTTTTCAGCTTGGTATGGTACATATTTTAAAATTGTGTCCTTATGATTCTCAGAATTCCCCCAGAGTCTGTTGTGATGTCTTCCCCCACGCCCTCACTCTTCACTAATGTTATTTGTTTGGGTTCTCTCTCTACCTCTAAAACCTTGTCAAATATTTCAGTTTTGAACATTCTGAGTAGCATACAAGTTGGTATCTATTTTAGTTTTATCTATTACAAACTTACTATTTTTACCTATTAGTTTATAAGGCTATAACTGGGACAGAATTGGAATTTTATATAGATTGAAAACCCAGGGTGACTGAGCCATGGGACCTCTACAACCACTATGTTAACCTTCATGGTTTTGGTGCTTTTATATTTCGTGTGTGTGTGTGCGTGTGTGTGCATGTGTGCACATGTGCGCACATGCATGTATATACATGAAGGCCAGAAATTATAATTATTTTTAAAGATATATAAAATTCCAGCTCTTATTTCCAAATTCTACCTCACCTAACAATTGTGTTAAGCATAGACGTTTAATAATCAGCTCTGTGGCCTATAGTGGAGAAGTAATTAAATATACCCATTGGTGATGGGAACATAAATTTTCCTAATGACCCCTCCCCCCACAAAAATAGTTTTTATGCTTTTGAGAATTTTCAAAGTGCTCCTACTCCTAAACCTAAGAGATTCTATAAACCCCAGCTCTCTGAGAAAATTGTAAGTGAGGCCTGACTTCAGCAGAGAAACTTATTTGTGTGGGATCAGAAATAAAATAATTAAATATTTTCACTGGGAAAAAGAGACTCCAAGAATCACGACTTTAAGCCTTTGCTCTCAGACAATGTGCTGTTACTTGACAAGAATTCTCCTCAAAAAAAAATCCAGCTCAAATTATGTAATTATTCTTGTCCTTGGTCTTCTGAGTCACTCAAGGTTTTCTGTCTGTTGGGGCAGCACAGAGGAAGGAGATCACTTCTCTGGAGAAATCAAGCTGAATTTAAAGCAAATTTAAAGCAGGTAGGTGCACTGCTTTCCAACGGACAAGGATGCTACCATCTTGATACACATTTCTATGGGAAAATTGCAGTGTAAGACATGCTGAGAGTTCTAATAAGGCCCATCAGATAATAACCATGGTGGCTGTACTTGGAGTTTAGCATCTGAATTCTTATGCTCAAACCAAGATGAGTGAATGACTGCTGAAACTCGGTTCCCTCAACTGTCTCAGGGAAGAGCTCAGTGGATACAGTATTTCTGGGCTAAGGATGGCACCATAGCCAGGACTGAATGGTACATGGCTCAGAGGTCAAGGCCTGGAGGTCTTGAATATGTGGGATGAGAGGCAGGAATAAATATGGGAGTCTGAGGACCAACCTCTGAAAGGCTGGAGAGGGTGGGGCTGGCCAAGAGGTTGGTCCTCAGACTCGCCTGCTTATTCACTCTTTGCCTCTCCTTTCTACCTGATTCCCTTAGTAATTACTTATCAGAGTCCTTAGTAATTACTTATCCACCAGTGGGATAACCTGGGGTGGCATGGTAGACAAACAAGGAAGTTTGCTTGATGAAGAAGCTGGCATTTCTTGAAATAATATTGAAGGCCACTGGAGAGACTCCTGGGTGTTGATTTAGTGGTTGCTTCTTGGTCCTCTCTTATCTGACTCACCAGCACTCACCACAGTTGATCACTTCCTGCTCCACAGAGCACTGTCTCCTTGGGTTTTAAGGATGTTGCCATCACCCTTGGTTGGAGTCTTTTGCTGAGTTCCTCTGTTCCAAGTCTCTGAAACCTGGACGTTCTCAGGGCTCATTCTGCTGTCCGAGCTTAACCACTTCCTTTATAATATTTTCCATCCTGTGACTTAAATTCTATGGATGTTCTATTAAATATAGATATTTTCCATTCCATCTTAGACTTTTTCGTTATTCTGGATAAAACAATTGGCCTCACCACTTGCATTCTAACGAGAGCTCAGTAAGTCCAAAGTGGTCTTCTTAGTTTTCTTTCCCAACCTGTTATATCTGAGGTATTTTTCTTTAGTGATATAGCCAGTGGTAAGTTGCTCATGCTCCAATAAACACCAGCACATTGACTAAACTCAGTGTGTCATAAAAATAAAAGACGTAAGAGTTGGAGGGGATTAGTTGGGAGGAATGTTCAGAGGAAGTGGAGGGGGATAGGAGAGGGTAATGCACAAATACAACGTGTATCCCAGGTCAAAGGATACATTTAAAAAGTTAAAAAAAGATAAATAAGTGTTCTAATTGCAGTCAGAAGTTCCTATAGCTCTCCATGGATCTCTCCCCTTTCTGACATGTCCTCCACACTCAACTCATTTCCTGCTTTGTTTACACAACATAAGAAACATTGTGGCCAAAGTGCCTGGAATTAATTCATGAACTCTTAATGGGAATAGATGGAACCTTAAGGGTCCTGCTGAAGCAAATTCTGACCTCTGCCTCTAGCTCTCAGGTAGAGAGAGAAAGGATAGGATCAGAAGAAAGCCAGTGTCTGAGGAGCACTTGGTGAGGAGAACTCCAAAAGAGATGGTCTCTCAAAGGCATGTGGATTGGGCTCCTGGTGGGATGGACAGAGCCGAGTCTAGGAGGGATTACAATGAAAGGAGAGTGTGACTTAGTGTTGAAGGTGGAGACTGGGTGCATTTGGGGTAACATCTATGGAGGCAGAGGATTCAACCTGAAATGCTGAATGAATACACCAAGAAGAGAAAGAGAGAAAAATTAATAAAAACAATGGGGCATTGCAGAACACCTGGATTTGGATGAAGAGGAGAGTTAAATGAGGAAACAACATGTAGATTGAAATGAATGTGCTATTAAAAGGCGGCGCCGGGTTGGTGGCCACTGTGGACACTCTCTGGAAGAGCACGTCTACCCTGTCCCTTCTTCTCCTCCCCCACCCCTGCTTCCTGGCTGTTGTGCAGCTTTGTTTTGCTGTACCTCCCTGTCACCAAGATGTTCTGCCTTGCTGCAGTTCTTGTTCTAGTTACGCCTTGTCAACCTGACACAAGCCAGGGTCATCTGGGGAGAGGGAACCTCTACTGAAAACAGGCCTCCATCAGGTTAGCCTGTAGGCAAGTCTGTGGGAGCATTTTCTTGATTATACTAAATGTGGGAGGACCCAGCCAACTGGGACAGTGCTGCCCCTGGACAGGTAGTTCCAGGTTGTGTAAGGAAGCAAGCTATCTTAGTCAGGGTTTCCATTCCTGCACAAAACATCATGACCGAAAAGCAAGTTGGGGAGGAAAGGGTTTATTCTGCTTACACTTCCACATTGCTGTTCATCACCAAAGGAAGTCAGGCAGGGCTGGAACTCAAGTCAGGAAGCAGGAGCTGATGTAGAGGCCATGGAGGGATGTTACTTACTGGCTTGCCTCCCCTGGTTTGCTCAGCTTGCTTTCTTATAGGACCCAGGACCACCAGCCCAGGGATGGCACCACCCACAATGGTCTTGGCTCTCCCACCTTGATCGCTAATAGAGAATGCCATACAGCTGGATCTCATGGAGACATTTCCTCAAGGGAGGCTCCTTTCTCTGATAACTCCAGCCTGTGTCAAGCTGACACACAAAGCCGGACAGTACACAAGCTGAGCAAGCCACAGAGACTAAGCTAGCAAGCACCTTTGCTTCATGGTTCCTGCCTCTACTCCTGCTTGGCTCCTTCCCTGCTTTTCTCACTGATGGACTGGGACATGTAAGCCAAAAAAAGTCCTTTCTTCCTCAAGTTGCTGTTCCTCAAGGTAGTTATCACAGCAAGAGACAGTGACTAGGACAGGCTCTTGGTGACGTATCCAGCTAACCACGGGCTGAAATGTCTGAAACTGTGAGCCCCAAGAAACCTTCTTCATATCCTGCAGCACTGTCTTAGTTTGGGTTTCACTGCTGTGAGCAGGCACCATGAGCAAGGCAACTCATATAAAGGCAACATTTAATTGGTACTGGCTTACAGTTTCAGAGGTTCAGTCTATTATCATCATGGTGGGAAGCATGGCAGCATTCGGGCAGACATGGTGCTAGAGGAGCCAAGAGTTCTGCATCTTGATCCAAAGGCAGCGAGGAAGAGACTGTCTTCTACAGGCAGCCAGGGAAATGATCTCTTCTGCACTGGGTGGAGCTTGAGCACGAAACCTCAACGCCTACCCCTACAGTGACACACTTCCTCCAACAAGACCACATATCCTAATAATGCCACTTCCCATGGACCAGACATACTCAAACTACCACAAGCAGGAACCAAAAAGGTGGCTGGCATAGGATTCGACCATATCACTAAGAATAAAACAAAGCACCATGGGTAATGAGTGAGACATATAACTTCCTTCATATGGTTCAGGCATTATTATAAGAACAACTTAAAAAAATCCCCATGGCTCTACATAACAAAAGAAGTCCTATAAATAGAATGTCTGGTTTTTACTCGCTTGTCAGTCTACCAAGAACAAATAATTGAAGGCATCTGAGAAGTTACAGGAAGCAGAAATATTTGTCTTGTCATATTTATCTGAAATTGTGTGTTCTTATGACAAAGAAAATGTCCTTGACTCTTCAGGGAAACAGGTAATCAAGTTTACACTTGAAAAACTGGAAGTCTGTACAACAGTTGTGTAATGCAGCTGATTATTGCCTGGGACCACTTTGGCTTGGGTATCCATTGCTCACTTGAGAGATACCACCTAAGTCTGATCCCGAAGTGCCTTCCTCAGCCTGACTTTCATGGATGGGGGAGAAGCAGTCATGGCAACCTTCTTGGTCGTATGATGGATGCTATACTCCCTCTTCTCAGGGCTGATTTGATTAGTGATTAGACACGCCCACTCTGCCTGAGGTCTTTGCAGCTCAGGCCTCATTTCTTTTTCCTCCAGTGCCTCACACTGGACCATGATGCCATCCTGGGCATTTTTTTTCCATTCTACTTCAAACTCGTTTCTCTAAGGCTCATTTGAAACTATCCAGTTTGAGTGTCTTACCCTTCATGATCCTAACCACCAGTGTCTCCTACCTGGATGGCCACATTTGCCTCCTTATCTCTATTCTGGTCTAAAGCATCCTCTGAGGCAGTAGCTGGGATGAGGCTTTTATGGACTGGATCAGCTCAAGCCATTCCTTGCCTCCAAGTTCCCACAGGGGCCTTCCTTGTTCACCCAGGGCTCCAGCAACACTCTGCAAGACGGTCTCCTTCTATCTGCGCCATTGCTTCTTTCATACCATCTTGTTCTGTTCTGGTGTAGCCAACTAACCCATGTTCCCTGAGCCCCGCCCCCACCCCCAGGGCTCTCCCTCACAGCTAGAGTGGCAGCACCATGCATCCCTGCCCGACTTGCTTGCTGAGTCTCCTCCTTCATTATCTAGTATGGTTGGTTTTAATGTCAACTTTCCAAAAAATTATAATCATCTCAGTAGGGAGCCTTCCCTGAAGAACTGTTCCAATCATTCTAACTGATGTGGAAAGACCCCGCCCTGACTGTGGGGAGCACCTTCTGATACTCCAGATATAAAGGGTGTGGTAGAAGAGAGATTATTTCATGTGTTGCTCCTTGGCCTTCCCTTTTGTAGATGAGTTAATGTGTCGATGTATTCCCCCGTTGCTGCTGGAGCTGCTGATTCCTATGCTGACTGCAGAAACAGCATTTCCAAGAGTTCTTTGTGGAAAAGGGACCAACAGCTCTCCAGGAACCTTGTGGCTTCTGGCATTAGAGGCATCGACCCTATGCACTGAGCAGCAACTGGGTATCGGGATGCCTCTACCGTGAGAGATAGCCACTGTGGAATTGCTCCAACTGCCAAGAGATACAGCTTCAAGGTCTGAGAAACTACCAGGGTCTCAGCTCTCAGCTGTGATTCTGCTGGTGTTAGTATTTTAGAGCTGATTTGGTAAGTTCTTAAGTGTATACATATATGTATATGACATTTATATTTATGTATATAAATATGTATACACGTGGACATATACATTCACAGACACATATATGCATTGGTTGTATTCCTTTAGAGAACCCTAACACACCACCCCCTTTACAGTGCATCTCAGTGAGGGTCCCCTGATCACCCTCTTGCACAGGGCATCCTGCCACTCCAATATCTCTGGGTCAGTCTAATTGCCCCCTTCTCTCTAGAGATGTTTGTTTCTAAAATCCCTCTACTTTCCCCCTTACTTCCTTATCTCTGTTACAGGGGATCTTTCTGGTTCATTTGATGACCTGTATCAAGCAGTTACCATTGTCCTGGTCACCTTCGCTACCTCTGTGAGTGGATGGATGGATAAGCATTCTTGGAAGTGCCTTCTGTAACTGTCCTGATTCATGTACGCTTTTACCTATCCACAAAAGTTTTGTACTGTTAAACTTAAAGGCCACACAACTTACTTGTTAAAAACTGAATTGGGGGATAGAGAGATAGCTCATCAGTTAGGGGCACTAACTTCTTTTCCAGAGGATGGGGGTTCAATTCTCAGCACTCATATGGCAGCTCACAATCATTTGCAATTCTAGTTTTAGGGGATTTGACACGCTCATACAGACACGCATGCAGGCAAAAACACCAATGCACACAAAATAAATAAAAATAAATTATTTTAAGACCTGTAAGTTGATAGAAAGCTATTTGTGTTTGTGTTTTTGATATGTGCAGGCATGTTCATCCTGGTTCAGCCCCGTGAATGGTTTAAAGTAACTTCTCAAAAGCAATTAAGTGGAGCATGAAACTGGTGAATACAGAACAGCAGGTGTGAGGAACTGTGTATTCCATGAGAGAGAAGCCAATTAGACCATGCTCTTCCACACTGAATGTCTTCCTCCTTGGTCTCAGCTGTTACATGAGCCAAGGGGTGTGTACTTCTGATGGCATCATGTGGCTGAAGAGTTTAGGCCCTGTCTCTGTGATTTGGCAAAGGACAAAGGCCACGTAGTCCTGTGCCTGAGGGACAGTCTTCTGAGGAAATAGCCTCCTTCTCTTTTTTGGCCTCTGCTAGGATTTATGCCTCTTCTTTTAGTAAATGATGTTTTGATGTAGGAATAAAATTGCCTTCTGGCACTGCTATACCTCCCTCAGAGAGTCTGTCATGAACTGTATTTTGTGTTTGTAGGAGTCTTATTGTGACTAACAACAGAGGGGAATGTTATACCCATATTCAGTCACTTTTTAATTTACATTCCCATGAACTCTGTAATATGACCCTTAGAAGAACTTTGGGTAACTTGCCTGATTGCTCAGCGAGTTACACACTTGCTGCCTATTCTTTACCTCTGCTTCCTCTCTCTTTCTCTCTCATCATTATATACATCCATCTTTGAGGGTATCATCATCTATCATACTTACATATGTAGATATATACATATAAACAAACAAATATATCTATAATTCTGATAAGTTACATAGCCATGGATTCAGCTATCTTCCGAGAGAAAATGACTACATTCATAGCGAACATGTAGAGTATTTTTGTCATGATATCTTAAGTGGTACAGTGTATAATTATATAAATTTTGCATTGTGGATGAATGTAGGGAAAATTTACATGGTCTCAGGTATGTCATCTAGAGATAATTTAAAACATATGGGGGATACATTAATAGCTTATATGAAAATACAATGCCAATCTGAATAAGAAATGAGCATCTATGGGGTTTGGTACCCATGAGGGTCCTGGAATCAATCCCCTGAAGATGCTGAGGGATGGCTGTGTGTATATGCATGTGTTCACACAGTTGTCCTTTCTGATTCATCAGGGAGAGATCAGAACGTGTGGTATTATATACAGTTCAGCAAGGCAAGTGCTAAAAAATGATATTCAAGCCGGGCGGTGGTGGCGCACGCCTTTAATCCCAGCACTCGGGAGGCAGAGGCAGGCGGATTTCTGAGTTCGAGGCCAGCCTGGTCTACAGAGTGAGTTCCAGGACAGCTCGGGCTATACAGAGAAACCCTGTCTCGAAAAACCAAAAAAAAAAAAAAATGATATTCAATAATGGCCCATACAGAATAGGAGAGCAGTAGGGAAACAAGGACACACACACACACACACACACACACACACACACACACGGGTGGAAGATAGTATCAAATCAATTAGTGAGAGAACAGAAGAGAAAAGAGAGGCAAAAAGAAGATACACTTAAGAACAGAGGCACATTTGCTTGCTGACCGGGAAAAAGCAGGGCATTCTGAACATGGTGCCTCTGTCAAGAGTCTACAGCAAAGTAAAAAAAAAAAAAAAAAAAAGAGCTTTTTTTCCCCCCCACCCCACAAGATGGGGGTTTTATTATGTAGCCCAGGTTGGTCTTGAACTGAGTCTCCTAGCCTTAGCCTCCTGAGTGTTGGGATTACAGGGATGAGCCATCATAGACAGGTTAAACAATTAGAAACAATTAGTTCAAGACAAGTTATTTTCACTTTGTTCTATTTTTTTTTATAGTACTGGAGACTGAACCCTTTTTTTTAAAAAAAAAAAAACTATATGAAAAACAATACTAACTACAGGTGGTTTATTGACAACACACTGCAGGTTACCACTTGCTTGGGGCTGGCAGCGACCCTATTATACCACTTCATCACTGTTATAAGCCGCACACTGTCCTCATTGCTCACTATAGAAAGAATACAACGCTCATGTTTAAGGTAGACCATGTTTGCAATACCAGCCCTCATGACACCGAGACAGGAGTGTGTTTGAAACCAACCTAGGCCACAGCCAGTTTGGGCAACAGTGCTCCTGAGGCTACAAGTGTTGTCTGTCTTTATAAGTGCCCTCAGGGGGCCTGAAGCTTACATAAGAACTATAGGTAATGACTGCAGAGGGCAAGAGAAAAACGGTCTTCTGCCAATAGGTTGTCCAATACCAAATGGTCCTTCCTGAAAAGATACATGCAAGTAACACTATACAGACTGAGCAGGTTATATTTAGAAATATACAGCTATATACCTATGTGCATGTAATAACAATTAATAAAAAAAAGAAGTCGTGAATTTGATAGAGAGCAGGGAGGGGTATATGGAAGGATTTAGAAAGAAGAAGGAGAAAGGTGAGATGTTATATTATAGTCTTCAAAAACAAAAAACAAAAACCCTGTGCTTGGAAAAAGAAAAGAGAGATGAAGCAGCCTTATGGGAATGGATGAATTCTGTGTCTAGGGAACAAGGACAGGGACCTTGGGACTCATTAGTTGGAGGCTTAATTTCCAAAGGCATTGTTAAGAAAGTATATTCCTTTGAAACAGTTAGGCAACTCCACTGAAATGCTTGAAGTTTATGATCCTCAATCTGTGTTTGTCTGTAAATATTTGACTTACTGCTAAACACTGATAAAGAAGAGAAACATGTCTCTCACACAACGTATTCAATAACTTGCATGGTGACATCTCAAGTGTATAGTTCTGCATGTGACAAGTGTTAGCATTATGTACGTTTATGTTGGTGTAAATATAAACACAATTCCTGAGTCTTTGAAGGAATGGAGGAGGGCAAGTGGAATTTTACCCAGGGTCTGAAGTTCTCTCCTGGGAGACACTCACCCCAGCCCAAGTGTTTGCCTTTAGTTTTAAGAATAAAGGAAGACTGCACCCAGTTCAGTGGTAATTTCTCTAAACACTTGGGGTGGGGGACACTGGAGCAATGAATGACTCTACAGGTAATGGGACTTGCCATTCTTACAGACGACATGGGTTTTTTTCCCAGCTCCCACAAGGTAGCTCACAAACATCTGTAACTCCAGTTCCAGAGGAATCCAATGCCCTCTTCTGGCCTCTTTGGGCACCAGACAAGCAGGTGGCACATAGACATACAAGTCTGTGAAACACTCATATGCATAAAATTAAAATTAAAAAATTAAAAAGTTGAAGGGCACAGGGAAGAAAGAGAAGCAGCTAGGTAAAGTGAAGACCCTGTTTGGCTGAGTCTGCACTAGCCTGTGTCTTCTGCCACCATAAACTGGAACCTCTGCCGAATGAGCTCGTTGAGAAGGACACTGCCTCCTGGAAAGGACTTTTAGAGATTTGCAGTTACAACTCTATGAAAAGATCACGACTATCATGGGAGTATTTGTCATGCTAGCCGCCAGCTGGAGAAGGCTGTGTTCAGTAGGAAAGTGCTTGCTTGAATGTGTTTGTTGAAAAGAAACAGTTTGCTCATTTAAGCTCTAGTGCTCACAGCAGCCCAGTGTGATGAGTGAGGTAGGGATTCTGCTTCTCCACAGCTATTGTTTTGTTTTGATCTTTGAGACAGGGATTCTCTACAATATAACCTGGACTATCCTGAACTTCCCACAAATATTATAAATATAATATATATAATGTATATATCATATATATGATTCAAATTTTATGAATCAAATATTGAATCATTATATATATATATATATATATATATATTTTATATGATTCAAATATTATGTATTCAAGACCAAGGTGGCCTTCAACTTGCAGAGATCTGCCCTGTCTTGAACTCCTGAGTGCCTGGATTAAAGGTGTGTGCTACACTGCCAGGCTCTTCCTGACTGTAGATGACACTAAGCTGCTGGCTTCTGAAATGACTGTGAATGTTTAGTTTTGTCTTTCTCCCCGTGGATCTGCATGAAAAATAAATGCAATCAAATCCTGGCCGACCCCTTCCTCTCCTTTTGTGGTACTGAAAGTGGAACCTAGCGTCTCACACACAACACAGCTGCATGAGACGCTTCCCCGAGATGCTACATTTCCAGCCCCAGGTTCTCTTAGAAACTCTACAGGAAGATGTTTCTTTGATAACATTGCCCACAAAGAAAAAAAAAAAGAATATGAAGTAATTAAGACTGGTCATGTGCCACAGAAGACATTTTTGTCAATTGTGGACTGATTTTTGATGGCTGTCTCATAAGCTAACATTGCGAGACATTGTAGCTGCATCTTGGTTTGTGTAAGTACATTTTATGATGTTTGTGTGACAAGAGAACACCTAATGAACTGCTTTCCTGAGGATGTATCTTCATCCACAAATGCCATAAAACTGGAATTGAAATTAAACCATATACAAGAAATAAAACATTTATTTTTTCATGAACACAAAGAAAATATATATATCTTGACCAGGCATGATGGTACAAGCCTTTAATCTTAGCCCTTAGGTAAAAACAGAAAGATCTCTGACAGTCTGACAGTTTGGTCTATATAACAAATTCGAAGCCATCCAGGGCAATATAATAAGACCTGGTCTCAAAACAAAACGAAACCAAACCAACTACAAACAACAACAAAATACACCAAAGCCCAGCATCACAACATAAAGTCACCTTGCAGCTCTTTATGTCATGGTCAAGGGTGCAGACATGAGACCAGGCCAGGCTCAGGCTCAGATGCCATTCTGCAGATCTCCAGGCCACGGCCATGAGTTTACACAGGCTCAAAACATGGTTAAGGCGTGTGTTTCAAGAAAACATGTGTAAGAAAGGTCCCAGCTGAACTCTCACTGTGGCAAAGCTTTTATTACATCTACCTTTCTGTCAATCCTCTGAATCTCACCCTAGAAGACACTTGGTGAAACTGCTTTACAAATAACTTTATTTTGTTTCATCAAATGAAAATTGAGGCCAGTGGTTTTTCTGGATGATGAGAGCAAATATAGTTAGTTAGATGCCTGCTTATGTATCCCTCTAAAAAATGTATGTATGCTTATTTTAAAACGAGGTGAGATTCGGTAAACATAAAATTAACCACGGTAAAGCACGCGTCTCAGTGGCGTTGGTACGTTCACAGCATGATCACGGCCTCTCCTTCATTCAGGTTTATCAGTCCAGAAGAAAACTCACCCCCCTAGTTTCCTCTTCCCTCCCACAGGTGACCATCATCAACTGGCTTTATGTTTCCCTGGATTTGCCCAACCTGGACATTGCCTATAAATAAAATAAGTTGGCCTTTGTGGCCAACTTCTCTTACTTAACACATTTTGAAGGTTTGTCCACACTGTGGTTAGGTACACATCATTCTTTTTTTTTGTGGCTAGGTGGTCATTCATTATGTATGTATATTACGTGTTGTTTATCTATTCATTTGCTGATGGAAATTTGCTCTGTTTTCACCCTTTGTCTACTCCGAGCAGTAGCTGACAACAGTAATGTAAAAATAATTTGACTCTCTGCTTTCCATGCCTTTGGAATCACTAGTGGATATAACACTGCTGCTTAGCATGGAAGGGACAGCCAGTGTTTTATAATGTCCGAACCTTTAATACACTGCCAGTAGCACTCCAGTACCACAGGTTCTCTGCTAACAGAATTCGGCTGCTGTTAATATGGAAATCCTATTGGTTATGAAGTAACATTGCCTTGAGAATCCTCTCATGAATTTTATTCTCCAGTTGTGTATTCTTTTTGGAAAAATGTCTATTCTGGTCCTTTGTCCTTTCTTAATTAGATTGTCTTTTTGTTAAGTGATAAATATTCCTTATGGTTCTAGATATTAGATCCATATGAAATAGAATTTGTAAATATGTCCCCCATCCTGTGGAATGTACTTCTGCTTCCTTGATCATGTCACCAGTGCAGGAGAATGTCACATTTTGATGAGATGTGACTTATTCCCTCATGGCAAGCTTTAAGTCTTACGTCCAGGAAATCACAACCAAATCTGGCATCATGCAGAGTTGTTGCTATATTTTCTTCTAGGGGTTTTGCAGTTTTAGCCCTTGTGCTTAGGTAATCAATTTTGAGTTAGCAATGTAGGGTGTGGCTATAAACATGATTAGAGTTGGTTCAATCTCAGTTATCAAATTCACACTGATTTCTAGCTGAAAACTGACACATATTATTCAAGTCCCTGAGCACACTAGTTCCACTTAGGAATTCTATACTACCTTCTTTTCTACAAGCAAAACACAAGGAATCCCACAGTAGAGTCCTATCACTATGTCACCAGGCTGGCAAGATTTGTCAAGACATTTGAAAGGAACGATTTCCTTTTCTCTGCAGCTGTGTCACCATTGCTTGATTCTTCCCAATCACTGGTAAATTTTTCTGGGTGCTCACTGAACTCAAGCTCTGGAAGAGCTGGGAATGCTGTGACCAATGAGAGAGAGGGATAACCCTGCCTTCAAGGAGTTTGTACTTCACGGAGTATGTGTCCATCAACCAGGTGGGATGCTAGGGGGATGGAACACAAGAAGAAATAGCAACCATGTTCTCAAGAAGGTAACCACTTAGAAGAGAGTCCATGGCCAAAATACAGTATGTAAGCAGTAAATAATATGTGGCACCAAGTAGTAACAGGACAAGCTAAGCTATGGTGCCATTCACAAAGCCAAAGGAAGCCACACTAAAGAGACTCAGGACAGAGGGGGATGTCTCCAAAGGGGATGGCTTGATCCCCAAAGAATGAACAGGGAATGACAATGTTAACAGCCATCATGAAAGTGATACTAGTCATGGAAAGCACCAGCTTCTCAGGGCAGGGCAAATGTATATCTTCTCCTACGTCACATAGGCTGAGACTGATGGCTGAGCCAGGCAGGCAGGAGGCCCTGAGAATTTTGTATTCTTGGAAGAGCAAGTCTGTTCCAATGGAACAGAAATCTTGGCAAGTGTGTGTATCTGTAGCTATCTAGTTCAGGTGATGGCCCAGGGCTAACCTTGATACTCTCCAACACCAATTCTTACCTGAATGTATTGTATATGAGGTGATTTTTGTTGTTGTTTCTATACACCTTAGTATCCTAGTTAGACATTGTTGAGTTGATTATAGGGCTGTCTTTATTTTATTTCTGAAAGTATTTATGATGTTTTACCAGGAAAAACACCCAGGAGAGAAATCAGCTCATTTGTTTCAAACAAACAAGCCTAATCTCCTGATAATCAACCTTCTGTTTAGGAGGCAAATAGTGTCCCTCATGGGCTTCTCTGACTTCAGCCGTGGGCCTAAGTGTCTCTGTGGCCCCGTGGGAGCCTGCTCTGCTGTAGCTACAGAAAAACACCAGTGGGTCCTGCTCCTGTTGCTGGTAACACATACATGCAGGAAGGAAACTGAGGAGTAACTGTGGCCAGCAGGTCTCCTCAGGGCTTCCATGTCACATGAACCCAGCAAGGGTGTAGGAACCCACACTACTCACTTGGCCACGGCCCCCACCATGGCAGAGGTGGCACTTAGCAAAATCATTAGGACTTTCCTCCACAGCTCCGAGAGAAAATCACTCTGGAAAACTAACAAGTTCTCTTTCCTCCAGTCTCCATATCTGCCTCTGGAAACCCGATTAGTAATTTTATTTATTTTTTAATTAAGCATTAAGACAGTTTTGATAGAAAGCCACAGGTTTTACCTCAAGTGTCAAAGGAGATTCCGGAGGCAAAGATCAAGCATGTTAGCAGCCCCCTTTCCAGTACTAGCTCACTCCAACCCCCTCTGGAGTACTGAGAATTCTGAATTAGCATAAGAGGTAAAAATATGCCAATCAAGAAAAAAAATGATTAAAAAAATAAAGGCTGGCTGAATGCATGTTTAATACAGCCTACCTTAGTGCGATGCTGTGCTACTGTCAACAACACTTCCCAGGGGATTCAGTGATGCCAGTGATCAAAGCTGGGGGACCAGTGACAAGGTGACAAAGGCCTTGGAGAATGTGTCTGTTGCAACACTGGTGTGTATGGTCCCAGGGAAGCTTGTGGCCCATCAGGGCCACGTGCTCCAAGGACATGGCTCTTCACTCTGCTTTAGAAGAATGGCTTGAACAACTGATCACCATAGCAGTGGTCCAGACTCCTGGACCACCAAGAGACAAGCTCACCATTGAGAGACAAATGCTATCAGTCTACAAAGAGCTCCTTGCCCAGCCTGTAAACTTCAGAGACTGTTCTTGTTTTCCTCATCAATGGCCAGAGTCTTTCCTTCAAGTCCCTGCCTATTACAAGTCATCAGATTTGTGATTTATTCTACTTCAAGTAAAAATGTGCTTGCATTTGAGCGTTCTCTGAAGCACAATCCAATGAATATGTCACAGGCCATGTCTGGCTATAGTGGGTCCACCTGTCCACCCTCTGACAGCCAGATGACTGTTTCCAAATTTTGACAAGTTCGAAGACAAACCTTAAGGAGACCTTTTAAAGAGAGATCCCTGAATAATTTATTGAAACAACCCATTGGAAAGACTGTCTTTTTTGTCTTTTGGTGTATAAAATGCACAATTTTTTTATTGGTGCATGTGAAGCCTGGTTAACTATACACACCTTTCCACACCATAAGACGCCACCACCTTCTGTTACATCTGTACAGTCACCCCAGCAAGCCAGGAGGTGGGGAGAACATGCTTAAAGCAGGTCTGGAACCACCTTTAACCAACACTTACTTCGGAAGAACCTATTACAATCTGTAAGACTATGTTAAAACAAAATCTATTTGCGTGTGGTACTGAGGACTGCATCTTGGGCCTCACACATGGTGAGCAAGGGTTCTACCAACACAGCTATGTCTATAGCCTTTTGTAATTTTGAGATAGGGTTTTTGTGAGTTCCTCAGGTTCTTGTTCTGAAGCCTAGCCAGGTCTTGAGCTTGTGATCCTCTGCTTTAGTCTCCTGGGTAGATGGGATTGCAGATTTGTCCTACTAGGCCAGGCTTAAAACCCAGTCCAAATTTCGTATATCACCCCCTATTTGCACAGGCTGACATACAGAAGATATGAAAACAAGAGGGATGATTTCAGCAGATGCCACTATTACGTCTGGTGACGGGCAGCCTGGGCAAACCCGATGGTAAGCCAAAGCAATATCACATAACTGCAGAGAGTGGTTTACAACCTCAGTTCTCCTGTGAGCTGGTATGTGGGGTGTTGGGAGCTAGCATGATCAGCTGAAGTTCATAGGCTGCCACACAACTGGAGGACCAGAAAGACCTGGAGGAGGCCCCAAAGCCAAGAAGGGTCCAGAGAAGATACCTGTGGTGCTAAGTCTTCATTGTAACTTGTGTTTACATTTGTCACACACATTCTCCTGTGTTCAGGAACACAGGGAAGCATCAACACTGCTATCCCCTCATGGAAGAATTAGGAAGAGATAAAGTTCAATCTAAGTTTGTGGCCACATCCAGACTTTTGCTAATGCTGGCAGCCAAATGCTGGTCATTAGTGTCAAACTTGATAGCGGTTTAGGAACCTTCGGGGAGATATTTAAGTAGATCTCACCCACAATTCTTGAATCAAATCTCAAAGGATGGGCTTAGGACCTCTGGGGTGGGCTAAAGCACAGCCAACCCTGGGCATGAAACACATCCCAAGCTTAACTCATGTTCTTAGAAAGCTTGCTTTGATGATGTTAGTGGCTCCAGAGGAAAGCACACAGGGGAGGGTGTGGAAGGAATGGGAATGGGTGATTCAGTACAGGCTACTTCTGATCCCGCTAGGCAGACAGTCCACAGAGCATATGAAACTGCCCCAGGTAAAGTCACGGAGGCAGGTAGATCTCAAATCCTGTGCTGCATCAGATGGCTGTCAAATTGTAATTTGACTTCAAATGCAGTCTGAAATGTTCTTTATCTATACTTTACATCATGTCTACAGGAACTCACTAAGTGATACCATAATGATAATGGTATCAAAGGTTGAGTGTGGCATCGACCTACATCACCCACAATCCCATTGTGACTTCCAGGCACAAGAGCTGCTGCCAAAAAAGGGCTGTGTGTGTCATTAGCAGAGACCAACGTTTAAACATCTTAACATGAGAAAGAGATGCAAAGTGCGTCGTCTTTTAATGTGCACAGGACAGACTTTGGCCACAGTCAGATCCTTTGTACTTGTCTGGGGCTAAGTCCTATAATTGATTTAGCTTTTCACAAGTGTTGGTTTTAACCTTCTTAGAACAGAAACCCCAGCTCAGGGATTATTTAACAAATCGCATCCATCCCCACCTGGGCCCAGCCCCTCCTCTGTGTCTGTCCCAGAGTCCAGGACAGTGCTACAGGAACTAAACACAGATTGAGCCGATAGTCTCTGTCTCGTGGGGGAGTGGAATGATAATTTGAATTAATAGACATGATGAAACAACTCTCCTAAAGTATGAAAAGGCTTAAATGGAAATTTGTGAAAACCCACCCCATGGCCCAATTCTTTAGCCACATGAAAGACAACAGCTGACAAATGCAATTTCCCACTCAGACCTGACACCCCTTCTCAGAATAGATTCATTTTCTTTTCTTTTTTTAAAAATTTTTTCTCAAATCATAATTAATTCACACAGGGGTATAAACACAGAAAGGCAGGATGTGGGGAAGGGAATGACACTGGAGTGTGGGTGTTCAGGGGGAAGACAGTTATCTTCAGAACCGGGTATCGGCTGGGTGAAGGTTCAGGGGACAAGTCACTATGACTCTGCCTATGACTCGCTTGTCCTTATCTAAGTTGGTATTGTCTGCCAAGGCTACCTATTTACAAGGTCTATGACTACTCAGGCTTATAAATTTCCACAAAAACTGCCTGTTTACATTAGCTTATAGCCATCTGTTTCAATGTTTTTCCACTGAGACCCAAGACTTGGTGTTAGTATACATGTATGACAGGCCTATTGCTGATTTTAGGCCTATTGCTGATTTTTAGATTCATTTTCAATACAAGGCCTGCTTCAAGGGAATCAAATGTTGGCACTAAACACTCTTGATATTGCACTGAACGCTAGAGAAAGAAAACAGAAACTAAATACCCAAAGACCTTCAGGGTCCTTGAAGTAAGTTGCTTTGTAAGGACCCAATCCTGCTGACCATGTGTCCTGGTACCGTGCTGATCTCATGTTAGAATAAGGGCTGTGGAGGCAAACTGGGTGATGCTCTCCCATCAGCAGGGGATAACTTCCCCTCCTTTTGTTTCTGAGAATCAGAATCCCTCTCCCTGCCTCTGACAATACCCTTCACAGATAGGGAAGGAAAAAAAAAGGAGGGGCAGGGCCCGCTCCCCTTCTCTCTCCTTTTTAGAACAGGGAACAGTCATTTTCTTTCATTTTAATAATTTCCTCCCTTGCTAGAGGAATTCAAATGTCTTTCACTTGCCAGGAGAGTGGGAGGCAGTGGGTGGAAGTCTTTAAAGACCTTCAATAACAGCTTGACACTAGCTGAGCTGGGATCTGGAGCTTAACCCTTTAAGAGCCCTGCTCAGCAGGTGATGGAGAGTAAAAATAGGTGTCAGATCAAAAGAATCCCTCTGCCTTTTCTTGCACCGACAGGAACCACATTATGAAAGGCATGTTCTAAATACACACACACACACACACACACACACACACACACACACACACACACTATCTACCTCTCTCTCTCTCTCTCTTTTATCACAATTCCATGGCACTGATTCCTTTAGCCTAAGATATTGCACTGAACGTTAGAGAAAGAAAACAGAAACTCTTGCTAGGGCTAGATAGGACATTCTTTAGGGCCTCTTGTCTCAGAAGATGGTGGTAGATACCACACAGGAACTGGGAGAGCAGTCTCTTGGGACACCAGTGTTGGCAAGGCCAAGCACTGCCCAGCATCTTCATTACTCCTCGATGCTACAGTTTCTGATATTTATACGGAACCATGTCTGTATTTGTGGGTCTGATTAAAATATAAAGATAGGTGCACATGGATTCTATGCAACCTGATGTCATTCTACATAAGGGACTTGAACACTGCAGAATCTGGTAATGTCAGAGGTTCACTGAAACCAAGCACCTGCAGGCATCAAGGGATGTCTGTACCTCCTGGTGTTTTACTCATCGGACAGTTCTGGGTCCACAGGCTTCTTGTTGCTGCACACCCCTTATTTCTCTGCTCTGTAGACAATCGTTCTACATTTGTAAGAATCCCCCAAGGCTGACCTTAGGGAACAAGTATGTGCTTGACTGTTAGCTACCTCAACTCCCCCATACCTTCCAGTCTTTGAGCTTCTTGGAGTTCTTGTCAAACCTCACTGAGGTGAATTCTTATGCAAAGTTGTTCAGAAGACTTTTCTATACTAGGGAGCTGGGAGAAGCCTCCGTTTTATTGGCTATAGAGGATGGACATAGTGCGGTCTAATAAAAGCAGGAGTCAGCAACTGCAGACTCTGGAGAAACTGAATACATTACATTATCTGGAACTTTCTTTGAGTACCCATGTGCGAATCGTCTTTCTAGTTTTAAATAGTAGTGACTGAGTAATTCCTCTTGTTTATTCCCATTTCTAAACTCGAATTCTCTGTACAGTGTGAATCATATATTTCCTCCCACTTTTCTGACTTCCTTATGTACAGGTCTGTGCAGATTTCCCAGAACCCAACAGGCTATGCAAAGCAGATTCCTACAAGTCAGAATTCAATATTGTTTGCTAATTTGTCCCCTCACATTCCAAAGAGGCTCCAATGATCTATCTTCATGTATCCTGTTCAGAATCACAGCGCAGTGCTTTTAAACACATACAGACAGGCCAAAGCAGCTTTCTTGGCTCAGAAACACAATGTTAATTTGTATTTTGAGTGAATTACTAAGTGCCCTAAAAAGTGCACGCATAAAATAAAAGAACAAGATCACACAATCTGCTCCTGCTCGAGTGACACATAACCAAATGGCTCTGTTAGGAAAGACACCAAGAATATTTAAACAGACTGTTGTGCGGCTCGGGGACAAAATATTTTCCCAGTTTCTTCAAGTATCTGGGTTTGAGCTCTAGTACTGAAGAAAATAATAAAAAGTACAGGATTAGGCTTTGCAGAGAACTGAGATGTCAGGAAAGTATAACAGAGGAGGGTGATTGAAATCAGTTTCCTTGTTGCCATGGCAAAAGCCCCTCACCAAAGCAATTTACGGAAGAGTTACTTTTCATTTGAAGGAAAGTTCACCATGGCAGAGAAGTCACAACTGCAGAAGCAGGAGTCTGCCTGCTACATTGTATTCACAGCCAGAAAGTAGACAGCAGGAATGTTGATGTTTCTTTTTTCGTACACTCCAGGACCCCAACCAGGGAATGGCGCCACCTACATTTAGGGTGGGCCTTTCTATTTCAGTTGGATTGTAACTGCAGCCCACAGGCAATAGGTTGAGGGTAAGATCAGTTTCCATACACAGTAGGTAAGGGAGGAAGGGGCCTCTATGTTGAAGCCCTGGTGTTGAAAGAAGACAGAATTTCCAGTTGGATTAGGACTCATGACCCATCAGTGAGGAGTACACCTCACTCACTAACCCAGATACAAGGAAGTGTTACACCAAAGTCTCTAAGAGTAGCTAAAAAATGGTGGTGCACACCGTTAGTTCCAGCATCCAAGAGGCAGAGGGGCCAAGCTTCTACTGGGCCCTGTGGAAATGTGGATGCATTTTCAGGCTACAAACACCAGTGGGGATGGTCACACTCCAGTCTGTCAGGACAGTAAGCACCACAGACTGACTTCTCCTTCTCCTACACCATGGAAACTGAGGCTGATAAAGGGGAGATCATCATGGACACCCCTTGGTACTGGAGGAGACTGGTTTGAGGATTCCTGCCAAGTGTCAAAGCTTGATGCTCAAGTCCCTTATGACAAGGGAGCGTTGTGTTTTCTGGGCACACATATGTATTCTCCAGTATGCTTCAAGTCACCCTGCCTACTTATGATGTCAAGTGCTGTGTGAGAGTTGTGATGCTTTATTGCTTAGGGAATGACGACAAGACAAAGACTGTACATAGTCAGCGGAGAAACCTTTTCTGCAATTATCTTTCTGTGTTTGGCTGAACACAAGCCTGTGGAGATCGAGGAGACAGAAGGCAGGCTTTCTCCTTTCTCCAGCCCTGCTGTCTGCTCTTGGTTTAATTTTGTAGCTTCTAACAACAAGTTGAGCCCTGAGCGCTTGCAATGAGAGAGCCTCAAGTTGAGATGTGCTAGGCATGTAAAATACACACGAGGCCAAATGATGTATAACAACAAAGAACGTCGAACCACTCACTGGTCATTAAAAAAATCATGCATCAAAATAATATTTTGGACATATTGTGTTATGTAAGATGCTTTCTTTTTAATATCTATATTATTTTTACTTTGAAAACATAATTGTTAGAGAATGTAAAACTGAGCCTGGCAGTGGTGGTGCATGCCTTTGATCCCAGCACTCAGGAGTCAGAGGCAGGGGGATCTCTGAGTTCCAGGCCAGCCTGGTCTACAGAGTAAGTTCCAGGATACCTAGGGCTACACAGAAAAACCCTAACTTGAAAAACAAATGAACAAACAAGTAGAATATTAATAATGTGGTTTATACTTATGTCTCATGTTAGTTTTCTGGTGGTTGTGTGTGTGTGCTGGGAATCAAGTTTGCCTTGCAAAAACCAAAGTTCTTTTTCACAGAGAACACTTATCACACATTATATATGCAAACTGTGAGCTTAACCTAAGGTCCTCAGAGTGGGGCAAGTGCTGCCTTTGTGCCCATCTCAGAGGAGTGAATGAGACACTGTGCTATGTGCAGAAGAGAGATACACCCTGGCTGGAGTCAGGGTCTGCAGCACTGCAAAAAACTGCAGCTAGAGATATGTGGAATGTCATCAGTTTTCCAAATATTGGCTTAGTTGTTCTTTTGCTTTGTTGTTGTTGTCGCGGATTTAATTTTTTCTACCCTAGATAGAGTAGGCTAGCCTTGAACTCATAATCCTGCCTCCAGCTCCAGAGTGCTAGGATCATACCTGCATACCAATACAGCTGGCTTGGGGAATCCATTCTTAAAGCACTGTTACCCATCACAATAAATACAAAGCTCAAATACAATTTTTTCCGTGCATGTTTATGTATTTTTTGGTGTCTGGGATTATTTGAGCACATAGGTGCATGAATGCACATGCATGTGTGTGTGTGTGTGGGGCATGGGTAGAAGTCAGATGTCCTACTAATTCATCTTCACTTAATTAATTAATTAATTAATTAATTAATTAATTAATTTTTGAAACAGAGTCTTTTCAAATATTCTGAAGCTTGCTTATTAGGCTAGACCAGCTGGCCAGCAAGCCCCTGGGAGCCTCTTGTATCTGCCTCTGTAGTACTGAGATTACAGACACATTCACAGCCTCCAGCTTATTACATGGGTGCTGGCGATCTGAACTCAGGTCCTTATGTTTGTGCAGCAAGGCCCTCTGAGCCATCTTTCCAGCCGCAAAGTGTAGTCCAGGAGATTCGGGATTCTCCTTACTGCATGGTATATTCCCGGAGCCCATTCAACATTGACTATGTAAAAATTTCCTTTAAAAGGAGATACCACAAGGCATGCATGCCTTCAGATTAGAAAAAGCTAATAGCTAGGTACAGACTTTGTCTGACAAGCACAAAGCTCTGGATTTGGTCCCTGTAGTCAGTACAAAATTTAAAAAGAAAGATAAAAGAAACACTAGAAAACATAAGACAGTTCTAGTTTCCTTTTAATGTGTGGTCTGCAGGTGAGTTGGATTAGTGACACAGGGTCACCACTGGACCTTCAGGGTCTTCTTCATATCAACTTAACAATACAATGGATGCCTATGAACTCTCCTCCCAGAGTGAGTGTGCTCAGGAAGGGACATCAGCTGTATGTTTTCCCTAGGCCCCTCTTCAGCCTCTGCCCCCTCTCTGCTATCTTGAATGTCAAGCCCCCATGCTTTTCTTAAAGAAAATGATCACAAAAGAGATACGTGTATACAATGTAGCAGTTTGTTCTCCCAGCTTTTGAGCTTTATAGAGGAACACTGCATTGAAAATAATCTTAAAACACGTGAGTTTCTGTTCTGTTCCATTCTGTTTTGAGATAGAAGGTCAGTCTCAGGTTAATACTCAAAATAGTTATTCAATATTAAGAACCCAAGTCAGCAAGAGGGGCTTATGTCCACCTTGAGAGGCAGCCAAGGGCAAGAACAATAGACTATATAATGTTTTGGAACATTATATAGTTATAATTATATTATCTCTTGGATAACCCTGACTGAAAACTCAAAAGAGGGCTTCTCATGTCTAGTGTTAAGGTTTTTGTTAGATGGTTTTTAGCTCTTGGAGGAAGCATTGTCAGCCCAGATGGGATTTTTCTTTAAATTATGTATTTATATTTATACACCAACTCATGTATATTATAGCTATTTTTAGGTAGATAGTTAATAGTATGATTACTTGTGACTTTAGTTTGTTTGAGACAGGGTTTCTCTGTGTAGCCCTGCCTGTCCTGGAACTCATTCTGTAGACCAAGATGGCCTCGAACTCAGAGATCTACCCGTCTGTGCCTCCCAAGTACTGAGATCTAAAGTGTGTGTCCCCATGTCTGGCTTCTTATGACTGTTCAGATATTATTGTTATTTTACCCCCTTCATCTTTCTATAGTTTTGTCCCTCCTCCTCCCTAATTAGGGCCCCCTTTCCCATTCTCCTGATCAGATCACCTGTACCCTGCTTTCTTCCCCCTCTATTGATCTTCCCTAGGATCAGTGGTCTCTAGTCTCTGTAGTTACCCCAGGTTATATACTCACATAAGATTTGGAGCTAGAGGACTCAGATGAGAGAGAACACGTGACATGACATCTGTCTTTCTGTGTCAGGGTTATCACACTCAATATGATCTTTTCTAGTTCTATCCACATGGGGAGTTTGCTATGAGGTTGTGTCTTCTAGCAATATCACCAACACGAGCAACTACCCATAAGCCACACAAGAACAATACCAATAAACATGCTAACACGGGTGGAGGAAAGTGTGTGAGGCCTCAACCCTACAGGCAACTAAGGAATGCCAAGAGCAATATTATTCCCCAGAGAAGAGCACACCAATTGCTTTGCCAACACAAAATGGTCAGCCCTGAAAACATATATACAAGTAACATTAGACAGACTCAGCAGGTTGTATTTATACATTTAGGAATAAGTCTGTATATAATAACAATGAGAAAGGAGGCCACAGGTCTGAAGAAGATCAAGGACAGGTCTGTGAGAGGGTTTGGAGTGAGAGAAAAGGGAGAATGATGTAATTATATTGTATATTCAAAATTTAAAAGAAATAAGAATAGAGGCCAAATCTAGCTAGGCATTGTGGCTCATGCCTGCAATCACAGTACTGGAGAGATAGAGGCGCACACAGGGGGGAGGTGTGTGTGTGTCTTGTGTTTGAGGCCAGTCTGGGCTACATAGTGAAATTCGTAAAGAATAAAAAAAAGAAAGAAAGAAAAGAGAAAAGGAAAAAGATGCAAAGACTCCCCAGGTTTCCAATGTGACAGCTCATCCACTTTTAGGGATGGCTGAACCTTCCACACACCATGAGGCTATTGTCCTACTGTCAGTCATTCTAGAAGTCTCTGTTTCTTACCCCTCCCCCATACCTATGAATAGTTTCTCTATGAATGTTCTATAACAGGTTTCCTGTGATGTCTTCATCTTGATATCTATCAGAATCCTGGCCTCCCTGGAAGCCCTGCTCCCTAAGTTTTCCTGAAAAGTGGCAGAGTAAACAGCCTTGTCAGCACCGTGATTCTCCTGAGTGGCTCACGGCGTCCTCTTCATGGTGCTCAACGAAGCCCTGACGTACAGTGCTGTACAGTGCAGCTTACACTCCCCTCTAAAGGAAAGGGGCGGCACCTTTAAAGAGCTCAGTATCTTGCTAATTTGCACCTCGTG
The DNA here is from genome assembly GCF_004785775.1 of Grammomys surdaster. Taxonomy (NCBI): domain Eukaryota; kingdom Metazoa; phylum Chordata; class Mammalia; order Rodentia; family Muridae; genus Grammomys; species Grammomys surdaster. The sequence goes on from NW_021604684.1 coordinate 4,179,559, forward strand.
CTAAATGATGTTTTAGAAATAATTATGCAACTAGTCAAGGAAATGTCTACAACTTTTTTTTTAAAAAAAGAGCAATAGATTTAATTTTCTATAAACTGTTATATTTTCTTCATTCTCGATGTAGCACTGTTTTAATAAAAGATTCTTGAGGGTGTGGGTGTATGGGAGGAGAAATCAATCACCATTGAATCTACACATCTATAATAAGATTCAGAAGTCCCATGTTGCCAAAGGTGTACACTGAAGCTTTCTCAACCCAAGTTTATCCTGGGTCACCCCCAAGGACCACGCAGAGTCTTTCAGACTTACAGATCAATAACTAGGCATTGAGGTTAATTTTTTATTTATGATCTGAGGAATGGTACATCTGCATCTACCACAATGCTGCACATTGAGAGGTGCATGGAAGAGTTAAAAAGTATGTAAGGAAAGGACGAAGCACACCGCCTTACGCTTGAAGTCTTAATTCTGAACCTCTCATAAACCATCTCCATGTTTTGGTCATTTCTCTCCCTATTCGCTGGTTGGCAATTTTTCCTCTTATAGAATATCTTTTGATTAAAAAAGCTCTTATCAATGATATATCTGATAGAATAATAGGCTATACTATCTCTTGTTGATCATTTATACCTTAGTGTGATACAATTTAAGGCCATGCCTTAAAATTGGCTTCTAGGAATGGAACTGCCCGCAATGAATATCAGAGCTCTCTCCGTGTGTGGGTAATTTCCAACATAATTCTTGTCTCTTTCTGGTCTAGGATTTGAAATTAACAAAGAAAGTGATAAAATAAATTTATATCTAATTCTTTTTAAACCTTATCAAGCTGTGGTCCAATCATCAGTCACTGTAACTCTTTAGCATTTGTCTTTCCAATCCCACTTACGGCGGGGACCCTCGAAGGCAGGCTGTTGGAGGCTGAGATTGGCTGCGAGTGAGCCGACTATTCTTTCCGTCCCACCATGGCAGGCTCCACTAGAACTGTTTCACTTATGACTCAAATATTTTTATTTAAAGCACCAAAGAGTTTCTCACTGCAAAACTACAAACGTTTATTTAATTTTTTTGGAAGACCTTAAAACTAAGGCTCAGAATTGGCACGCTTTAAACTAAACAGAAATTTATCTTTAAAAAAAAAAAAGGAAGAGGGATAATCTAAATATCAGATATTGCTCTGAAGGGAAGCTGTATGTTAGGAATGGAGCCTGAAAGCACGCCACACGGATGAATTCCTGTGTAAGACAGTATGTCAGTGCCTGCAGAGAAACAGCTCTTCCTTCAGAGGCTGCTTTCAAGTCCCTACAGAATCATTTTAGGTCACAGCGCATACGAAGAGGTTAAGAAGCAAAAAGATGTGAATATGGCTGACAGATATTTTTGTACTATATCTGAGAAATCTAATACAAGCCACCAGAGAGCCAACAAACAGCGGGATTGGTGTATAAAACCCAAGGCTGTGGCTGGGGCAACCGAGCTGCTGACCCAAGTCCAGTGGCAACAACACTATTCCTGACTATTTTCAGGTCAGTGGAAAAAACCAAGCCAGGTTGCTATTTTTCCATGTCCATCTTTGCTAGCAATGGCACTATGGCATTTTGTGTAGCATGATGCAAGGAATGAATGGAACTTACAGGAGCACTCAAGGGAAAACACGGCTGGCTTTCACCATTTGGTTGATGATGTGTGTTCTTCAGGACAGGGACTATATCTTGGTTGCTGTGATGGCCACTGGCCGGAGGCATTCAGGAAATCCACTCCAACTGTATCAATGATCTAGTAACATCTACAATTTTGCTGTCTTTTGTTTGCAACCTTACTGTCCTCTGGGAATGGCTCCTAGAGGTAACTAGCAGGACAGTGAAGAATCTTCTTGAACTTAAAGACGCCAGAAAAAGGAATACCAGCCCATTATACCAGGGCATTGCCACCCTTCAGGCTACTCTGTGAGCTCTCACCCTGCCACCCAGGTACCTGTCAGTAAGTCCCTGTTGGTAAGAAAGCCTGTCCTTTAACCTCATAGCAGGTCACCAAGTGAATTACTATGACTGTGTTCCTCCATCAAAGTCACCAGATACATGTGTACCACTGTGATTGGTACCACCCCTGGGTATGTGGTCTCTGGGTACATGAGAAACCAAAATGAGCAAGCCAGGGGAAGCAAATCAGGAAGCAGCATTCCTCCATAGCTTCTGCCTCAGTTCCTGCCTTGGCTTCTTTCAGTGGTCTGTGACTTGGTCTATCTATATAAACCAAATAAACCCCTTCCTCCCCAAGTTGCTTTTGCTCATGGTGTTTTATTACAGCAATAGAAACCCTAATTAAGATAACAAGTGAGATGTAGTTGTGGGTTATAATGCACACAACACACTTTTGCAACCCGTGGGGAGGAATCCAAGAAAGGGAGTTTCAGACACAATGATAAGCTGTTCGGGTATGGAGCTAGCATCCGAGGAAGCTGCTTCTGTTGTAACGATTGCTTGTCACCGCTTGCCTTCCAGTATATCCTCCAACATATCCTTCAAATCACAATGTATTTTCCTCTACTTCATGAATGCTATTGTTAGTGGAACAGGAGGACTTGGCTTCAGTTCTTCCAATAGCCCCCAACTCTTCTTTTAGGACACATCTTAGAATCCATAATCCTCCTGCCTCAGCCTCTCAAGTGCTGGAACTACAGATCTATGCTACTGTGTCTGACCCAGAATTCACTTTCACAGAGAATACAACTAAATCCTGAGATTTCCCGAGGTTCCATGGCTAACACCTGGGGAGGGGCAGTGACATGAAATTCTCCCTGTAGTGTTCTCATTGCATGCCTCTGCAGATGTGTCTCTAGATCCAAATGAGGACCTAGGGATGCTCCGTCAGAACTCAACATAATTTTTGAGAAAATAACTAAAGGCCAAGGAAGGAAATGGCACAGAACAGGCCTGTGAAGAATTGTATCTACCGACATGTGACTAGGTCACAGTTCAGATGGCTGAGAAAACTGAACTTCCCTTTGACGATGGACTCTAGTTCTCTGCACCAAGGGTGAACACCATTAGGGATCAAGCTGAATTTCTTTTTCAACTTTTAAGGTTAGTAACCAGAAAGCAGTTACCTCAGGCACAGTTCACTTGAAGTACATGTCAGGGAGAAGTTAGGGGGCTCCTTAGCCAAATAGCACTGACTTCCAGGACATAGAGTAGCTTCAGGAAGACAGCTAGCCCCAGGAAGGGACTTTAGACACAAGACTGGCTGGTAGAAAGGTGCGGATTCCGCTCCTAGATGAGGTCCAGCGAGAGGAGAATGCACACCCCAGAACTAGACTCCAGGGTTCTCAACCTGGCGAGCTAGTGGTCTCCATCTCTGGACTCAGTTTCCTGCCCTTACAAACGTCACAGGAGCTCATAGTCGAAGCCTATGGCAAGGGATGAGTGTTATACACTGGTCTGTCCTTCAGGGCATACTTCACAGCCTTCAAATACACGTACGGTCCACATGCTGGGTACAGTCACAAGAAGGACATAAGAAGCAGCATAAGGAAGACATATCCTGGGGGACAAGGGTCTTGCTACATTGCTCAGGCTAGTCTCACATTTTGGGCCTCAAACTCATGCTTTTCTGCCTCTGCGCCCTCCCCCCCGTCAGTAGTTCGGACTGCAGGCGCAGACCTTGTAGTCTTTCTAAATTCTAAATTCATAGGTTAATGGTCATGTCTAATTATACACATCAAGGTTGTGCTCTGAGCAGTTTAAACCTTCTTTTTGTTAATATGCCCTTTACATAAAGTTTCTTTTATGGAGTACAGATTTATTTTTTGGAATTATATACTGAGAATGTCATTGTTACCTACAAAAATATTTTGTGGAATCCACAGGAAAGATGCTGGAACAATCACAGAATGATCAGGCTACTGACTGTGGGAGAGGCAGGTGACCCATGGAGCTGCCACCTTCTCATAAGCAGACAATCAAGAAGCAAACAAGTTTGATATGTGTACATGGCATGGAATGTTACCAGGCCCCTTACTGGGATAGCATTGGTTTCCAGGCAACCCATGGGAAGAGAATTGGATGGAACAAGACAAGGTTATATAAAGATGGAGACTGTGTACCCAGATGTAGCCCAGCGGGAGGGGAAGAATATCCAGGAACTGAAACTGTTGATGTTTAGGTATTAGGGAGGTGATACTGAGCACAGACAATGAATGAACAGATTATAAGTGACCTCTCTCTAGGAATGTCTTTGTCAGATCAGCAGGCATCTCAGAGGATGAGGGGTCACCAAGCTGATGAACACACCGTACAATTATGTACTTAGTTCTGGCAACAATATCCTTCCTATCAGGCCTTGAGTGCCCATATTTCTGGGCCATTTTGTACATCTTTTTTTTTTAAGATTTATTTATTTATTTTATTTATGAGTACACTGTAGCTGTCTTCAGACACATCAGAAGAGAGCATCCAATCTCATTACGGATGGTTGTGAGCCACCATGTGGTTGCTGGGATTTGAACTCAGGACCTCTGGAAGAGCAGTCAGTGCTCTTAACCACTGAGCCATCTCTCCAGCTCAATTTTGTGCATCTTTAACTTCTTAAAAATGACTGGATGTCAGGAGAGGATGCTCAGCTATTAAGAACACTTAGAGCTCTTGAAGAAGACCCAGATTTGATTCCCAGAACTTGCATGGTGGCTCACAACCACCCACAAGTCCATTTCCAGGGGATCTAGTGCTTGCTTCTGACTTCCAGATGTGCCTCCAGGCTGAATGTTTCCAGGATTTGTTGTTGTTGTTTTGATTTCTGATGTACATTTCTTGTTTATGGTAAAGTCATATGCAATATAAGAGAAACTGAGTGAACAGTCGCCATGTATATGATGGTGGCCCCATAAGACTACAATGGAGGGCTGGGGTATAGCTCAGTTGGCAGAGTGCTTACCTAGCATGAGCAGATCTCTGGGTCTGATTCTCAGCAAAGCATGAGCTGGGTGTGCTAGCACACATCTGTAATACTAGCACTTGGGAGGAAGAAACAAGAGGACCAAAAGTTGAAGGTCATCTTTGACTGCATAGTGAGTTTGGGACCTGGTTGGGCTATATGAGAGCCTATCTCAAGAGAAACAAACAAATACATGGTTACAATGTAACTAAATAATTGTCTAGCAGCACTAAGGCCCCTTAACACAGTAGCACAATGTACTGCTATAGACAAGGAGCTGCAGTCAGCCACTGTGCTGTGCATTTCACGATACTATTAACAGTTGTTGGTGATACTACTCATTCCTTTTTTCCTATGGGATTTATCTTGGAGGCTGGCCCGCCACATCTCATTTTTTTGTAAGCTCACTCTGTGGTGTTGGCACACCCAGCAATGCATGATACCTCTGAATGATATCTGTCCTTAACTGATGCACGGCTATGCTTTCGGCTCTGCTCTTCATTTCTGATGTGTCACAGGGATAGAATCTGGCTGTAGCCTTTGACATCATAGCTAAGAGGCATGCTTTAGTGCCAGCTTCACTGTATGATGTCTGTGATATCATCAACTCTGTGATATGAGGGCAGGCAGTCCACCGGGCCTTTCTCACCTATTTTATAGGGACTGTCACAGGATGCTTCATAAGGGTATGTGTATGTGCACATTCATGTGTGATACTAGGTGAGTCATGTAAGGCTTCTAAGTAGTAAGCACTGTACAACTAAGTACTATCTTCAAAACTGTATTCTAAGAATATTCTCATAAATGAAAGTTTGTATGCACACAGGCAAGGCATGAGGTTCGGAGCCCAACTTGCCGGGCCAACCTTCTCTTTCTCCTCTCCCTCCATCCTGCAAACTGAATTTCTCCTGGGGGTTATCAGTGCTCAGAATAAAGAATTCTAATCAGATCTCCCTGGAGCTTCTGATTAAAGGTTTGGAAATGCCACACAGTAATCCTTTCAAGGTTTGCATCGTCTGAGTCAAAAGTCATCCTCAGAATTGGTCAAGGAGGAGTCCTCTGGGCTCCACCGAGGCATGAGCACTTGGCCTGTCAGCTACAGGAAACTTTCTGTATGTCAGAAGAGGCAGGTGTGAAACATGGCAAGGCAAGCCCCTCCCACGCTCACCTCCACTGCTCTGGAGGTGAGATGAAGGACCGCACTCATAGACTAGGAGGTATTCCTACCAACCCAAACTCTGAAAATAAAACCAAATGAGGGATAGTGAGGTGAGCTGAACAAGCTTTCAATTGACTAGGGTGCCAGGTGGGGACCCAAGGAGGTCACATGCAGTGCCCAGGTAGGCAAGCTCTGGGGTCAAACTACTTGGGCTCAAATTTTGGAAATTTCCCAAACCCGAGCTCAAATTTGGGAAATTTCCCAAAATTACCCGAGTTGGCCTAGGGTAGTCAACAGGCTCCTGGGTGTTGTTTTCTCACATGTGGATTGTCTACAACTCAGGTCCCTGCCTACAGTGCTATGTGAGCACTGAATGATGTTAATATCAGACCATTTTATCAACATCACTAATGCACTCAAAACCAGAGAACTTGATTGTGGTTTTTTTTTTTAATACCCTCATTGGAACTATCTAATTTATTTCAGATTAACCTGATTTCTACCAAGTACAGCATTTTGACTATTTTTATGTTACACTGAGCTGTGTAAGGCCACAGAAGGTGGAGAGTCCCCTGAAAGCATCACAGATTGACAGTGTATTCAGGAGAAGCCTTATTCTTGGGCTGTACCAAGAAGTATACATCACACTGGGTGCCTATGTGTGGCTTCTAGCCACCTCTTGGTGGATGTATTTGATTTTCTCATGTCACCTCACAGGTAGAATATAACTCTAGCGGGGACAAGCTCAGAAATGAGGACTGGAGAAAGGTGATGCACAGGAAGGGAAGGAGGCTGTCAATGCTCCCTTTATTGGTCCTTGTCAAGGTCACTTTCCAGAATCAGGGGACAAAAGGGACCATGTCAAAAAACTGATTGGTGACACTCATGAGGCCTATCAGGTCAAATCATGCGAAACTGTCAAAAAATAGCTAAAAATAGTTAAATAGTTACAATTTTATGGCCCAATCTAATAGGTTCAAATGAAATGTGAAACACACAGGAAGGACTACCCACACGGTAGACCAGATGACTCAGTCTACAGCCCAGACTACACAACGGTGTGATGTCACCCAGGGCCACACACAGTTCTGCACTCACTCCATGCACATTTGGATTGTGGGTTCACAATCCACACAGTATCAGGCACATACTCCATCATTGTCCTGAGAAACAGAGCTACATGACCACTCCGAAAACACCATTAGTGTTCATTGAAGGACATTAGTCTCCAGTCACAGAAATCCTGATATGAGGTGATGAGCCACTCATTACTTTATTTCTTTTCTGTGTTGGGCCTTGAGTGCACTCTGTACACCCCAAGCAAGCGCTCTGCCATACAGTTTACCCCAGCAAGAGTAAGGCTCAGCTCGAGAGATAAGAAACAATGATGATGGATTTTCCTGGCTTGGTTCTCTCAGGTGCTCACCAAAGCTAGAAGTGCCATTTTCGTTGGCTTTTAATTACATAGTTTAAGAAGAAATAACAAAGAAAGAAAGTAAATATAAATATAACTAAATATAAAGTAAGCCAAAGAATTTAGGAACATTTAAGAAATGTATAAGAAGTTCTTAAAAATAAATATCTTTGGGTGGGGGCACACCCCACTAGTAGAGTTTGCGCCACATATGCTCAGGACCCTGGTTCCATCCCCAGCACTGTGTGTGAAGCAACAGGACATTTGGATAATGTTTAGGAGCCCAGGTAAGGAGCATAGTCTTGGGGAGGAGAGTTGAGGAGCCTTCGAGTATGCTCTCAAGTGAAGTGACTTATTCTAGTCCCATAAGAGATACCTTGAACGTTGGTGACACATGATAAAAAAACAAAAACTCAAGTAACAATTGTCATTTTTCTACAAATATGTTAGCCAAGATTTTCTCACTTAGTTGAGATTTAGTAGCTGGTTCTACATTCAAAACATGGTTGCTAAAACTCTCATATTACCCTTGGATGGTGTGGGAGGGAAGTGAATTGTGAAAGTGCGCGTACCCATTTTAGAGACAATGCTGAACACCCTGTGGTGAACACAGCCTTATATCTTTCAGATACTTTTTGAAGAAGAGTTGTGGAACTAAGTGAGACATCTTGGGAATGTCTTTAAAACAATGTTTGCATTTTCAGTAATGATTGTGTGTGACTTGGCCTCTGTACGTGCATATTTATACACGCACACGTTACGTGCATATTTATACACGCACACGTTATAGATATTCATGTGCATGAGGACTAAAGTTATAAGTGGAGAAGACTGTGGAAAAGTTTATTGTAAAAACTTCAGCTTGGGATGAAAAAAGTTTAAGTGGAGATAAAGAAACCAATATTCACTTATCTCTCTTTGCCTCAATGAACACGCTTTATAAAGTAAAGTAGATCTAATACAATGTGCCAGAATGTATTTTTTGCTAATAACATTTCTGTCTTCTCTTCTTCCCTTTCTTTCTTTCTCTTTTCTTTCTTCCTTCCTGCCTTTCTTCCTTTCTCTCTCTTTTTCCTTCCTACCTTCCCTCCTTCTCCTCTTCCTCCTCCTCTCCCTCTTCCTTCTCTTCCTCTCCCTCTTCTTCCTCCTTGTCCTCCTCCTCCTCCTCCTCCTCCTCCTCCTCCTCCTTTTCCTTCCCCTCCTTCCTTTTGAGACAGAGTCTCTGTGTATTTCTGGCTGTCCTGAAACTTTCTGTGTTGACCAGGTTAGCCTTCAACTCACAGAGATTCTCCTGCCTCTGCCTCCTGAGTGCTGGGATTGAAGGAACACCACACCTGGCCTTATTATCACTTCTTTAAACAACAAGTAATCACATGGTATGCAATGCATTGACAGTCACATACAATGGAAGCCCTATGGAAGAAGTTCGTAGACCCAGGGTCAAGGGTCAGCCTGAGTTCTTATCAAAGCTCATCGTAACCCCAGACCAGAGGGGTGAAGCTGCTGTGCTAGGCATACGCTAACTTGTGTTGGGGAATGGTGTCCTGGACTGGTGATTCCAGGTCTACAGGTTTCCTTCTCAATAGATTTTGCCTTTCTTCCCCAAGTGACCGCATCTCGAATCTATGGCATGCACGTTACTTTTTTTTTTTTTTTAAGTGTTTGAGTGATCTATCTGCATGTATGCTTGCATGCCAGGAGGGGGCATTGGATCTCAGTATAGATGGCTGTGAGCCACCATGTGATTATAGGGAATTGAACTCAGGACCTCTGGAAGAGTAGACAGTGCTCTTAATCCCTGAGCCATCTCTCCAGCCCCAACACATGCCACCTTTTAATTAGAAAATTTCAGGTGGGATTGGCGGTTTACATCCCATCTCTCTGAGCCTAAATTTTGTTTTTTTATAACCCACCTCCCACCTTAGTGGAAGTGGGTTCTTTCCTTCATGGCCAAGACTTCTTCACTGCTCTGTTGTGAATTTTCTCAGCTAGGAAACTCTTTCTACCAGGTGCTGTCTGTCATGATGCCTTTACTCTGAGTTCATGTATCACTAATAGTCACTGGATAACTATGGAGGCCAAGTCCCCAGTAAGGAGGTCACTATGAAATCACACTATTCTTATTGGTCACTATTTTATCTTACATATTATGTTTCTAACAACCTGCTTCTTCACTGAGACATTTTCAGCGGTCAGGGCTTAGGCTTTCTTGTGTAACTCTTGGTCCCAAGCACAATACAGAGCAGAGCCTAAGATACACACACTGGCTTTAGCACAGTTACTGTCATAACAGCTGTCAAATGTCACATCTCAAGCACAGACAGCTACCTCACCTGCCCACCCCCCCCCAATGTGGGCACAGTGGCAAACTCAACATGGCTAAGACTGACCTGAAGAAATTAAAGGATAGAGTACGAATGAAACACTTTGTATTACAGAAAATCAATCTATTTCCTAAGAAAGACTACCCTGGCTGATGGGAGGAATAGAAAGAGGGGCAGACAACCTGGATCCTTAGGGTTTTGATCATTTGGCATTAACTGAGTACTTGTAAGTGGTCAAAGTAATTAAGACTGTAATCTTAAATCAGAGAGTAAATAAGGACAACTGGGCAGCAGGCAAAGGCAGTGGTGGAAGGTGTGGTTTTTTTTTTTTTTTTTTTGTTGTTGTTGTTCTGGTTTTTTTTTTTTCAGATGAGCCAGACCTTGAGGGAGGGAATAACAAGACCTGTAGGAAGGAGGATCAAATGCCAGGGGTAAGAGGGAAAGCACAATGGTTCATGGGGGATAGCAGAGACTCATTCTTGGGTGAAGATGTCAGACTAGGCTGTGAAACAGAAGCCAGAGGCATGGATTGAATGGGCCACTCATGTGAGAGGGGTGGGTTGACATCAATGAGCAATGAGACAAACATTCTCAAGTGCTGTCCTCAATGGCCAGCCACCTGCCTGGAACCTCATGATCAAATGGCCTTCAAGTGTCCTGCCTGGAATTCTCTAATGTATGATTTCCCTCAGGGCGATGAAGACTGGAGCTGATATATTTAACATGGCAACAGTGAATGTGTAGCTGAAAAAAATCATCACCCCGTATTTTCATAACTAATCACCCTGGCATTTTCTCTCCCGCACCCCAGATGGTTTCTGCACAATCACCTCAGGATCAAATTTTGTTGAAAAACACTCCCTTGCTAATTCAGGTTAGGCAATTTTTACACTAAGAAGATTAATCACAATTTGTGTCTACATTTTTTTTTAACAATTTGTGCATACATTTTCACACATACTTAACAGGGAAGAAACTAGAAAGGAAGAATTTGGGAATGGATAAAGGAAAGATGAGGAAGGGTGAACGTAATGCAATTATTTTTTAGGTAAGATGTATAAAAATAAATTTTAAATAAAATTGTCACCAGATAACTAGCACAGCAGTTCAGAGCACTTCTCCTATGAGGTAGAAGTGTGTTGAGAGTTGAGAATGTGGCTCAGTGGTCGAGTACTTTTTAGTATGCCATGCTCAAAGCCCTGATTTAGATCCAGCATGAGGGGCAGGGGAGCCCTTTACAAGGCTTGGTGCTCAGTTACTAAGAGTCAGTGCTGCTCTGACCACTCTGTTGATTGACAGGTCACATGCTAGATATGAGTGAGGATCTGGGAGAAGGCTGAATGAGAGAATCTGTTTCGTACTCATATCTTTTGGATGTTTACTTCATATACAAATATGTCCTAAACAAGAAAACAAAAATTTAAAAATGAAACTGCTTTGGGTAGAGAGAATATCATGCAGAAAGCTGCATTAGTTCAATCCCACATGCTGTAGCATAATGAAAGTATAAAATTATTTTAAAAACCTCACACCTTCGTGGATGATATCCCTACGTGTGCTGGTTAATTCTTGCCAACTTGACACTGACTATAGTCATTTGAGAAAAGGAAACTCCAAGTGAGGAGTTACCTCACTCACACTGACCTGTCAGACATTCTCTTGGTTAATAATGATGAAGGAAGGCCAAGCCCACTGTGGGCGGTGCTACCCCTAGGAAGGTGGTTTTTGAATTTTGTAAGAGAGCAAGGTGAGCAAGCCATGAGGACAAGACAGTAAACAGTATTCTTCCATGGTTTCTGCCTCCAGGGTCTTGTCTTGACCTCCCTGGATGGTGAACTGTAACCTATAAGCCAAATAAACCTCTTCCTCCCCAAGTTGCTTTTGGTCAGGGTTTTATCACAGAGAAGCAGACTAAGACACCATACAAAACCCAAAAACAATCTAAAAAGTCACAAAATGCTTGAAGAATCCTCTCAGGAACACCCCCACTCTCCTGCCTCATCAAACCTTGGTGTGCATTTCTCAGAAGCCACAAGTGTTGACTCACTTCAGGCTTAATTTGCCATAAGAATAGCCCACTTACTGTTCCTCTGCCATTCCCCCGAAGAGAGACGGCTGAAAAGTTCAAAATATTTCCTCTCAGTTACATAAAGCTGGGGATGACAGGGACTAAGATGGGTGCCAAGGCGCTCGCTCGCTCCCTGGGCTTTGCTTCCCTCTGATAAGCCCAGCAGCTAGCTTCGAGGAAATACTAACCAGAGGCAAGCTCATGTCAGAAGTCTTTTTTTTTTTGTTGTTCAAGTCTTTTCATAGGACTTGAGATTTCAGTGACATCCTGTCCAAGGAATTTTAAGAAAAAAGTTGTCTTACCTTGTTGCTTAAAATTTATATTCTCTAAGCACAAACTCTTTACATAAAAGTCACATGGCTCAACTCCTAGTGTTTTTGGTATATGTTACTTAGGAAAGGTAGATGGGATCTGCTGTCAAAATGTTCTTCATTCCTTTAGTAATGGGTAAGTTAAGTCTAGGATGCTACTGGATAAATCTCCTTTTTTTTTTTTTTTTTTTTTGAGACAAGGGCTTACCATATAGTATTGGCTGGTCTGAAAATATAAACCACTATTGTAGATCATCAGGTTAGCCTCAAACTCACAGAGGTATGCCTGCCTCTGCTTTCTGAGTGTACCACCATGCCCAGCTACCTTGTTCTTACACAAATGTTTTTATGATAGTTTCAAGACACCAGCCCGCCTAAGTCATAGTAAACAACAGTTTTTACTTGAAGGCACATACAACAACACACCTTATCATGTGTAAAACACAGTGGTCTCCATTCTGTCCTGTTTCCTCTACAGTGCTTTTTTAGCCACAGTGTTGGGATCGAACCCAAGGCCCTACTGATGCTAAACAAAGGTTTTACCTGCTGAGCTCTCTATTCCCAGCATATTGTAGGATTTATAAGAGTTGGAAGATTCCACAGTTTCCCTCTTACTTATGTATTCTGGCTCAAGCATACCGGTGTGCTAAATAAAACTAGCAAGTGAACATTTTGTTAAGAACACACACACACACACACACACACACACACACACACACACACACAC
>NW_021604684.1:4192497-4193474 GCF_004785775.1 Grammomys surdaster
ACACACACACACACACACACACACACACACACACACACACACACACTACAGGCCTAGGAGATATTACTAAAACTTACTTATGAATTACCAAAGGAATAGTTTGTTCTTCCTTAGGATTTGACATAAGTCCTATGAGACCCGTGTGAAGTTTTCTGGTAGAAGAAATGCCATTTGCCTCATGCCAACCCCTCAGAACATCATTTCACTGAAGACCTAAGAGTGAGTTGAATTCCAGAGTCATTCTTCCCAAAAGAACTGACACTTCCCTTCTGGTGGGAAGGAACCACTGTGAAACCTGAGGAAGAACAGCCCAGTAGCTGGCACAAGTGGCTTGTCCTTGCCCTCTTCCCAGGGGTGGGTAATGCCCTCAGCCTCAGTCACAAGGAGCCACTTTCTGCCTCTGCTCTGTCCACATCAATGTAGGGCTTCCAGCTGGGAGGGATTTCTCCTCACCCCAGGAAGGAAGGCATCCTTCATGTACTCCTAATACCTGTGAACCTTCCACACCTGTCAAATGCCAACATCTGAGACAGAGCAAAGGGTGACCCCTGTTCATCTCTGTATCACCATACACTTCCTGATGCTACTGAAAAACCAGAGAAGAAGCAAGCTCAGCTCATGTGACCCCTTCTTTCATCTTGCTACCTCGTGTTCAGGGTAGAGTCACTGAACCAATGCTATTCCTCACTTGCTGGCCAAGTGCCACATGCTCCCCAGATGGCTAGAAACACTAAGCTCACATGCCAGGGGCTCTCTTCAGTGCCCAGATTCTTTATGTCTGCCTTTTCCTCTTCAGTTGGAGCTGCCAGATGTTTCCAGTTCTCAACACATACCACTGTTTTCATTTCCAAGTATGATTTCTATTATTCTCTGTGGAATCAATATGGCTGTCCTGGATCTAAGAAGTGTTTGCTATTTTCATTAAACACCAGAAGAAGAAAAAGAAGAAGAAGAAGGAGGAGGAGGAGGAGGAGGAG
>NW_021604684.1:4193574-4205697 GCF_004785775.1 Grammomys surdaster
AGGAGGAGGAGGAGGAGGAGGAGGAGGAGGAGGAGGAGGAGGAGGAGGAGGAGGAGAAATAAAACCCAAAACCAGAGGAGCAAATTTAGAGAAAGCTTGTTCCTTTATTATTTTATTATTTTGTTGAGATAGTGTCCAGATTGTCCTAAAACTCAAGGGTCCTCTGCCTCCGCCCCCAGAGTCTCACTTCATTTTAGAAGAAACTTTTCTAGAACTTTTTAAAAGACCAAAGTGTATATCCCAGGATAGTCAAAGTATTTTATTACAAAAATTTTGAATGCTGACAACTTGACTAACAAAGAACTTGTCACTCAAAATGTGAAGTACTTGGGGTCATCTCCCTGACTCAGGCTGAGGTTCTGGAGAGCCTTCACCTTTTACTGGACACATGGGGAATCCTAGGTGAGATAGTCAGGACTTGTGAAATTTTGGGTAAAAACATGGATGGACATTTTTTACCTAATGAAACACTATTTTAATTAAAAATATTTAACTAAAATATTGTGAATATTTTAATTAAAGATAAGATTAAATAACAGCCTCCACCGTGATCCAGCAAGGTCTGGTTAGTTCCAGGTAGCTTCAGAAACCGCAGGGTCAGACAGCAGGATGGAGGTGGGCAGAAATTAGGACTGACTGGTAGTTTGTGAGGATCTAAGTGACGAGCCTGGTTCAGAGCTCAGTTGGTAGTGTGCTTATTTAGTGTGTGTGAGGTTCTGGGCACAAACCCCAGCTTTCCATACACAGCATGGCAGCACCACCCATAAGCTACAAACTCAGGAGTGGAGGCAGAAAATCAGAAGTTCAAGGCTATCTTTTGCCACATGTTGAGTCTGAGGCCAGCCTGAGCTATATGAGAGTATATCTCAAACAAAACAAAAAAACCCAAAACAATAAAACAAAACAAAACAAAACAAAAACCAAACCAAACCAAACCAAACCAAACCAAACCAAACCAAACCAAACCAAGCAAAGCAAATCATTTCCCCAAACAAAGAAATTAAGAAAAAGGAAAAATAAAAATGTTAAAATAATGTAGCAGGGTGGGACCCGAGGCAGCTGGCAACAGACAGAGATGGAGGCAATTAGCCATGGTACTTGGAGCACTCTCCTGATGAAATCTGTCTTCTGAGATGGCCAGAGGTCAGAGGTCAAAGGTCAGAGTTCTATTGCTTGTCTCCATTGTGATACTTAGGGGTGAAGTTCCTTAGGAATGTTGAGAGGTTTAGGGGACACTGACTCTTGGCATGGGACAAAAGAGACTTATTGTGAATGCTGCCTAAGGCAAGGTGGGACAGCTCTGGGGTCTGTTAGCTCCCTACGGATTGAAGGAAGAGCTGGCAGTGAACTGGTATCTCTTTAGACCACCAGGACCTCTGGGATGGATGACATAGGGAGAGGATGAGGTCATAGCCTGAGCTGCAATCAGAGGATACTGTATACCTCACTTTACCTGATCTTTCTTAGAGAGCAAGGACACATGTTGTAAAGGTCTATCTCTCCCAAGCTGGCTGCCTCCCCAGTATTACTGTATTATATATGCCCTGTCACAGCCACATGGAGTAGCTGGCATGAGCCCCTCTGCTGCACTGTTGAGAAATTATAGAACAGATTAACAGTCTCAGAGTCACAGGGCAAGCACTTGGTCTGCCTGGGTTTTGAGCACAGTGGTCCTGTGTGATGCCCTGATACAGCGAGCTCCCTCTACTGCTTCCTTCCCAGTGAGAATGCAGGAAGGTCCCTCGCTGACCACGCCTCAATCTCCTTGACAGCATGGAAGCAGCCCAGGCCCATAGTCCCTCATTGTTGTGGATCCTGCAGCACATCTGTTCTCTCCCATCCAGCACAGGGACAGACAGGCCCTAAGAGCATCTTATAGAGTGCTTTCTATTAATCCCTCATCCCTGATCATAGCTGGGATGAGAGCTTTTTTCATGCCATACATAAGAATCTTTCAGCATCTCGGCTCCCTAAGGAAAGCAATACTTTTCACCTTCTGCTACACCAGTCCTGAGGTTTTGACATGCAATACTTGAGCATGCTAGGCAAGTGCTCTGCCACTGAGCTACACCCCCAGTCCCTCTTCAGGTTTTTTTTAAAACAGGTATGGCTTCATCAGTTGCAAGAGGATGAGATAGCTGCTTGAGAAAATTATTCCCACTGCCCCAAATTAAAGAGTGGGCTAGCATTTTGCTGTATGCACTAGAATGTTTCCTTAACAGCATGATATTCTAATCAGCCCGTCCGCTGGCATCTCATGCTCACTGTCCTGGATGACACTGACACAAAATATTCTGTCACACTGTAGAGTAACAGATATTCTGTGACATTTTCTGTGTACATAACACAAGACTGAATTCGGTTGTGAGCTGGGGGAGGAGCACGGTGGGATGGAGACCACTTCCTCAGCTGTGTTTCAAGCCACACCTACTCCATGGCCATTGAGGTTGGGAGACCTGAGGCTGTGATAAGAGGCTGGAGAATCCCAGTGTGAATATAGCTTGGGTTTCATTAGAACAGTTCTCTGCTGCTGGCTTACACAGTAGGCTTCATATTAATTAATCACAAGCTCCCTACCCCACCTCCACCCTACAAAAAAATATATTAGCTCATTGCTAAAGTGCCAAGCTGTCATCTATGAGGTCCTGGGTTGAGTCTCTAGTACCTCTGTTTCAAAAAGTGCAGTTTAAGCCTGATGTAATGCCCAGGTCTGAAATCTTGGTACAGGGGAAAAGAAAGCAGAAGGATCCTGTGTTTGAGGTTAGCCTAGACTACATAGTGATTTGAGGCTTGCTGGGGCTACACACACTTACTGTCTCAAAAGCAGAAGATAAATTATACAGGTAGCTCAAGACTCACGATGTTGCTTGGGATCCCGGATCTACTCCAGCTTTGACCTGGGCACACTCAGGGGCCCCAGTGTGGAGACTGGACTACTAAAGGACAGTTGGTGAAGATATCGTTTAAATAGTGTGGAACGTCTACCTCCCGGCTCCCTGTCCACCTTCTACCTAGATGCTGGCTGAGTTCATGATAGCTGTGGAGACCTCGCTCACCTACCATCATGGATGGAGGGGAAATTGCAGCTCCTGCTCCCTGGGTTTATGTTGGTAATGGACTTGTGATGAACTTGCCATCTTAGGGACGTCAGCCAGTGACAATGACAAAGCGTTGACAGATAGTCTTCCTTCTCTTACCCTGCTTTCACTTTTCTTGTTTTGAGCCAGAATCTTGACAGTCCTGGGACTTGATATGTGGGGCAGGCTGCCCTTGAACTTATAATCTTCCTGCTTCAGCCTTCCGAACGCCAGGATGACAGGTATATCAACCACCTACCCCAAATTAGCTCAGCTTTGCATTCTCGTAAGGCCTCCTTTGTCTTGAAAATATCCTAACAAAGCACATTTTAAAAAGAGCTAATATGCTTTCCATGTTTGAAAAAGAAAAATGACTCAAGTGGAAAAGTCACCTCACCAGTGGCTTTGTCCGGTGCTAAGTTGATAGATTTTGGGGGTGAGAGGCAACCATAACACTTTCCTATTTAGTGATGAACCAATTTGTTTATATTGTCCTGCTTAACTTTTTGTCAAGTCTGTTTTCAATCTCTTCCTTTGTAGATGTGCAAGGTGCTATATAAAATTTGATTGCAAGTACATAGTACTGACTAGTGAAAAGATTCTTGCATAGACTGATTCTCAAACCAAGACTACACATGGTCTAGATATATCCATGAAAAACAAAACCTGTAACTGTGCAACTATTAATTAATTATTTGTACTTAAAGGCCACACCTTTCCTCTCCAATATAGTTTATATTTTGAAGAGGATGTTTGCATTTGTTTTAGTTGGTGTTAAAATTTAGCATACTGTTCTTTCTTTGTCTCTCTAAATTTCATGTTTTTGGCAGCAGATAACTTGTTAGGTAGCTATGAGGACAACTGGAGTTTTTGCTTCTGACATGTAGTATGAAATCTCCTTTTGCACTTTCTGGCTTGTGAAAGGAATTGTGTATCACTTGGGTTCAAGGGCATAATCTCTATCCCCTCGTATGTATTGTTCATCGTAACTATGAATAATATCACAAACAACAGGTTGGGCAGTTTATGGAAATTCCCAAACCAGACAATCATTTTTTTATGGACATTTGTCAATTTGCTTTAACAGTTGTTTTAAGTGGTTTTTGCGAGCCAGCCTTCCTTCCTTTTCCTGTCCCACATTTACCACCTTACCTAGGTTGGTCCTTGCCCTCTCTCATATTCAAGAGAAGTCTCTTTGAAGTCTGGCTTCCCATCTTCTTACTCTGTGAAAGTCTAGGCTCCGCCCATAACCTCTCTCTGTCCAGGTTCTGCCCACGGTTTCTTTCTGTCTAGGCTCCGCCCACAGCCTCGTTCTGTCCAGGCTCCACTCATAGCCTCTTTTGGTCAATAGCTCCTTTCCCTTGCACTGTAATTTTTTCTCTCTTTGCTAAAGAACACGTCACGTGTGTTGAGATGTCACCTCACCTCTAATGTCCCTTGCTTCACGGTGTCCTGCCATGGTATCCAAGTCATCCACTTAGCTACTTGCAACCCGGCCATCTTTTTAGTGTTTCTCCCAGTCTTCCTAATTGGCCCACCCCACATGACAATCTCTGTGCAGAGGAACCCCAGCTTTGAGCCTCCTCATTCCAAACTCTCACATCAGGCCCTGCACGCCCACACCTGGGTGTCTTAATGGTGGTCTCCAGTTTCTCAAGAAAGCAACACTTCTCATTCCCCCAATCTTCCCAACCTGTTTCTATTTTCTGTGCAGAAGTCCAGGCTCGGTACCCACATGCAAAGAATAGACCAACAAATGGTTCCATTTTCAAAATGTAACCCAACCCAGGACCCTTACACTTGTCCCCAATGAAAGGCACCCTATACCACCTCGCCCGTCATCTCATGTCTGGATAATTTCAGTCAGCAACAAATGACCTTCTACCCTCAGCCCTTGCCTTCTACACGCCATTCTTCACACCTAGCCTGCATTCTGAATTCTGTTCAGCATCCTCCAAATTCTTGCAAACAAGTAGGCTGAATGTTCCCAAGCACTATGAAATGATGTCTCTGGAGAGTGTATATTAAACAAGAAATAGCATTTTCAGAAACAATGTTTTCTATTAGTACTAAGTTCTTATTTTTATAACTCTAGAATTTTAAAAAAGAAATAAAACACTCATTTTATATGAGGACAGACATGCAAAACCACAGAATGCTAGGACAGAAAATTAAAACAAAAAACAACCATGCAGCCCCTAAAAGAGTTTGCCTCCACAATGCATTTTAATTACATTGGTATCAGTTGGTATCAAATTCTCTTTTACTTAATGGAAAATTAAATATGACTTATAATAACTTTATGAAAGCTTATGTGCATGTAGAAAGAAAATGGTTCCTCAAGTTTTATGTTTTGATTAAAATATGTAGAACTTAGCCAGATGGTGGTGGTGCACGCCTTTAATCCCAGCACTTGGGAGGCAGAGGCAGGCGGATTTCTGAGTTCGAGGCCAGCCTGGTCTACAGGGTGAGTTCCAGGACAGCCAGGGCTATACAGAGAAACCCTGTCTCGAAAAACCAAAAATCCAAAAAAAAAAAAAAAAAAAAGTAGAACTTAACCCTAAAGGCACATTCACAGTTCATAAGGATGTCGGAGATAGCTCTGGAGAATTTTAGAAAGAATCATCGGTGAGTGTTGATGAGCAGGGAGAAAATAATGCAGAACAGAGCGATCAATCTTGACATTCACATGCTGACAGTGACATTCTAAAGGGAAATGTTGACTCTATAATGACTCTAGGAAACTCTGACAGGACGGCCCACACCTGGAGCAGACTGAGAATGCCACTCTCAATTTCATTTTTGGTGATTTTATCAGTGCACAAAATGCCACAGAGGACAGAGCAGAAGCCCTGACCCTCTAGCTGGATGGAGGATGGCTTCCCGATGTGGCAGAAGCATCCGGCTACCTTTCACCCACCTTACCATCACCCTATCCCAGTTATCCGTAAGTAAAGACACAGTTCAGAGCCAATGTGTCTTGTGCCAGGCGGCAAACTTCTTTTACTCATGGCGTCACTCTTAACTGCTTTTCAGAAATTGCAAAGATAGTTCTGGCTATATTTTGATGCTTATCAGAAGCAAAAACACACTAAAGGATGAAAATACAATGGATATTTTTATATTAAAAAAAAGGAAAAAAGTAATCCATACTAAAGGAGGAAAATAATGTAAAAGGACATTGTTTTGTGGTAGTAGTGTTTACTTTCAATTCCAGCACTTGAGAGGCAGAGGCAAGCAGATCTCTGTGAGTTTGAGCCTGGCCTATGTAATACGTTCCAGGACAGTCAGGGTTATAAAAAAAAACCCTGTCTCAAAAAAAAAAGTTATCCATTAATTGATACAGAAAAAGAAGAGGAGGGAAATGAGAAGAAGTAGCAAGTGCACCAAGCCTTTAAGCCTCTGTTTACATCGTGGATTCTGCAAATGGGCACTTAGTGGAGAGGTATCTGCAAACCACCTGCCAGGCAGTGAAAATTCTGAAGTAGGGTACAGGTTCAGGTATATGAATGTACACATGCACACACAAAGAGGCTTTTGCTACAACTGTGACAAAAATGACTTTCTCAGAAACTTAGTATACAGTTTGATTTAAATCTGCTACATCACAGTAGTAAACAATATTTTAAAATGTGTAAATCAAAAAAGAAACAACTCCTACTAGCTGGAATTCCTCTGGCACAAGCAATGCTCACACAGGAATAATGTATAGTAGCTGTCAGTGAAGCAGAGGTACCTCACTGTATCTTGGTTGATACAGCACACAGAATACTGGTCTGTGTTACTTACATCATACACACTCTTATTTTGTGACCAGAAAAACTTTAAAAAAAAAAATCCACAGACGCACTTATGCACCGTAAGCTTTTCTCTCTGCTCATGTAATTTATGTTTCTGTTGTATGTGACAATGCTTTAAAAACATACAGGAAAAAGTGCCGTCAATGTTTCTGAAAGACAAGCTGTCACCCTGATGACTAGTCACCTAGATATCCATAAGGACATTTCTTACAATCCTATTATTGCTTACTATTTTTAACAAGCACAGAGGAAGCGCCTGTAGGGTTAGAGAATTCATGCTGCTTTTCAGGAGGCAACCTCATTAGAAGTGGATTCACCTCTTCTCGTTTAAAGTATTTCAGGAAAGGTTTTCTTACCTGGGAATATTCAAAGTCAGTGATAGGGGCTATGCTCTTGATATAATCTGACCGAAACTGGTTCTCAGGGTTGGCCAGTGGAACTGGAGGTATGATCGTACTCATTGCCGAAACGATTGTCTAAAATAGGATGAAGGAGGAAAAAAAAAAACCAGAGATATAGGACAGATAAGCATCCCTCCAATGGTAATCAGAAATATACACTTTGTGTTTACCCAGTCTAGCCTACTTACAACACTTCAGGTGACAGACATTAAAGGAAGTCCTTACCACGATAGCATCTTTGACATTTTTCCTGATGTCCAGAATTTTCTGCTTCTTTTCCCTGCATTAAAAGAGAAGTTGTTACTAATTTACTTCACTTCTCACTGATAGAAGCCAATTAAAACTTTAAATTTCCAGTGAGTGAAGCATCAGGTAGATCTGGTTTCACCAGAGGTCAGCACCAACCCGCAAGGCATCTGCCAAGTTTTTAATCCCAGAAATGAAAACATCACCACCCCTCCAATTTGTGCCCTAAACAAATGGAATGTATCTGCTTAAAAAGAAAAAAAAACCTACAGTTCAAACAAACATCAAGGTCACAGAATCACAATAATTACCATGGAGAGTGCATACAAATATGACTCTACGGTTATATTCCAGTCTGTTCCTTATACTGAGAGTTAGAAAATAAAGTAGATGTAACTTGGTATACTCTAGAGGAAGGGTATACTGTGATACAGTAACGTGGTATACTCTAGAGGAAGGGTATACTGTGATACAGTTAGGCTTACTATAGGCAGTTCTACACTGGTGGATTCAACTAGCTGCAGATCAAAAAACGTTTGGCAAACAAACAAAACAAAGAAGAAAAACGTATCGGCACTGAATGTATACAGACAGTTTTCCTCGTGACTATCCCCTAAACCATCCAACACCATACAGTCGCAGCTTTGATTCACACATTGCAGTAGGTACTGTGAATCATCTAGAGGCGATCCGAAGTGAACTGAAGAATGTTCACAGATTTTTCCAACTAATATGCCACTTTAAGCAGCAGATTCCAATATTCTTGAATTTCAAGGCCCCCCCCTCTTCAGATAATAGTGGGTAAAGGATCAATGAATTGGCTGAGGGTTCAGCACCACACCAATATTAGAGATCAATTCCCCCAAGAATTCCTAACAAATTGCAGTTTGGCAAGCAGTTTACTTTTTAAACTAGACATTGCCAAAGAAGGGTTTTGTCTAAATGAAGCATGTTCAATGCTAGATTTCTATCTTCCCACCACCTAGGTCTACTACATTATAAACAGAACCGCGGAGAAAGTACGTCTGAGAATTGACGCAGTTGACCTAGAATTTGGGTATCCTTACTCGGGGTTGAAGCCGTTGACGTGCAGGATCCTCATCTGTTTGACGATAGTGCTTTTCCCGGACTCACCAGCCCCTGTGAACAAACAGAAAGAAGGTGGTCATCCATGTCCTCCTAACGGGCCATCCTGTCGCTACCCAACGTCTCTTACGTGGGGACTTTCGCAGTAGTTCGTACGCTCTGGCCAGGCTCCGGTGCCCAGCGGTGCTCAGTCTGGTTTGGGAGACTATGATCATATGCCGGTGGCGGTGAGGCCAGGACTGTGCACTCTGGGCCACCGGGAGCCGCCAGGTCGGAGCTACCACACATCCCGGCCTTACCCAGAAGCAGCAGGCGGTGAGTCGCTTTGTAAGCCAGGCGCTCTTTCTGCAACTGCTTCTCGATCTTTTTGTTGGCCTCGCGGCGTTCTTTTTCATCCACGCCCTGATCTTCTGCAGTCTTGCTGCTGTTGCCCAAACACCCCATGCCTGCTGGCTCGCACTCCGCTCAGGCAAGTAGGAAGGCGCACCAGAGCCAGGGAGACCCCGAGATGTGCGCTCCCGCGACGGCTTCTCCGCTCTCTGATACTGAAAGAGACGGCCAGGTCTCCCGGGGATCTGCGATCTCACCGGCTTCTCCCTCCCCTGCCCACCGCAAGCTCCCGGCTAACGGCGCCGGGCGCCCAGGGAAACGCTCCTTAAAGGCAGGTCGTCTTAGGAACCTGCTGGGGAAACAGCGCGCAGCGCGCGGAGCACCCCCTGGCGCCGGGTTCTGTTGGAGACAGCCGGGTGGCGCTGTGCCGGGGCTCAGCCTGCGCCTGGCTCAGCACCGCCCCACAGAGATACTGAGGTGGGTGGTGCGCAACCGAAAGCGGGATCCTGTCCCTCGTAGTGACAAAGCACGGCACCAAGGGCCAGAGCTCGTAGCAAAGGGTCTCCACAGGGCGACTGCGGCCACCTACTAAGCTGGCTGGTTGTTTTGCTGTCTGATGTGCGCGCCCCTGCGGGTTCCGCTCCCCTGGAAGGAGATTAGGACTGGAATAGGGGTTGGCTTGGGGGCTCAGAGAAGCGTTTCCCTAACCTGGTGAGTCAGAGGAGGGACAAGGGACGCTTGCTTACACGCTGGCCCCTGTGGCTTTCTCGCACCCCGCGGCACGCGCTCCTTGCACTGCTCCGACGCCACCTTGCTCCCAGGCGAGTGAGGATTCGGGATCATGCATATTCTATCAGGGAGGAGGATCTCTAGGATGCTCACCAGTCACATCGCGTTTGCTCCCTTCAGCTTCTAGACTATTCCAGCTCGCCCCCGCTACCACCTTTCCAGCCCGTCTTTACCTCCAGCCCCCGTTTTTCTTTGCAGTTCGGTCGAACAGTTCCACTGCGTTTCTAGAACACATTCTGGTTTTGAATTTGACCTTAGAGCCGAGGAATGGGTAATGAACAGGAGACTGGCACGTCCTGGTCCTTTATTGTGCCAGAGAATCAGAGCCCTTAGTTAGCTAAGCTCTGCGCTTTGTGTTCACAGTGCAAGTGCAGGGCGTCTGCAGGACAATTGAGGTGACAGGCCCAGGTATTTGACTCCAACACTGAGACCTGAAGGCGAAAGGAGTCCTAGAGATCATGAGAAATTGATGGTCCTCAGCGTGGGGACACTGGGTACTGAGCACCAAGTCCTACAAGCCTTTGCTCAGCTCTCTCCAAGCCTCAGATTTTCCCGTGCTATCAGCATGACCTGGCAGGTGTCTCAGAGAGTAGATACGGACTGGGTTTCTTTATCCTGTAGTCAGGCCATGGCCTCTTGGTCTCTCTGCCTGTCGCATCTCTTCTGGCTGCCTCCAGCTTTCTCCACTTGCTCCAATTTCCCTTCTTCTTTGTCCCTCCCTCTCTCCCTTCCCCCACTCTTCTGATGGGGTCTGTTTTCCTAGAGCACGCAAACACACCCCCACACTGCCGGTTGCAAACTTAGACCCTCAGTCCCCCCCCCCCTTTCATTGGTCCCACCAATCCTTCTCCTTCTGGGGGCTCCTGTCCTGAATCTCTCCTGACTCCTAAAACCGCAACCCCGGTAGCCTGACAGTGGTCCAAATAGAGAATACCCTCACCAGAATTACCAGTAGATTTAGGGATGTCTGGTCCCTGTCATCTCAGGAAGGCCAGTCCCGTCAGATCTTCTCCTCAAATCCTTTAACTGCCACACACCACCATTTGAGTTTTGCTCGTCTCTGCCTAGTGGATCTCAGCTCGTCATTTCTCCCAAGACATGACTGGCAACTATGACTATCCACACCTCCAACCTGCTGCTTCTCCCTACTTTCTTTGGATTTTCTAAACCACGTGGAATGTGAGTGATCCTGATGTTTTTTTTCTCTTGCAAACACAAAAAGTTCATGTGTCCTGTTGGATGTTTCCTAAATATGCATTCTGTCCTCTATCACCGCTGTGGTCTTTGATCACTAATTCTAAGTACGATTTCAGCAGTAGAGGCCGGGTTCTGTTGTCTCTAGCCTTAATTTTCAAAGGAGGCCTGAGTGGTTCACATTGCTAGTCCGACTATACCACTGTCCCCATCTCAAACTCCTTTTCTGGTTCTTCTAGACCTTTTAAAATGCCAAATCACCCATATATTATTAAAGAGAGGTGGAAACAAAACAGATTTCACCAAAAAGTTATAAAGGGGGATTTAGATTAGAAACCCCAAAACACATATTTAAGGTAGTATGATACCCAGTTACTTTAAAAGTATAGCAAAAGGTTGTAGTTTGATCAGATATGTAAATTAGGGTTATAGTCAAACTGATGTATTGTAACATTGTGGTTTCTGTTTCTTGAGAGTTTTTTTCGGTTGTTATTTTTACATGTAACAAAGGAAAAGCATTTTAAAAGAGGGCAAGAAATGACTCCAGCGGGGTGCTTTTAACATGCAAATGTCTGAGGTTTCTTTACTTGCTTTCTTTCTTACTCTCTGTACCCCTCCCCACTTCTGTAAAACTTAAAAATAGAAAGCAAAAACCCTCAACTGTTGTAAATCATGCAATTAAGGTTGATTTCCTATAAATATGAACTTTGGGTCATGGTATAAACTGTTAAATGTGATTCCACATTGCCTATTGTGAAATAAACTGTGTGAGACAGAAAAAAATTAGGGTTATAAAATTTAAGGATTAATACGTTGATGTGGGAAAAAAAACCAGACCACACTGCACACAGAAAGTTAATTGATATGAATACAATGGTAACACACACATCGGAAAAGCTGCTTCTGGCTGTTGAGTGATGGCTGGTACTGGCCTAAGTCCTGTCTCTAGGAAAAAATTTTAGTGCAAAACATAGGAATTATTGACACCATCATTTTAAGAGCTCAGAGCAGTGACTTAAAAGGGTAACTGGCTGAAAATCTGCCCAATATAACCAACTGTGTGTGCACCAGGACACTGTGCTAACTTGCATGTCCCGTAGTCTAAATCGTGATGGTGCCTGCTTTGTTAAGTAATTTCAGTGAAAAGTATAAAGCCAATCTCAGTCTGTTATTAGGTTCAAGGCCTCCCTTTCTGTCTCC
>NW_021604684.1:4210697-4221127 GCF_004785775.1 Grammomys surdaster
AAGGATATTATTATCTCAGAATCTGCATGTATGTGTCCTAGTCTGCATTAGTTGTCAACCTGACACAGTCCATATCACGTGAGAAGAGTTCTCAGTTGAATAATTGTCTTTATTAGGCTGGTCTGTGAAGGACTGTTCGCACTGCCTTACCTAAAGTAAGAGGGCCCAGCCCACCATGGGTGGTACCATTCTCTAGGCAGATAGTCCTAGGCTGTAAAAGAAAGCTAGCTAAGCATGGGTCTGTGAGTGAGTCAGTAAGCAGCATTCTTCCATGGGTATTGCTTCAAGTTCTTGCTTGAATTCCTGCCCTGACTTCCCTCCCTGATGAATTGTGGCCCGGAAGTGTAAATCATATAAATCCCCTTTCTTCCCAAGTTGCTTTTGTGTAGAGTGTCATGGCAACAGAAAGGAAGCCAGAAAGAACAGTATACAAATATTCCAAATCTAAAACGTCCCAAATATGGACAGCATTTTGAACAGGCAACATGCAACATCTATAGCCCAGGCATTCAGAGAGCCAAGTGTGACAGTGTATGCACTGACAGATGAATAGTGCCAAACAGCCTCTAGTACATGTAGGAGGATCTGGAGAACTGGGAAGCGCTTCATGGGGGAAAGAGGGACCACAGCACAGCTTGAACAGTGTGTGTTGGTACAAAAAAAGACACGCTTGGCAGGCGAGGAAGAAGTAGAAATGCAAATGTGAGAGCAAAGGTAAGGACACAGGGTTGCCAGAAAGAAGATGGACAGAAGTGAAGACCAAGTCAAGGTTGGCTGGATCAGGAGAGCCTCAGAGAAATATACCTTGCCAGCACGGCAACATTTCCTAAGTTATAATCTCTCTGGTGGAGTGTCTATTGTCGAGAACATTCAAAATCCTTTTCTATGCTGACTGCCCTGCACATGGCCAAGGGCAATGGGACCAAGGCCATAGGATTGGGATGAGAACGGTTTGAATGAATCCATTTTTTCACAGTGTGTTCTAGGTGTACTCAATAAATCTAGCAAATATTATCATGTAGCATCAATTGAACATATCCATTTTAGTCTTCCAGACAAGGCAACGTACTGATATCCTTAAAGAATTCCTTTTTTTTTTTTAAATTTATGTACTAGGGCAGACTCATTCAAAGTGAGTTATCACACATTCGACAGAGATTTCCTGAGGTCCTTCACACAGCTGAGGACATAAAGGCCACGAGACATGTGTCTGTGACTTGTATGAAGTGTATCTATGACTACATGCCTCATTCTCTCAATAAGAGACCGTGGCCTGTTCAGAATGGAGGAAGAGTCGGCTTTAGGATGGAAAGGAACTGAGACGCACTAACACATACACGGATCGTGAAGATGTCACGTACTGACCTGTCATAGAGGGACAAATGCTGCATCATCCCATGAATCCCCACAGTCAGCAAATAAAGACAGAAAACGGAATTGTGGTGGCCGGGTGCTGGGAGGAGCGATGAGGAGACATGGTTTAACGAAGGCAGGGTTTCAGTTCTGGAGAATAACAAAGTTCTAAGCGTGGACTGTGGGGACGTTTTACAACATGCAAGTGTGCTTAGTGTCACTGAATGGGGTCAATTACAAGTGGTTAAAATGTCACATCACATAAATGTTTTATTAAAATGAAAAAGAGAGAATAACGAGCAGAATCTTTGGCACAGTATCAGTAAAAGAGAGATATTCTTCTGGAGTGAGAACACAGGTTTATAGTTTCTGAGAAGGCTCCTTCCAGCTTAACCCTGACCCTCCAAGAAGAACGGGCTCTACTTCCTAGCACAGAAAGACCTCAAATTCATGGTCCTCCTGCCTCAGCCTCTTGAGTGCGTGATCACTACCTCCTGTGTTCTGACTTCTAAGCAGTTTCCTTCTCCTCAGGCACCTTCACTCCAGTGTTAGGTTGCATCATATAGAATGAGGGGCAGCTGTAGGCTGAGTGGGTTTTTTAAAGTTCACAACTTAACCATCCATCTCTCACGAGGCACATTTGTAAAATTAGATTTTATTTCTACAGTGCTGAGGATCAAACCTAAACTCTTTCCTCTCTAGGGAAGCGTTCTCTCACTGAGTTGCATCCATAGCCCCACAAAAGCAGGTAAGGAATTTGTGCTATACCCTGGGGCATTGCTGGGCCTTGTGATTTTAAGTGTGGATGAATGTTTTCCTTGACTTCAGATATCAAAATAGTCTTGTCAAGTAGAATAGACTACCATTGGGCTCTGTGATTTCTATCCAGATTCCAGTGGGAACACATAAGGATGTGTGTGCTCAATTCTAAACGTGTAGAAAACAAAATCCCTGCTTTCCTAGAGGATCTTCCACTAAGCTGTGTGAGTCGCTGTTCGCCTTAGGTTTAAAGACATCGAAAGGGAGCTGACTTCCTACACTGTATTTGATCCTCACAAGATGCACATCACTGTTCACACAGTTCTGTCTGAAGGACACTAGGGACTGGGCAGCAGGGAGAGTCTTACTCTCAGGAGGACCTGGAACCTGGCTCCCTATACACTGCAAGAAATCACACCATTTTCTTTCCCGGTGTTGCAGAACAAACGGCCTGAAAAAGCCTGCCTTCCCTCCCACTCATTAGGGAGATTAATCTGCATATAATGACGGTTGAATTAATTATCTCTTTGCCCAGTTGCCTTAGCAACTGGTTTCTTTTAGAATTTTGGTTTGGTTACAGAGTTGAGAGCCGCCATATTCCGCATGATTGAGTATCAGGTTAAATATGAAATTAAACAGAACATAAATTCATCTTATGCTAGGCGCCAACTACACCCCCTTTCTTGGAAAACTCAGTATCCTCAAACTCACAGGGCAACTGGTGGTGAACAAGTGGGAGAGAGCCTGACACCCATCTGTGCACTGTGGAGTCTGCACACTGAGGTTCCACATCTCGTACTTTGCATTTCTTTCCAAGACTTTAAACTACAGCTAGGGTTTGGGATGTGTGGGTCAGAGACAGAAGGCTTTCTTGTATGAGGCTGGGGGTTCAGTCTCTAGCTCTAGAAAAAAATAAAGAGAGAGAAGATAAAAGAAGAAACCACAAAGGTTGACATCCAAGAGGGATTCTCTTATTCCGGAAAAATCCTAAACAAAGATAGGTAAGCCATTGTATGAGCAAATGCAGAGGTGTGTTGACCCTGTGATTGACAGGAAGTTACAGCGTATAAATATGGAATTGGAGGAGCAAAAATAAAACACAGGGGTCATAGGAACAGTATGAGGCCACGCTCACCACTAGGTTGGCTCAGATCTCTTTAAGTCTGTGTGCCTATGTGTGCATTGATTGCTCTGTCTGCTGAGAAAAGCCAGAAAGTTAAGATTTCTCTGTAACTGCAAACATACTCATGTGTCAGAGAGAAACTTCTTTGGAGTGACAGCACAGATTTGTGGTCTCAGGAGACTGTCTTTCCTTTTGAACAGGGTCTCTTAGGTAGGCAGGAAGAAGTGGGCACCTCTTGCAGCTAGCTGTGCTCAGGTTGCAGCACTGATTTGGCAGTATAGGCTTCAGATGGCTAGCAGCCAAAGGTACAAACATCCTGCAAGCTACACAGTTGGGAGATCTAACTCCAGGCTAAGAGGCAGGCAGGTTCTCTGACCTGAGCTACAGCAGGTTCTGGAGGAGCCATTTCCTCTGCATCTCCAGAGAACTGTCCTTGTCTGCTAAGAGGCTGTCCCTGACTCCCTGTGCAGGCTCTTGGGACTTTAGAAGGCTTAATGGTGGAGACAAAACTCGGGGAACTTTCTTAAAGCCATTCCTGATCAATGTGGCACGGAGGGGTTGGGGGGAGGCTCCCTGTTGTTGCTGTCTCTGACACATCCCTACCACCCAGTGGTTTTCTGAGCCCTCCCCCACACTTTTATAAATAACTCTTTGCTAAACTGTTTTAGATAGTTTGTTATTCTCCCCCCCCCACCCCAGGATCCCCCACCGAACAGTGCCTTCCTCTGAGCTAATGATGTTAGGCACAGCTTGTGACGAAGACTTGGTTCTCAGTCCCCAGTCCTAATCTGTCAGTGCCTTTGTTTAGTTTTGAACCTGTACAACTGTATAGATAGTCCTGGCTCTGTGATCTCAAGAGGAAGATGAACCAGTGGTCTGAAAATATGCAAAGCTGGATGCTCAGCTGAGTCTAATTCAGAGACCTCAAGGCCTAGCACCATGCTGAAGTGAACACAATCCAAAAGAAGATTGGCAGGGGAAACATTTTGGTAAAGTTGTGAGACCTTGTTGTTGGTAAGTCAGAGAGAAGGAGATGAAAACCCACCCGAGATTATTAGAAACTAACCTCAAATAAATACATCCAGTTTAAAGCATGCATATGCCATTACTATTTGGAAGAAAGGTATCTTTTTCTCATCTGTAGGGACTTTAAAATCACACACAGTGAGTATGTACGGGAGCCCCCAGATGACTGGCCAGCAACAAACACAGATGTATTTTAAATGTGAAATAATGTCAAGCTTACAGGGATGCTGCAAGAAGTGTGGAGGGGTTTCCTGCGCACGCAGCATCCGCATGCCCAGACTGTCAGCATTTTGAAGCACTCTATCATTTTCATAATCACTCATTCCCTGCCCCCCCCCCGAACTATCTGGAAGGATGCTGTGATATTGTGCCTCACTCAATGTCTACTTGCTAAGGACAAGTGTCTCTTACACAGTGACAGGACTCTGTTAACTTATCTAGTCTAGGTCTGAAGCTAGTCAAGATACTCTGCTTATAGACACAGTCTGAATGTGCACCTAACAAAGGCTCGTGGTACTTGGTATGGGTGTGTGAGAGGTGGCGGAGCCTTTAAGAGGTGGAGGAATTGAGGGGGAGGGTCATTGGTGATGTGATCTTTGGAAAGGATTCTGAAGCAGCTCTTGTGGGACTCCAGTTAGTTTTCACGAGACTGAAGAGTTAGAGGAGAGCTTCCCTGCACTTCCTGGTTCTCGGTAGCTTCCTTTATCATTGCTGTGATCTTCTTCCTCACAGTCTTCCATCACAATGCCATGGCCACCGTGTATTCACTCACAATGCCCTCACAGGTGGCATCATGCTAGTTGGACATTCAGCCTTCAAAACTGTGAACTAAATAAAACTTAAAGGTTAACCTAGCTTCAAGTATTCAGTTCCAGTGATGAAATCTAGACTAATCCGTGTCTTCGAGTTGTCATTACCATCCATCTAAGAGTCAACCCAGGTTTAGAGAATGTTTCATTTTTTTAGGTTCCTCTTTCAGTATAGCTGGAAAATCCACACTTTGTAATTGTCATAGAATAATCATTGTGAAGGATGTTTTCCATGTTTGATAGGTGGCTACCATCACGCCAGTGGCTTCTGGTTTCACAGCAGGAAGGGGACCCTAGAGTCCATCATGATCCATGGACGGAAGGCTCTTGTCCAGGCTGCCTGTTCTCCAGGCTCTAGAGTTCGAGCATCGACTTGTATTGCTTTCCCTTAACAACAAATAACTCACATGAAAACAAGCTGTCCCTCACAGTCGCCCTTTCTATTTGACCAGCTCACTCTTGGCACCACTTTTTAATATCTTGTAAAATACTTGCCAGCCTGTGTGTTGTCCAGCTTCTTCTGCCCTTCTTGGTTCCTAAAGACCAAAGTACCTTCCTGCTGTTCTCCTATATCCTGGCATCTTGGTCGTCTTGATCACTGTAAAGAGACACCATGACCAGGATAGCTCTTATAAAAGAAAACATTTAATTGGGGGCTTGCTTATAGTTTCAGAGGTTTAGTCCATTACCATCATGGTAATGGAGCATGGCAGTGTGCAGACAGACATGGTGTGGAGAAGGACTTAGGAGTTCTACATCTGGATCTGCAGACAGCAGAAAGAGAGAGATACTAGGCCTGACTTGGGCTTTTGAAACCTTGAAGCCTACTCCAAGTGACACACTTCCTCCAATAAGGTCACACCTACTCCCAAAAGGCCACACCTCCTACACCTTTTCAAGTAGTACTGCTCACAAAGGGAGAGAAAATCCTCTAGTTTCTACCACGGTCTAGAGCAGTGTTTCTCAACCTGTGGGTCGTGAG
This sequence comes from Grammomys surdaster, assembly GCF_004785775.1. Taxonomy (NCBI): domain Eukaryota; kingdom Metazoa; phylum Chordata; class Mammalia; order Rodentia; family Muridae; genus Grammomys; species Grammomys surdaster. The sequence continues at coordinate 4,216,750 of NW_021604684.1, forward strand.
CCCAGGGTCAGATATCAGATATCCTTCATATCTGATATTTACATTATGATTCATAACGGTAGCAAAATTATAGCTATGAAGTAGCAACTAAATAATTTTACGGTTGGAGGGTCACCACAACACAAGGAACTGTATTAAAGGGTCGTAGCATTAGGAAGGTTGAGAACCACTGATCTAGAGGAAGAACGGGGTGGTTAAGCCTTAGGACTTAGGACTTAGGAGCCTTAGGAATCTCTCAGAAGAGATTCCCTCTTCTGTCTTTGACTTTCAACTTCCAAACACATCTATTCCATTCTGTGGCACTGGGTTTCCCCATGGGACCAGTGGCTAGCAGCCAGAAGTTCAGGGACTTCCACCTTTCTGGCTTCACTCCCTAAAAAGAAAGGTATCACTTAACTCCAGGGAGAACTTCTACTGGTTCTAACTGGTTTGGGATGTGTGGTTTTTGTGTGGTCAGGGCTGAAACTCCTCCCTCTTTAAAGCTCCATGAGCAGGAGGGAGGACTGTAGTGGAATCTATTCCCCAAAGATCCATCACTTCTGCTGGATGGAGGCAGTTCTGGGCAGAAGCGACCATCCACTGTGCCGGCTGCTTGTGTTGTACAGAACAGGAGGCAGAGCTGGACTGTTGCCTTCTCTGAGCGTGTTTCTCCAGCCAACAGCAGATCCCAGACTGGAAAGACTGAGTCCTCTCAGCACAGTTATGCCCTCCAGCAATAAGCAAACAGCAGTCTGACAATTAGTGATACATTGGAGTGTATGCTAGCTAGTTTTATGTCAACTTGACATAGAATCATTTAGGAAGAGAAACCTCAATTGAAAAATGTCACCACTAGATTGGCCTATCGGCAAGCCCATGGTGAGTTTTCTTGATTGATGATTAGTGTGAGAGGGCCTGGCTCACTGTGAACTGTGCACCACTTAGGGTAGTGATCCTGAGTTTTAATAAGAAAGTGGGCTGAGCAAGGCATCAATAGCAAGCCTGTTAGTAATGATCCTCCATGGCCTCTGCCTCAGCTCCTGCCTCCGTGTTCTTGCCCTGCTTGAGTTTCTGCTCTGACTTGCCTTCATGACAGTCCATGATCAGAGCATGTGAGATGAAGTAAATGCTTTCCTCTCCAAGTTGCTTTTGGTCGTGCTGTTTTATTGTCAGGGGCAGCCCTGCTTATACATTGAAGGCCTAAAATCAGCAATAGGCCTGACATACATGCCTGCTAGCACCAAGTCTTGGGTCTCTGTGGAAAAACACTGAAACAGATGTCTAGAAGTTATTGTAAGTAAGCAGCTTTGGTGGAAGGCTGCCAAGCCTGGCTACTCATAGGCCTTGTAGATGGGTAGCCTTGGTGGTTAGTACTAACTTAGATAAAGACAAGTGAATCATAGGTGGAGTCATAATGATCTGTCCCCTGAACCTTCACCTAGCTGACACTCTGTTCTGGAAGATATCTGTACTCCCCCTGAACACCTACGCTCCTGTGTCATCCCCTTCCCCACATCCTGCCTTTTTGTGTATATAACCTGTGTGTGCAGAAGTAAAGATGGTGATCTGATCAGACTATAGACAGATCATCCTTCCTTGCGTTGGCCTGTTCCCCACTTTCTCTTTCAGGTGATCTCCCTGGACCCCTGTTTAATGTTCTGCTGGATAGGACACCTGTGTGTGGGCCTGAGACCCTCTTCCAGGACAGATGTGTTTGTAGGGGTGGACTAGAATGTCCAGGAACGTGAAGAACCATGTGGACATACATCTTGTGCCCCTCTCCTCCTCTCTCCTCCCTTCTTCTATTCTTCTCTTCCCTTCACTCCCTCCTCTCCTCTCTTCTCTTTTTCTCCCTTCTTCCCTCCCTCCCTCCCTCCCTCCCTCCCTCCCCCCCCCCCTCCCCTCCTCCCTCCCAAGATGCGTGGCTTCCTCCCTCCCTCCCTCCCTCCCTTCCTTCCTCCCTCCCTCCCTCCCTCCCTCCCTCCCTTCTTTCTTTTTAGAAATATATTTACAAGAGAAAGAGCTCAGCAACGGGAGGACAGAAAGCCACTGGTGAGCTATGTCCAACTTGCCGAGTAGCCCAGCTACCTGGCTTGGTATTCATCAGAGGGAGCACTTCGGATGTGAAGCAATTCCTTTTGTGACAGAGCTGGAGTGCTGCTAGTTTACACTTGTTATGGTTTGATTACAAAATGTCCCATAGACTCCTGGGTTTGAAGACTTAGTCTCTAGCTAAAGGCATTTTTTTTTTTTTTTTGTAGGTACTAGAACTTTAGGATGTGGGTAGGGGCTAGCTGGAGGAAGTGGATTGCAAGGGGGTTGTCCTCAAAGGGTATCTTGTCCCCACCTCTCCCTGTCTCCTGTGTCTTTGCTTGTGGTTGTCCTGAGGTGAGGTCTCCACTCCACTCAGCCCTTAGTGTCACTATGCTCTCTCCTCATCAAAGGCCTAGAAACAGCCGGCCAACCACAGACTGTTTATGTGCCAAAGAAACCCATCGTCCCTTAAGTTGATTTTCTCATGTATTTGCCACAGTGATAAGCACCTGTGACCCCCTCAGACAGAGCTTGAACCTGGATGGGCAGCCACCTGACAAGGTTGGACCACATCAAGGCCCTGGTAAAGTCTAGCTAGAGGGGAACAGGAGGGTTGTTTCTCTGTGCAACACTGCCACCTCATGGTTTCTTGGCGGAATAGCCCCTTGTGAGCACAGGGATGAAGGATCTTTGTGGAACATAATACAGAACAGAAAGCAGAGGGGATACTTCCAGGTCTCTTTTTCAGCAGCCCCCCCCCCGCCCTTTCCAACTCCACTTCCTGCTATTTCTTCTTAAAACTTATTAATTGACCTGTTCTTTGACAATTTCATGTTTATTATACACTCTTGTCACACCCCCATCCTTCACTGTCCCTTTCCCGCCCTCCTTCTCCCATAGAATCTCCATTTCACAGTGCTTTGTTTTTGCTTTGTGACCCGCTGGAATGAACCAGGGCTCCTTACTTGGGCGTGGGTTTGAAGCTATCCACAGGATCGTAACTCATCAGTGGCTACTTCACTAAAGACAAAGACTTCCTCTCCCCAAGCAATGGTAGACGGCCTTAGGCATGACCCACGAACTGTTCCTCATCTAGGATCACATGTTTGTGGGTCCAGTCGAGTGCAGGCTGTATGCAGGCAAACAGCTGTTGTGAGTTCATGAGTCACACAGCCATACCGTGTCTTTAAGATAGCATTTCGTGGCCCTTCTTCCCACTCTATCTGCTGCCATGTTCCCCCGAGGAGATGACATTGCCACTTTTTAGGGCTAAGCACTCAAAAGTCACTTGCTCTTAGCACCTTGACCAGCCAGGAGTCTCTCTATTAACTGTCATTTGCTGCAAAGAGAAGTTTCTTTGATCAAGACTGAGGTATAAATATAAATATTTTTGAGACAGTTTGGCAACTTGTCACTTCAGAAAAAAAAGGGGGGGTTATAGGTTACCCCTCATGGCCTCCCAAGTCATGGACCAAGTCCTCAGTACTGGTAATGAACTTTATTCTCTGGAACAAATCTCAGATCTGGGTTTTAAAAATGAGTTGGTTCACAGCTACAGAATATTTATAGAAAAAACTGTGTTTTCCTGTGCTCAATCTGAACAGCCCCCTTTCTAGTCTAACTTGATAGCTCTGAGAGATGCAGAGTTTTCTTCATTTTATAGAGCAGGGAACTAAAACTCAGGTAAAGGTCATGCCAGTAGAATGTAGACAAGTCTGGATTCACATCTCTTTCCTGTGGTTCTTATGCACTGTCCTTACCATGTACCTGTGTTGACTGCAGCCTTTTATTCTGGGGAAATTGTTCCCGCCCAAACCACATTCCTCCATTCCCCACTTTGCCTCACCCCCACCTCATTTTTAAAGCATATTATATTGTATTTTTAATTAGAATTGCATCAATTGTCTTTGGAATCCGTGTTCTTTCTTGAGCTTGGGGCAGGGGGGAATCTTCTCATCAGCCCGTTCCCACTCAGACCAACATGGGAGAGGTATCGTAAATGGTGTTGCCTATGCACAATTCAAAACTGTGAAGTTTGTACCTTTAGTCTTTTGTAACAAAAACTAACAGCAGTAACTTAAGTGCTGACTTGAAATGCTATTTTGGAAGGTTTTAATGTAAATAACCTAGGTCAGCAGTTTGTGGATGTGTGAGACAGCTTCTTCTGTTGCTTTTGTTTTTAACTTGCTTTTGTGTAAAAGTTCTCCTCATTCCTCCTCCAATATCTGTCACCTTTGTTTTAAATAATCGGTCTTTTAACACATATACACACACACCACAAGGACATACACACACATGCACCACACCGTACACACACACACACACACCCCACACACGTGCACACACACCACACATACTACACACA
>NW_021604684.1:4221137-4232729 GCF_004785775.1 Grammomys surdaster
ACACACACCGCACACACACCACACATGTACACACATATCACACACACAGACACACACACACACAATCAGTTGCTTGCCTCTACGACAGTTGTGCCACCATTGTGCAAGTAAGTGCCTCTTTTCTGACAAGTTGATATTGTAGCATGCAAGCTCCAAAGATAAGCAAGACCACTGCTGATTTTTCTCCCTCGGTGTCCTGAATAGTCACTCTGGCCTTAGGAAGACTAGCCAGCATCACTTTCAATTCCTGGCTCAGTTCCAACATAGTTGCTTTGTATTCTGCAGCCAAGGAATGCTGTGTCTTCAGGAATAGGGCCTTACCAGTTCTGCTGGGCAACCAAAGGCTACAGCATAGCTTGGATAGCTTGTGGGGTGGAAGGGGGGGTGAGTCCATTCTAGCCAACTCCTGGGGAGGTGTTCCAAGCCTCATATGAGAATTTTCAATAACCTATGACTTCTCAGATTGACGCTGTTCACCCATGCAGGAAGCTCCATGTAAAGTCCCTGACTCCCTTTGAGACAGGGCATCACTATGAGTCCGTGGCTGGCCTTAAGCTCAGAGATCTGCCTGCATCTGCCTCCCAAGTGCTGGGATTAAAGGTGTGCACCACCATACCCAGCCCCATTTGAAGTCTTCTTAAAGTTATATTTTTCAATTAGCTTATAAAGTAGTGGATTTCTATGTGACCTCTTTGTACATCCTTGTTTTGATTATATCTCACCGAGTAAACCCTAAATCCTATTCCTCACCCACCTATTTAAACTGTTTCAACTTGAGTATCCCTCCCCACTTAAGGCCTCTTCTACTGCCGTGCCCTTTGTCCTTTCCAGCTAACTACGGACATTTCAAGTTAAATAAACAAATATAAAAAATGGAAGCTGTGATCCAGGTATATGAGACAACATGTAGTGTTTGACTGTCTGGCTCTGGGTTACTGAGCATTCACCACAGTATTTTCTGACTCCACCCATTTTCCTGTAGATTTCATAAGTTCTCTCTTCATTACCACAGAATGAAATTCTCCAGTGTCAATAGATCACATTTCCATTATCTGTTCTTCAGCTGACGGACATATCAGCTGATTCCATTTGCTACCTACTGTGAGAAGAGCAGCAGTACACACCACTCAGCAGGTTTCTCTGTAGTGGGATCGGGTACACAGCCAGGAGCAACAGCGCTGGCTCATTCTAGGGTTGGTTTTTTTTTGGTTTTTCGAGACAGAGTTTCCCTGTGTAGCCCTGGCTGTCCTGGAACTCACTCTGTAGACCAGGCTGGCCTCAAATTCAGAAATCCGCCTGCCTCTGCCTCCCAAGTGTTGGGATTAAAGGTGTGCGCCACCACTGCCTGGCTCATTCTAGGTTTTTGAAAAATCCTCCAAACTGATTTCCAAGGTGACCCCACTACTTCACACCCCATCAGCGGTGTACTGGGGTTTCCCCCTTTTACATCCCCGTCTGCATCTCTTCTCATCCGTATCCTTGGTGATGATGGTCATTCAGACTAGGGTGAGGCAGTTTTAATCTGCATTTCCCTGATAGCTGAGGACACTGTGAACACACTGTAAGTGCTTACTAGCTGTAAACACTTTCTTCTTTTGAGAATTTTGTTTAACTACACAGTCAAGTTTCAAGCTGATAGTTTTCTTTCTTTTTTTTTTAAAGTCCTTTTCATAGCCTAAGCCCTAATTCTTTGTCAGATATACAGCTCACAGAGTCTTCTCATTTCGTGGGCTCCCTCAGTTAACAGATTCCTATGTTGCCTAGAGGCCTTTTAGCTTCATGGGGTCCCCATTTGCTGAATGTGCTACTGGAGGCCTATTCAGAAAGTGCTAACCCGAGCCTACTTGTGGAAGCACACGCTGTGTCCTCTAACAAGTTCGGAGCATCATACCTATCTCAGGTTGAGGTCTGATACCTTTGGGGATGCTTTATTCGAGGTAGGAGATAAGGTTCTGAGTCAACACTTCCACGTGCTGATGTCCAGTTTCCCCCACACCATATTTTGAGATGTTGACTTTCCTCCACTGTATATTTTTGGTACTTTTGTAAAAAGAGTTAGCTGAAGAAGTGTGGGCTTATGTCTGTGTTCTCTGTTCTCTCCCACTTATCTGCATGCCTGCTTTGCGACATACGCTGGTTTTATGGCTATGGCTTTTATCCTATGGCAGTATAACTTGAAATCAGGCACGGTGATCCCTTCTGCTGTATCCTTTTTGTCCAGGATGGCTTTGGCTACCATCAGTCTTTGTATTTCCATATAAAAGTTAAAATTACTTTTGCTATGTCTATGAAGAATGGTCCTGGAACTAATTGCGTGGGAGTTGTTGGTTGCTCTTGGTAGGATGGTCATTTTCACAACCTTAATTGTTCTGATCCCTGAGCATGGGAGTTCCTTCCCTCTTCCCCACTCTCTTCAGTGTCTCAAACTTTTCACTGTAGAGATCTTTTATTTCCTTGGTTCAGTTTATTCCAGGTATCTTACTTTTATAGTGGTCACTGTGAGTGAGATTGTTTCCTGGATTTCTTTTTCAGTATGTTTGTCTCCGGTTTAGAGGGAGGCAGTAGGTTGTATGTATGTATGTATGTATGTATGTATGTATGTATGTATGTAGTATGTTAATCTTGTACCTTGCCACTTTGCCAAAAGTGTTTATCAGCTCTGAGAGGTCTTTTGATGTCATCGTTAGAGTCTCCTATGTATGATGTATGGAGTTGTATTATCTACAAAAAGGGATATTGGTTTTCTTTTTCATCTGTATTCTTTTTTTGTTCTCTTTTCTTATTGCTCTCACCAAGACTGCAAGCACTATACTCAAAAGCAATAAGGAGAGTGGGCACCTTTGTCTTCTTGCATCATGGTATTAGTGGGAATGCAGGGAGTTTTCCTCTTACATATGATATTGGCTCTAGATTTGTCATATAGAACATCTTTATTTATGTTGATGTATGTTCCCCGTATGCCTAGTCTCTCTGTGACTTCCATGTTGGATTTTATTTGTAAGAAGGAACTAAACTGAAGCCATTTTGAATAAAACGTCCATTTTGAATAGGAGCCAAATTTTAAATTTTACCCAAGACCTCCCTGGGTAAGTGACATTCTGCTTGGAAAACAGAGATGTGTATGTGGGTAACTGACATTCTGGTTGGCAAATTGAGACATGAATGCTAGGCAAGTCGTCCCCCAACAGTTGAATAACCTAACTTATGGGAACGGGATAGATAAGTGAACCACAAAGACATGTTCCTAAGGATGTCCCTATTCCTAAATTCTGATTAGTGGGAAAATGTAACAAACTTGGCACAGATGTTTGCAATTTCAAGCTTAAATGTGCTGTAACATTGTGACTCAAGGTTGCCGTTCAGCTCCAGAGTCTGTCCTGTGGTCCTGATCGATCAGTAGTGGCTTGATTACAATACATTTTTGTCATCTGCATGACCTGGTGTTTGAGTTATGTTGAATCTAAGTGGACCCCACAACATGTCAATGGTCTTTCTATGTCTATGGACACAACCGTGTGATTTTTGTCTTTGAGTCCATTTATGTGACAAATTATATTTATTCATTTATTTATGCTGAATCATCGGTTGCATCTATGGAAAATGAAGTCAACTTGAGTCTGATGAATAATGTCTTTGATGTTAACTGAACTTGGCTTGCCTTTTAAGACAGGAGTTATGACTAGCCTGGAACTTCCTGTGTAGACCAGAGTGGCCACAAACTCACAGAGATCTACTTGCCTCTGCCTCCTGAGTGCTGGAATTAAAGGCATGCAGCACCGTGTGCAGTCCACTTTTCCTTTTCTGTTGTATCTATCTGGTTTTGGCATCTGGGTAATGCTAACTTCATTAAAATGAACTTGGAAACTTCCTTTTCTTCCTTTTCTATTTTATGGAATGATTTGAATGGCATTGTTGTCAGTTCGTTCAAAGTTTGCTGGAATCCTTCAGTTTTGAAAATTACTGTTTGTAGATCTGCTTAAATTACATATTTTATATTGCTTTAATTTTTATAGGTCAGAAACATCTAGAAGTTCATCCATGTATTTTAGATTCTTCAAATTTAGTGAAATAGAGGTTTTTAAGGTATGTCCCTATAACTCCCTGAATTTCCTTGTTATCTGCTATAATGTCTTTTTTTAAATTCTACTAATTTGGGTCTTACCTCTCTTTTTGGGTAAACTGTCTAAGGATTTGCCAATTTATTTATTTTTTCAAAGAACCATCTCTTCATTTCACTTCATTTCATTGATTCTTTGTGGTTTGTTTGTTTCTATTTCATTAGTGTTTACACTGGTCTTAGTTGTCTTTCTGTTTACCGCTTTTAGATTTTGTTTGTTCTTGTTTTCCAAAGACTTAGTCATTAAGTCATTAACATTTTTGAGCTATTTACTTGTATTCTTTCTGACTTAAACATATTATTATTATTATTATTATGTTATCATTAATTTATATGTGTGTGGTGTGTGATGTTTGGGGCCCACATGTGCTCTGTCATGCATGTGGAAACCTGAAGATAACTTTGTGCAGTTGCTTCTTTCCTTCCCCCTTTATCTGTATTTCAGAGACTTGACTAGAGTCATCAAACTTGCCTGCCAAACACTTTACTCACAGAGCCATCCTACTGGCCCTCTCTGGTTTTTTTGTTTTTGTTTTTGACATAAGTGCTTCGAGCTATAAACATTCCTCTTAGCATTGCCTCTTTGTGTCCTCACAGTTTAGGAAGTTGTGTTTTCTATTCCATTCTAGAAACTTTTAAGATATCTTTTTACTTGATTTCCTCGGTGACTCAGTCACCATTCAGTCATGTGTTGTTTAGTTTCTAGGAGTTTGTGTGTTTTCTGTAGCCTTCCTTGCTGTCCGTATCTAGCTTTATCTCAGTCTGGTTAGACGGAATCCAGGATGTTACTTTAATCTTACACCTTTTAAGACTTGCTTGTGTTTTAATGTGTGGTCTATTTGAGGAAAGTTCTACAAGCTGCTGGGAACAGTGTGTGCTCTTTAGTGTTTGGGTGGGAGGTTCTATATATCTGTTAGTTCACTTGATCACCTAATGTCTCTCTCCTTTTTGTCTAGATAAGCTATCTATTGGGACAGTAGGGTGTTGAGATCACCTACTGGTTCTGAGTTGGAGCTAGTCTGTGACTTGACATCTATTAGTACTTGCATTATGAAGTTGGATGCATTTGTGTTTGATGTGCATGTATTTAGAATTGTAATATCCTGAAGGATTATTCCCTTAATGAGTATGAGGCAGCCTTCTTCATCTCTTCTGTTTAGTTGGGTTTCAGGTCTATTTTGTTAGATATTAGAATAGCTAAGCCTGCTTATTTGCTAGTTGTATTTGTTTGGAGAACCATCATCTATCCTTTTACCCTGAGGTGGTGTCTATCTTTGGTTGTGGTGGTTTGAAGGATACATGTTCCCTATAGTCTCAGGGATTTGAACACTTGGTTCCCAGTTGGTGGCATTGTTTGGGGTAGGTTTAGATGGTGCAGTCTCGTTGGAGGAAGTGCATCACTCAGGGTGAGCTTTGATATTCAACATCTTGAGTCACTTACAGTTCTCTCTGCTTCCCTCTTGCATTTAATGATGTGAGCTCGGAGTTTCCAACTCCTGTTGCCATGCCTGCTGCTTACTGTCTGGCATCCTAGTCATCACTGACCCATCCCACCTATAGTACCAAATAAATTCTTCTTTCTACAAATTGCCTTGGCTATGGAGTTTTATCAGCACCACAGAAAGGAATACTAGGATTTTGAGATTACTATTAGAAAACCAACAGCCATTTTCCTAAAGGAACATTTGGCCATACTTGGTTAAAGTCAAGGCAAGTTTGCATTTAGGGTAACTTGTAGGGATTGAAGTAGAGAGGCCAAGGGTGGTTACGGTCAGCAGAATCAAGACACCTTCTCTGCTACTATAGCCTCAGGTGAGGCTGCTTCGCTACTTCCACACCTAGAAGGGATCTTCTTCCCTCCACCACAGAGGACAAAGGTTACATGCACAGAAAGCTGCACGACTTGTCACCTGCACATCAGATTGTTGATGCTTATCCTCCAGGCCTTACTGTTACCTTACAGAAGCCACAATACTGGTAGCTTTACTTCTGAGAAACTATCACCAGGCCAAAAGTGGGAAATGGAGGGAATATTAAATAAGCCTGTCCATTAGGCACAGCAGAGCAGATTAGATAAATCACTTACATATAAGCTTTTTAGTTCTCTGTGAGGAAGCTAATGTTTAGTACACTGTTGTGTCAGAAGTGGCTCTGAAACAAAACACAAGTTTAAAAACTCCAGGGGTGAGGAACTCCACAGTCATCTCTCCAAGTTATAGGAATGAACGGACATCACCTGACTGTGACCACAACAGTCTAACCTGTTCTTTGTAGAATGAAAATTCATCATGACCAATGGATTTTCTATACTTCTCAAAGAGCAGAGACACTCCCTCACCCACCACATAAGTCAATGGTAGGAATGTTGCATGGATCCTAACAGACTGAACATATATAGAATTTAGGTGAAACTGCAGACAAGGTATTTCATATTTGTTCTAGATGGAACCTTAATGTGCTTCTTTACAAGGATAGGAAAAAACTCAAGAATAGCTATTGCTTTAAAAACTTTAATATAGTCCACATTTTAATTTTTTTTAGAGAATTCTTTAGAAGACGCCTTCTGGATATCAGGCTCTGCTGATTTCTCTATAAATGTTCCTCCTACCTGCCTCTCTGATTGTTGCTCCTCTGTACCTTCTATGTGCTAGTTTACACTGTATAGTTATATATATATATATTATAGTATATAGTATAGTAGTCTCTTCCATTGGCAAGTTCCTTTTCTATCTACTCAGGTAGCCATGGTTAACTGAGATCTGAAAATATTCAATGAAGAATTCTAGAAATAAACAATACATAATTTAAAACCAGCTTTTATTACCCTATATTATTACAATAGTTCTAGGTATTAATCTAGGCATGTAAATTAATATAATTATTGTACTTAATGTATAGATTAAACTTTGTCATAGCTATGCATGCATAGAACAAAGCGTAGTTCTATGCATTTGGGCATTTGGGCACTGTGGAAAAATTTTGGAATTCATTCCCCTGGGATAAAGAGAGCTGTATGGCAGGGCTGGCTACTTCATTTGTCTCCTGCTGGAGGCCATGAGCTCACAAGGACAAGTCTGTAGGCAGATTCTTAGAATCTGGGACATGTGACTACTGAATCCCAATAATGGCTAGTCAACAGTGAGTAGGTGAGAGCACAGCTCAGTATCCGTGTTAATATATGTATTGTTCCACACATTCAATGGCTGATTGATTTGTGACAGCCACTCAGTCTTTAGGGCTATGCTGGTTTTGGCTGTATTCCAGGTTTCCTTCTCAGGGTTAAGTGTAAGCTTGCGGTTTGCCTTCTCTGGGCTCTGAGGGGCAGAGGAGGGTAAGGTCTGCTTACTGCTTCTGTTCTGTGGATCCTGCTCAGGCCTGGGAGCATTGATCTGTGCCGCTGTTCTGTTTCACTCCTGTGCTGGTGAGAAGCACACTTACACATTTATCCAGGTCACTTACTTCCAGGGAGTTCTCTTTCCAGGAAAGGAAGAACAGTGGCATCTTGGTAAATATGAGCTTCAGGGATCAGACTCTGACCTGTTTTTTATTCTTGCTGCCTTTCTGTGGAGACTCCAGGACATACTATCTGCTTCCAGAGGGGCCCATAAAATGCATTTTCTCCTACGGTCAGGTTTCCACACTTTGAATCAGCAACTGTCCATCTTTCTTATAATGACTCCATTCCAGCTGCCAACACAGGAATTAACCAGAACTCTTTTGTGGTGTCTCTTGTGGTAATGTCTTATGTGCTGCTGACCAGGGAAGAGTAGCTGCTACCTGTACCCCCAGATTAGCTAGCCATTCCCCCAACCCATGTCAAAGGTTTCAAAGGCGAGTAATAGCTCCTGTATCCCCCAGTGCATGTACTGGCTGGTTTTGTGTACCAACTTTACACCTTGTTGGAGTTATCACAAACAAAGGAGCCTCCCTTGAGGAAATGCCTCCATGAGATCCAGCTGTAAGGCATTTCACAATTAGTGATCAAGCGGGAAGGGCCCCTTGTGAGTAGTGCCGGTCCTGGGCTGATAGTCTTGGGTTCTATAAGCAAACAAGCTGAGCAAGCCAGGGGAAGCAAGCCAGTAAGTAACATCCCTCCATGGCCTCTGCATCAGCTCTTGCTTCCTGACCTGTTGGGATCTGACTCTGAGCAGAAAGCAGTTATCATCTTTGCAGCCATCTCAAGCCATATACCCTGACAAGAGACTTGTTTTCAACAGCCTACAACAGCTGAGCACACTCTGATAAATATCTTGCTTTTCTTGCATATCTTGTTTTGTTGTTTAATGCCCACAGCTTCAAGATGCACGTGGTAAAGTGTCTTCAGCTGCGTTCCCCTGCTTATGCTTATATATACCCATGATTTCCTTTCAATAAAGGCGAGACTTGAGGAGAGAATAGACCAGACTCTGTCTTGTATCCATCTTTTGCGTCTCTCGCCCCTCTGTCCCCACTCTCTCTCTTGCTAGATCCTGACCCACAGATTGGAGCAGCAGCTCGGGCAGTTACAAAGTGGTCCCCAAACGTGGGGCAGAACGGGCCGTTACACTGACCTGTTCCAGTCCTGACTTTCTTTGGTGATGAATGGCAATGTGGAAGTGTAAGCTGAATAAACCCTTTCCTCCTCAACTTGCTTCTTGGTCATGATGTTTGTGCAGGAATACAAACTCTGACTAAGACAGAATTTAAGGGTTTAAGACTAAGACATTTCGTTCCTTTTGAGAAACATCATGATTTAATAGATAGAATAATGCTATGGATACTCAGTACCTGTAGAAGTTAGAGAACTAGAAAGAGGCTGTGTTGACTGACTTCACCATACCTTTGTGGGACTGGAGTCACACATGGCTGTTAGGTGCTGGAAAGCAAACCTGGGTTCTCTGCAAGACTAGTCAGGGCTCTTAACCACTGAGGCACCTCTCCAGCCCAGGAGGGAGCTTTAAATGATGATTTTCTTATTCATAACCACAGCTTTCAACAGCAGGACACTGTGTCTCTTAGCTTGATTTAAATTAACTTACCTGGCCTCTTTAAGAGGGTAAGCTTGTGCTCTCTGAGACAGAGTGTTCAGAGTAGCTCAAACCTCCCTGTTCTGGTCACTCTGTTTCCTCTTCCTTCTCACTAACTCCTTTGCTCCCAATCTAAGGACATAACTCAGGGCAGATTGTTATTTTGGCAGATTAAAGCTTTTAGAGGCATTCTGGTCCACAGCAAAGCTGAGCAGAAGGTACAGAGACTCTCCATCTGTCCCTCGCCTGCCATGTCCCACACAGCCTCCCTTGTCATCATTCCCTGAGGAGATTCATCTGGCACCATGGATGAAGCAGCCAGACGCATCACTCTCATTGGGTCTGCAATCAGAGTGCACCATTTTGCTGGGCATTCTGTGGTTTTGGATGAAGAAGCAACAGCACACATCCTTCCTAGCTGCGATGGCTAGATCAGCATCCCTCCCCTAAAGATGCCCCTGCTCCTCCCAGCCCTACCAAGGGAACCTGAAACACCGGACAGTTTCACTGGCCCCTAAAAACACAGGGTCACTGCCTCAGTGGGTAGGATCTCAATTCCATGTTTTTCAGAGGAAGAGTTGACTGCAGTTCGAGACTGCCCTTTCCCTTCCAGATGCTGTCAGTACTTTAGCACTGTGAGTGCTCCAGCTGTGAAGTAACCTTGTCCCTTGTGGGTTCTTTTATTTCTTTTAAAAATATTTTTAAAGATTAACTTATTATTCATTTTAAGTGTATGAGTGCTTTGTCTGCATGTATATATGTATATCATATTCATGACTAGTGCCCACAGGGGTCAGAAGAGACTGTCAGATCCTGAGATGGAGTTAGTTATATGTGATTGAGAAACCAGCATGTGGGTGCTGGGAACTGGACTGGGGTCTTCTGGAAGAGCAAGTGTACTTTTTTGGCGGGTGGGGAATAAAGTGTATTTATTACTTATTTTTATAGAAAAAGAGAAATACTTAATGCACTGGAGATACAAAATTAGAAACGCTATTTTTCAATTTGACCCTAGATCTCATTATTCAGTAAGTCATTCACTTTCCCACTGGGGGAAGATGGGTCAGGGTAAACGTTATGTACCTATTCCATTTCTTTTCCTTTTTTAAAACTTTGTTATTGGCTCTTTGTAAATGTCACATCATGCACCACTCACCTCCCCAACCTCATACATACTCACCCTCTGTCCTTGCAACCTTCCCCCCAAAAGAAAAAAAAATCTCGCTGTGGAAGCTGTAGTGTGTCACAGTGTGTCCAACAGTGTACCCTTTGGTCCACACATCTTAGAGCAGGTGTTCTTAACCACCCAGCCAGCTCTCTAGTCCCACCCCTTCCTCATTCTCATTTAATTATGTCATGGAACTTTGGTTCTTGGTTCACCACCACTCCTCCCCTAATGACCAGTGCTGGGGACTAATGTGAGGGCCATTTGCATGTCAATGTTAGGCCAGCGCTCTGCTGTGGTGCTACACCACAAGCTCCTGTAGTGGGGCATCTCCTGATGATCGTTTCCAGTGTGGCATCCGTGGTTCGGGCCTTGGTACTCAGGTCTTATCTTTGAATGGTTTAAAATGTGAATGGTTTAAAAACCATTCACAAATGGAGTTGGTCAGCCAGAGTGTTCTTCCTCTCTTGATCACTCCTAAATCAGTTTGGCTCTAAATTGCAGACCTGTCAGACGGTGCCAGCAGGGGAGCCGCCTGAAGTAGGGGGATGGAGGCTGAGTCCACACAGCTTACTGCTTGCTCACTCTGTGGCTGCGGAAACCATTGTCTGAGCAGAGACAGGCGAGTTTCTGCACCCATCAGTGCGGAGATGGTGAATTCTCCCAACATTTGGTCCTCTGCTGCATAGTTCATTCGTAGTTTTCCAAACTGCCTTCTTCAAGGTGCAGCATGGGACAAGCGGTACTGAACTTTCTGGTCTCCTTTGGGGCGAATGTCTCCGTGTCCTTTTCAATTTTCTCGCTATTTACCAATCCTGGTGAAGACCTCCGCAGAGGGGAGACCCTCACTCAAGTCTCAGGAAAGTCGCGGCCACCCAGTAATCTGCTCGAGACACCATGTACCGGAGCAAATGCGAGATTTATTAGGGCGTGACAGCTAGCTGCCGGTCAATTCGTATGCCCACGCAGGAGCTGAATTGACCCCGACAGCCAGTTTGAGAAGGGTTTTTAAGGGGAAAAACCACAAACCAAGGAATGGGGAGGGGAATGAGGGGTTGTTGAGGTGGCATAACATAAAAATAGTGGAACATTCCAAAGGAACCCAACCTACATGAGTCAGGGTCAGGTAAAAGCTCTCTGTACGCTTATCTTTCTCAAGAATGTGGTCCTGCCCTGTTACTTCGGCCTTGCCCTGTCACTGCGGTTCCCAGCTTGGTTCTCAACTTGGTTCTCAGCTTGGTTCCACCTAGTTCACTTGCATTCTTTCTTTTCTCTTTGTGATAGGCCAGTTCCAGTAATGGTGA
>NW_021604684.1:4232739-4274227 GCF_004785775.1 Grammomys surdaster
TTTTTCACTCTACACTGGGAACCCACAAGCCCCGATGTCTTCTTTTCCAACCTCATTATCCTTGACCTTGCTCAGCTGCTGAGTGTTCTTCTTCTCCCAATTCTTCCCCGCAAACCCTCCCCCCCCCACCCCACAGAGAGGCAGGGAATGATACAGCTGCTCGGTCTAGTATCACCACCATAGTGCCTGGTCCTTCCTCTCTATCATCCATTCATCTTCTGTGTTCACCTCATACCTCTTGTTCAGAACAGCATGTTCTTGGTCAGCAACTGGTTGTGCTGCTACCTTCCAGGGTTGTACAGTGGAACAGATAGCCGAGATTGGCGACTTGGTCTGTCACATGGTGGCTGCATAAACATGGGATCATAGGGGACATTCTAGGATGTGTGATGTTGCTCACCCAAGTTCAAAATCAAAGGTTTAATCACATGCTAAATGAAGCTAAACCAGATCAAACTGGAGCAGATATACACTGTCTTAATTAGGGTTTCTACTGGTGTGTTAAAACACCACAACCACAAGCAACTTGAAGAGGAAAGAGTTTATTTTACCTTATAACTTATAGTCCACTAACCAGGGATGTCAGAGGAGGAACCTGGAGGCAGGAATTGATGCAGAGGCCATGGAGGGGCGCTGCTTATTGGCTTGATCCTTATGGCTTGCTTAGACTATTTTCTCTTTTTCTTTTTTGTTTCTTAAGACAGGGTTTCTCTGTATAGCCCTGGCTGTCCTGGAACACACTCTGTAGGCCAGGCTGGCCTCGAACTCAGAGATATGGCTGTCTCTGTCCCCAGAGTGCTGGGATTAAAGGTGTGCTGTACCACCGCCTGGCCAGTCTGCTTCCTTATACAGCCCAGGACCACACGCCCAGGAGTGGTACTGCTCACAGTGGGCTGGGCCCTCCCACATCAACCATCAATCAAAAGAATGCCTTATAGACTAGCCGATCCTATGGAGGTATTTTTAAATTAAGATTTCTTCTTCCCAGATGGTCCTGGCTTATGTTGACATAAAACTAGCCATAAAAATCGACTCCTTCTTAGCTTGACACACAAACACATCACTTATTAAGCCACGACATTTTTTGTTGTCCCCAAGATGCCATGTTAACATGACAATATAAAACATTCCAATTTTAAATAAAAATCCCACTGGTTTTAAATGTTCCAACACTTTAGAAGTCTAGTCTCTTCTAAAATATCCAAACTGCAAGCTTTCTCTAAAATTTCATCTCTTTAAGAATTCAAAGCCTCTCAACTATGGATGCCTGTTAAATAAAAAGTAGGTATGTTCTTACTCCAAGATGGAAGAACCAGAGCACAGTTATAATCAAACTAAACCAGATCAAAGTTCAACAGTATACAAAGTTCAGAGTTTGGTGTCTGGACTCACAATCCCCTGGGCTCCAAAGGGCCTTGGCCTTGGCATTTTTCTGGCTCTGTTACCCACAACACACACAACTTGTCTCATAGGCTCAGGATGTGGCTCTATTCCACATCCTCTGCTGTCCTTGGCAGCCATGGCACTGCCTCTCGAAAATGCTGGGGTCTCTGCAACGGGGCTGCATCTTTACCAATACCCTTTCCTAGGCTCTCTCCAGGGACTCTGATTTCATCACATGACACCAAGCCTCATTGTCTCTTCATGATCCCTTCAAAATATGGAACTCTACTGCAGCTGAGGGTGCACCTTCACCCACGGCCTATCCCAGCCTCTTTTCAGGGATGCCAGGCAAGCCACACTGTACCAAGCCTCAGTGGCTCACCGTGAGCGCTTCATGCTTTCTAAACCAGTACTGCCTAGAAAACTCTTACTCATTACCAAGTTCAGCTGTCAGCACAAGGTACAGCCTCAGTGGCCTCCCCTGGAACACAGCTTCTGTGTACTGATCTTTGGTGAAGGAAACACTTCCCAGAAGATTTTCGCCTCAATGATGCTGGCGTCTTCGTAATCACAGCTGATTCTCAGGCTCAGCTGATCAGCACTGGTTGTCTCAGCAAAGAAAATGTTCACTTTAGTGGTTCTGGTCTCTTGTTAAATATGGTCGACCAAAACCAGAGATTCTTAATACCAAATAGCAAGTGGCTTGGGGTAATCTTTAAAGGACTCTCAAACTTCCCTCTGAAGCTTCACAATCCATGTCTCCATTGAAAGCATTTCTATCAGTTTTCACATTTTGGAAGCTCCTGCAGAACAGCCCACTGAGCTCTGAGCACTTAATGGCTTTCTCAGCTTAAAGTTCCAAGCTCCTTCCTCAATCCTTCCCCACCCTCACAGTTAGGTTTGTCACAGCAATGCTACATGACCTGGCTCCATCTTCTGTCTTAGAGTTTCTATTGCTGGAATAAAACACCATGGCCAAAAGCCGCTTGTGGAAGAAAGGGTTTCATCTTATAGTTTATAATCCATCATCCAGGGAAGTCAGGGCAGGAACCTGGAGGCAGGAGCTGGTACAGAGGCCATAGAGGAGTGCTACTTACTGGCTTGATCCTCATGGCTTGCTCAGCCTGCTTTCTTATAGGACCCAGGACCACCTGCCCAGGGGTAGCACTTTCCACAGCAAGCTGAGCCTTCCCATATCAGCCATCAATTAAGAAAAATACCCCACAGACTTATCTACAGGTTAATCCTATTGAGGCGTTTTTCTTGGTTAAGATTCCATCTTCCCAGGTGATCCTAGCTTGTGTCAAGTTGACTTAAAAACTAGCCAGCACAAACATACAAATCCAAAATAGACTAAACGAAAAGATGACTAACTCCACAGGGTGGTGAAAAATTCTTGTGGGACTTCACCCTGTGCTTCTAAAGGAGCTAAAGACGTGAGTTAAAGTCACACCAGGATTCTGGTTAAAAACAAACAAACAGCAGTAGTGACTGTCTCAAAGAGATTGCTTTTCATGAAAGAGGTATGGTTGAAATATGTCTGACTCATCTATCTATCTATCTATCTATCTATCTATCTATTCCTTTTATCCTATCCATCTATTACTTTTGCCCCTTCCATTCTCCCCACCCCCATCTTTCTTTTTGAGACAAAGTTTTGCTATTTGGCTCTAACTGGCATGGAATTCACTTTATTACCCAGGCTAGCCTCAAACTCATGGTAACCCTACCTCAGACTCCCCAAAGGCTGGTATTATGTGTGCCACTGTATAACAGCTCTGCATTTGTACCATAAGCTTCATGTGTTGAGCTTAATTGAAAATTTGAGGTATTAAGAGAGTAGACACTTAATCTAAATCTGGTGTCTAGAGGTAGTGCCTATAAGAACAGTTTAGAATCTAGATGAGGTCCTTAGGGTAGATTTCCATGATCGAATAACCAAGAGCTTTAGAAGAGGAGGGAGAGAGACCAGGACCTGACCTCCCCTCTACTCCGTTCTTATGGGCCCTCCTCTTCTCTCTTCTCCTCTCTTCTCCTCTCCTCCCTTCTCTTTTCTTCTTTTATTTCTCCTTCCCCATCTTGAATGTCAGAACAGCACCAGGCCAAGAGATCACCAAGAGGATAACAGACAGTCACCACTTGCAAGCCCTTCAATATTGGTCTTCAGAAGTACAAGCCATAGTAAACCTTCCTTTGTTATAAAGTTACTTGGCCTCAGGTATTTCATGATAGTTTCGAAATGGATTGATATACCTCATCAAGCCAATTATGCTTCTAATTAGTATAGACCCAGGGTTTCCATCAGTGAGTCTTCTCAGTGTGGCCTGGGGGAAACCAGAAGCAAGAATGAGCTAACCATGGATTGATTGCGCAGACTGTGGCTCACAAAAATATGATCTAATGATGCTTAAGAAATAGTCTTGTTGGATGAGGTAGCACATGCCTTCAGTCCTAGCACTTGGCAGGTGGACCTCTGGAGAACAGACAGAGCTACACAATAGACTCTGCCTAGAAAAACTAGTCTTCAGAGGAAAACTGGTATTTCTATCTTATTCTAGGAGTTCATAACACCTGGCCACTATGGGGGCCAGTGTAGGTTCTCACAAGGCATCAAGGAAATGAAGCTGCCTCTTGTAAGGCAGGGCACACACTCTCTGCTCTAATTGCTGGTTAGGACACAATTTTTCATTTGTAACTCAATATATGAGTTATATATTGAATTCTAATCCTCGATGTTATTTTGTCCCAGAGCCTAAGGAGGTCACTAAGGTGAAATAGGGTCATAAGGCAAGATTCTAATCTGAGAGAGCTGATGTCTTCATAAGAGAAGGAACAGCAGAGAGCCCCTCACCCATGCACAGAGAAAATATTTTAATAGCAAATGTGAAAGATGCTGACTACAAGCCCAGGAATCCACACCAGAAGACAGACTTGTTGGCACCTCCATGACAGACTTCCTGTTTACAAAAGAGAGTTATCTCAGATCCTGCCCTACGGCCTGTGCTCCACATCCAGTCACCAACTCTTGGTGATGAAATCAAGGTGCATGACACTGGAGTTTCTGTGTATTTGGAATGCTGGAGCATCATATGTGTTGAATGTCTCCACAGGAACATAACCCGACACAGATGTTTACAATGTACCTCATTCAGAGGATCGGTAATCTGAAACGGTCACTGGAGGGTTAGCACCTAAGGAAACTGTCTCAGCATTTCAACCGCAGCCAACAGTTGTTATAGAGAAAAAAAAAACACAGTTTTCCTTTGTAGTCTTTATATTGTTGTAAATACTTTGTACTCGTGATAAGCATGCCTCCCTCTATACCACCCTTTGCCCTAGCCTTTCATTATACTCTTTCGTTTGTTTGTTTGTTTGTTTTTCGAGACAGGGTTTCTCTGTGTAGTTCTGACTGTCCTGGAACTCACTCTGTAGACCAGGCTGGCCTCGAACTCAGAAATCTGCCTGTCTCTGCCTCCCAAGTGCTGGGATTAAAGGCGTGTGCCACCACTGCCTGGCTCATTATACTCTTTATGAACATCTAGGATGTCACACTTCTTGGACCCCTGGGTCTGGTTAATGTCTGCTAGTGTCAAGTCTTTGCAGTCTTTAGAAAAGAAAAGGTCATTAATAGAGTATATATGCAGATTCCTTCCCATGTTACAGAATAAAGAAAGTACCCTAGCCGATTCTCCCACCCCCATCAATAACAGACTAGTATTAGAGATACTTGAAAATACCAAAGTGTATCAAAACCAGGTAACTACTAAGTGACCAACAAGCAAGTAGCATATACAATGTGACTACTCTGTACAAAGGAGGATTCACCTCCTGGGGGGCGGGGTTCTCAGGGGCGTGCTCAACGCAAGATCTCACTGTGTTGATTACAGGGGCCATAGAAAATTTACAAATACTTTAGTTCTAAAAATTTTCATTTAGTATTTTCTAACCACTGTTAACCCTGGTAACTCAAACTATATGCAAACACCAAACTTCAGATAAAGAAGTGTAACTACCGTACATCAAAAAGGAATACAACAGTTGCCTCAAAAGAAGACAAAGCATCAGAGTTCTGCTCTCCAGTACCAACTTCTAGAACATGGTGAAACAAAGGTTTCAAGAGAGCCTGAGGATACAACATTACATTTCTAGACTTTCAGGCCTACTTTGAACCATAGTGGCAGGCATGGGCACTAAATATATTTTTGAAAGGCAAAATAAATTTCAACTGTTTGTAACAAATTTCGAGTGACTGTACTCTTCAAAGATATTGTCTCATAGCCTGATACAGCTTGTTTACTACCTCATGCTTGAAATAACAAAAGCTCAAAGTTCACACATACTTCCAATTTGTTTACTGGGTCATACTTTCAAAGCTCAAAAGGAGCCACATTGTGCACAGAAATACACGCAGACAAAACTCGAAACATACAAAAGAAAAAAGAAAAAAACCTTGTTAATCATAACTCATGGCCTTACCTTACTAACCTATTTCTTGAGACCATAATTCTCTCAAAAAAACCTAAAAAAAAAAAAAAAAAAAAAAAAAAAAAAAAAGCACCGGAAGAGGGGGAGGTATAGGACAACAACATTTGGAGAGAAACCACAATCGTGTATCCGTATAGCATTTACCACAGGTTATTGTTCATAAACATTCTATTAGTTGTTAGTCTCTGTTGTGTTAGTTTAAATAAGTTGTTAGTTTAAATTGTGCTCAATTTACACATTATGTACCACAGTAGGTATACAGACATGGGCAAAGCATAGTATGTAGAGAGTTCTATACATGATTTCCATTATCCATAGAGATCTGGAAATGTATCTCTTGAAGAAAAGGTAGAGCTCTTGTTTGTCTCTTGTTTGTCTGGTTTCAAAAGAAAATTCCCTTTCGTTAGAAGTCATGTCTTTTCACCATGATATGGTAGCTAGTTTTGTTTTTCAACTATTCATTCTTAAAGTGGGTGAGCCTGTTTAAACTTAACATTTGTTCTTGAGATTTTAAGAGCTGTGTCCTTCTGTAAGCCAGTTTTTACTTCTCATGGCATAGCCCCTTACATAGAGCTGAGCGCAGATGCTAGCCATTCCACCTGATAGTTCACAAAATTGGATCAGATTCTGACGTCTTCATTCCCCACCCTTGGAAATTTAAAAGGCAGCATGTAGAACAAAGAATTTATGATTCAGGGACAGTACTTTCCCAGCCTGGTAACTTGCCTTCCATTCCTGGGAACCACAGGTTGGTAGGAGAGAACAGACTCACATAAGTTGTCCTCTGACCTCCACACACATGTGTAGCACACCTAAATAAATGTGGTAAATCTGTAAAACAAAGCCAACACTTTATGATTTAAAGGATGGAGAGACGGCCTTTGATGCTCATGCATGAGGACCTGCGTTTGGATCCCAGCATCAGGGAAGCCCTGCAACCTCAAGGCTTGGTGCTTACAAATCTATGCACACAGACACAAGGACCTCATGACCTATTTCCCCTTTTCATCGCACACTCATCGCACAGTGTTTTCTAGTTGTTAGTTAATACGAGCACGCTTATGCTAAAACTCTGAAAAATACCAGCGGACCTCCAGGTGCTGGCAGGTTTATGTCCACTTTATCATAGTTGGGGAGGGGCTATTGAGGTTGGGGGCGGGGTACAGGGTGGGAACAGGCAGGCCAGGCCACTCTCTTATGTCCCTGGTTCTGAGACGAGCAAACACCCACCACGTCACCGGTGCGACTTATAACACTAGGTGGCTAAGGATGCGGTTTCTCAGTAGCCAGCACCCTACATTCATCCCAGCCCGGTTCTCAGACTGTGCTTTCAATAAAAGCTTTGTGGTCCACTAAAAGGCTTTCTAAGTCTCCTATCATTGGCGTTCTTAGAACAAACTAAGCTGCCCGGACTGTGGCAGGAAATGGAGGGCTAGGATCAGACGTCCCGGTGGAGTTCACGCTGCGGAAATCAATGGATCAAGGGCGGAAATTTCCCAGAGAGGCACATTAATTAGTAATCGGTGAGCTACTGGCCCTCGGTCACAAGGCATGGAAGAGAGCGAAATCATCCAGGAGCGTTCTGGCGACGAAGCCATTTAAATGTCAGGCTGAAAGTCATTCTGTCTGCAGTGCCCACGCCTGACATTCCCCAAGGCAGAGTCCCGCCCCAAACCCCCAGCTCCCGAGCCCACCGGTGCAAACCTACCCAACAGCAGGAGCCGGTGCGTCTGCTGCAGGTCGCGCTTCTGCTCGCGCAGCATGCGATCGATGCCCCGGCTCACTTTCCTGGCCTCTTTAGCCGCTTCCCGTTCCTCGGCTCGTAGCTGCTCCTGTCGCCGGCGGCTCTGCAGCTCGCCTGGCGGCCGCGCGTTCGCGGAGATCCGGCCGCCGCCACGCCGGAGCAGGGTCCCCACCGGAGCCGGGGCTGGGATCTGGGCAGGGACAGGAGTGGCGCTGGGCTGAGCATCCTCCGCGCACGGCTCCGAAGCCGCACAGGGGGTGTCCCCCGAGCTCCCAAAGAGCAGCGGCCGCAGGCTGTAGCACAGGCCCATTGGGACGCCGGTTGTGGGCAAGTCCCCGCGGGTCAGACCGGGGCTCCCGCCGACGCGGGAGGCAGTGCTGCCTTCGGACCCGGGAGCGCCGGCTGCTGGGCGTGGCTGCGGTAGGTCCGGCTGGGGGACCACAGCCCCTCAATGCCCCGAGGGGCCATTGTGCATCCTCCGAACGTCCCAAGCGCAAGCTTGCACCTGAGAACGCTGCGAGCAGGCGGAGCTGACCAAGCTGCCCGGCCTTGGTCAGCTCGGCCCCCCCCCGTTACCGTAAATGCCGCCGCGCAGTCTGTCCCGTTACCGTAAATACCGCCTCCTATGGCAAACATTGGTACCCTGGCTGCCTATCATAATTCTACCGGGCAGAATTCCTTGCTCTCTTGCAGGGATGATTAGGTTACCTCTGGCCAGAGCTGCGACAGAGACTAAGCGACCTACGGTGCTGGAGCAGGATGGAGAGTTGTTAAACGCTATTGAAAATGTTAGTTTTTGGTGGAACTTTCTATGAATGAGCAAAACTCCCAAGGACGGGTTGGTGAGACCTTTGAGTAGCAATGGATAGATTCTATCCGACAGACCCTTCCCTTAAGCTTGGCAGCTTAGATCTGGGAAGATATTAAACAGCACCCTGCTCTATACACTTTTTAAAAAGCCCTGTGACACAAACCAGCTGAACGGATAACGGCGACTGAGGCAATGACTTCCGATCCAGAGGCCTTGCTCCAGCCGTAACCAGCACTGCAGACAACTCTTGCCAGCTTTGGAAGACAGTATCTCTAGCAAGATAGGCTTTGGCGACTGTTAGATGACCCGGAAGCTCTTCTCATTTAGGGCAGGAAGGGAAGCAGTAAGAGGCAGTGTCATGAAACTAGAGGCTGTGCTGGGATCGGTGCAGATACAATTCTTCACTTACATGATGCATCCTTACCATGTCCTTCTCCGGGCTATATAGATGGTTCAGTTATTTTTCATGTTGCATCCATGGTATTGCGACATTAGGTCTGATACAAAGGATTCCCCGAATGGTCTTTTCTTGCCTGCATGCGATCTTTATCATGGGTACCGTCAGCTTAGCCGGAAACAACAATGGGAACAAACAGCTATGGGAAAGAAGACAGGTGAAGGCTTAGGAGAGCAACCACCAGCAGCTCCTGAGGCCCAGTGGCGAGTGACAGGGGGAAGGGCGGTGATGGAAGGAGGAGGTGGAAAGCCAGGGTTGGAAAGAGGAAGGCTGTGAAAGGTGAAAAATAAAGGCTCTGTGGTCACTGGAGCTGCCCACACCTCAGGGCTGAGGGCCCGATACGATTGGCCAGGACTGCTTCAGAGCTATAATTATGTGGTCACTGTAGTTAGGAGTGGAGAGTCTCGAAGGAAAGTTCTCCAGGACCCTAATACTATTCGGGACTAACCCTGGCTGACTGTTGCTGTTGATATTTAAAAGCAGAGAGTTTCACAGGATGCAGAGTTGGAGGCAGTTGGACCCTAGAGGGGCAGCAAGTGTTCCTGAAGCCCAAAGTCTCTGGCTTCTAAGACCTGAAGCTGTAACTTAAACTTAGAAGAAGAATAGAGGTATTGTAGAGGGTGAAGACTTTTTTATGGGGAGAGAGGGAAGGAGGATTACTTTAAAAAATTAGGGTGATTACATCATTTCCCTCTTCTTTTTCCTCCATGAACACACACACACACACACACACCTAAATACAACTTCCTCAGTCCTCCAGTAGCATGCTTAGTACCTTCCTATGAAAACTAGCCAATAGAGATGAAACTTCCAGGTCATTAGGCCAACTCAATTTCTCCATGTCCTATGACTCAAGTATATGGCATCTTCAGCAATAGGGTCTTACCATCAAGACTGGAGGAGTAGCCACGAGCGCCAGTACTAGCTTATAAAGTTGCGGGCGCTTTTGGGACTTCAGTGACCAACAATTCCAAAAGAAGTAACATACTCCTGGCATTAGGCTTTCTGCTAGCCTACTAGATATATACCCAGTAACAGATTGCTGGGTCATATGGTACTTCTTTGTAAATATATTTAAAAATGCTTTGTGTATGTATGCATATATGTATGTATGTATGTATGTATGTATGTATGTATGAGCATGCATGCATATGCCTCCTTGCTATGACGTGCATGTAGAGAACAGAGCATAATTTTTGGAAGCTGGTCCCCTTCTTCCACCAGGTGGTAACCAAAGTCATTCTGGTCAGGCTTGGCAACAAGCACCTTTTCTAATTGTGCCTTCTCATCGACCAAGATATGGTAGTTTCTAATTTTAGTGCTTTTATTTTGTGGACCTACCATATTGTATCTTATGTCACAAAATTCCTGAAGGAGTATATGGTAAGTAGCGCCTTTAAAATAGAAGTCACTATGAGATCATGCCTATGCTTTATTTAGCCTATGTACTGTGTAAATATACAGCAAGCATTACATCGAACCCTTAAATATATGTTATCAGTTTCAAAGGATTTGAATGCAGCTAATTTAATTTCTAACTATAAAGCTACTTTTATTGCTTTTCTGTTGTGGTGATAAAAACACCATGACTTATGAGAAAAACTGGCCTTACATGTCCAGAGGGTTAAAGTCTATGGTGAAAGTGAGGGTACAGCAGTAGGCAGCTGAGAGCTCACACCTTGATCCACAAACAGTGGACAGAGAGAGTGCCCTGGGGGTGACAGGAGGCTTTAGCATGCCCAAGCTTGCTGCCAGTGAAGTTTCAAAAGGTTAACACAGTTTCAGGCTAGTTTTACTTCCTGCTTGTGGTTTGAGACATGAGCGCTCAGTTGTTCCTGCTGCTGCCTCTTTGCTCTGCCCAAGTCAACTCTTTCTTCTGTCAGTTGTGTTGGTCATGACGTTTTGTCACAGCAATAGAAAAGTAACTAAGACTGTGTGATCCCTGGTATATCAACCAGACTTTAACAGTCAGCTGACATTAAACATTTATTTTTTTCTGTTACAAAATTATTTTAGGAGGGCTGAAGCGATGGCTCAGTGGTTAAGACTACTGGCTGTTCTTCAGAGGTCCTGAATTCAATTCCCAGCAACCATGTGATGGGTCACAACTATCTATAATGGGATCTGATTCCCTTTCTGGTGTGCATGAAGACAGAACACTCATATATGCTAAATAAACAAGTACATAAGTAAGTAAATGAATAAATATTATTTTTTAGGGCTGGAGAGATGGCTTAGTGGTTCTGAGCATTTTTGACTCATGCAGCATCCTGGACTCGAAGGCCCCACATTGGTGCTTACAACCATTTGTAACTCCAATTCCTGGGGATCTGATTCTCTCTTCTGGCTTCTGCAGGTATCAGGTATGCATGTGGTGCACATATATACATGCAGACAAAACATTTGTACACATAAAAGAAAAATAGATTAAACTTAAAAGACTTGGAGAAGAATGTAAGTGTGTATGCATGGCTCTGTGTGTGGGTTGGTACACGGGAGCGTGCCTGCTGTGAACATCAGATCCTCTAGCACCGGAGCTACAGGTAATTGTAAGCTACCCATTGTGGGTGCTAGAAACCGAACTTGGGTCTTCTCCAAGAATGGCTCACTCTCTTAGCCTCTGAGTCATCTCCCCAGCCTCAAATACTTAGCTTTTATTGATGCATTTGAAACTTTGACTGTTAATGGATTTTGTATGGACTCTGTTCTATGGTGTTTATAACCTCATTTCTGGCTTTCAGAGCATCGATATTTCGTACCGTGGGCTATGATGCTAGCCATTCTGCTAAGCACTTCCTCTTCTCTTCTTGTCTTCTTTTCCTCTTCTCTTCTCTTCCCTCCCCTCCCCTCCCCTCCCCTCCCCTCCCCTCCCCTCCCCTCCCCTTCCCTCTCTTCTCCTCTCTTCTTTCCAAAATAGGGTTTCTCTGTGTAGCCCTGTCTGTCCTAGATTCATTCTGTAGACCAGGCTGACTTCAAACTCACAAAGATCCACCTGCTTCTGCCTCCAGAATCGAATCTTGTTCCTCTGGCCAGACACTTAACCTGACCAGAGGTCTGTGATGTCAGCGCCTCTTTCCTTACCTCCAGCAGACTGTTCTTTTCTAGCTGCATTGTATCCCGAGTTACAGGTATCAGAGCGGGTCACAGGTTTATCGATGTTTCATAGTAAGCTGTGGTGTTGTAGGCCCTGACACCTGCCAAGAGGAAGACAATGAAATGGACCCACATACCTCAGGACAAGATGTGAATGTGCACTCAGCACACATCTGCCCAGAAGGCAGAGGTCAGAAGGATCCAATACACTTTTTGCCATGTACATGCAGCTGTTTTCATTTTGGTTAAGTGGTGTGTTTATCTCCCTGAAGGGCAGAGGACTAAACATTAAGAACACAAGCATCTATTATCTGTCTTCATAGAGCGCTGGTTCTCAATTGTAGGTCCTGACCCCTGTGGAGGTTGACTGACAGGTACCTAAGACCATCTGAAAACACACATTTCAGATGGTCTTAGGCACTGATCCTCTATATGTCTCCAGGTGGGTCCAATCACACCAGATACTTCCATATACAGCACCAAGGGCTGTATTAAAGGGTTGGAGCTTTAAATCCCATTTGGATATCTAATGATTTTTAGGTATCTTTACCCTGGTGTAGAGCATCTAAGACATACGTATGCATACGTTTCCCTAACACATGCATAAGTTTCAGCTTATGGCTGAAAAATCTGTCCTAGATTGCACACACATAATTCTTATTTTTTTAAATTCTGGATCTATTAGTGTGACCCATTTTAAGGGTTGTCTGGAGTGATTGTACCAACAGTGGTCCTAAAGAAACACTGTTTATCCCATGTATTTTTTGACACTGACAGACATCAGCAGAGTGATTCTGCTTCCCTACCCTGGTCATCAAGGAAACCATTTCTCTTCAGCTCTTCTCTTTTGGGCATTGGTTTTTCTGTGAGATGAGCTCTCGGATCCGGGTTTACTAGTAGAAACAGGTGTTCTGGTCAGTGAGCAGTGAGTGGATGGGTTTTCTTTTTCTTTTCCAAGCTCACCCAAGCTAGAAGTCTCTGGGGAAAGGGAACCTCTGTTGAGAAAATTCCTTCATTACATTGGCCTGGAGGCAAATCTGTGGTGCTTTTTTTTCTTGATTAGTGATCTATTCCCCATTGTGGGCAGTTGTTATCCCTGGGCAGATGTGGTCCTCAGTTGTATAAGAAAGCAGGCCAGTGAGTAGTGTTCCCCTGTAGTCTCTGCTTCAGTTCCTGCCTTGAGCCTTTGTCTTGGCTCTCCTCAGCAATAGACTAAGTAAGTTGTAAAGGGAAAGAGACCCTTTCTTCTCTAAGTTGCTTTTGGTCATGGTCTTTATTCCATCAATAGAAACCAAACTAGAAAAAGAGAGAAAAGGTCTAAAGTTTTTACTCTCAAGATCATCCTTCCTTGTAAGAGAACCCATTCTAAGGCCTTTCTTTGTTTCTCCTCAGGCAACTAGAATCAACAAGAACAGAGGTGTCATTTTCTTTTAGCCAAGTATGCCAGTCCATTTTCATCTATGCTGTGTGTCTTAGTTAGGGTTTTACTGCTGTGAACAGACACCATGACCAAAGCAACTCTTATACATTTAATTGGGGCTAGCTTACAGGTTCAGAAGTTCAGTCCATTATCATCAAGATGGGAGCATGGCAGCATCCAGGCAGGCATGGTGCAGGAGAAGCTGAGAGTTCTAGATCTTCATCTGAAGGCTGCTAGCAGAAGATTGGCTTCCAGGCAGCTAGGATGAGGGTCTTAAGGCTCACACCCACAGTGACACACCTTCTCCAACAAGGCCACACCTACTCCAAAAGGGCCACACCTTCTAATAGTGCCACTCCCTAGGATGAGCATATACAAACCAAAACATTGTCTATCTTCCTCTTGCTCCTTTTAAAGGCCACACTCTCCTGTCTTTCACGGCCCTTGTCTCTGTCTTTTTTCCCTCTTCTGTTCTCCCACAGTCCTTGATCTCTGCTGAATCACTCCCAGCAGGAATTTAAGTCCTGTTGACTCCTCATCTCCAGGTACCATCAGAAGTAGCTTTGGTCATGCCCACCAAAGACCTCCCCAGCTGTCAGAGCCAGCGGCTGCTTCTGGAGCATTCTCGAGCTCAGCTGCGTTTGGTCAGTTCTTGGGACTTGTCTTTGTAATGTTCTTTGGGAATGGTCTCTCCTGAGCCTTTTTTTTTTTTCTCATGGCCCTTCCTGGTCACCTGGACAGCCTCTGCTTTTGTCGTTTTATATCTGAGTGAATCTCAAAACTTAGCTGTGAACTCCCTTCTGTTTCCAAGCCGTAGTTTAAATTAGACCCTTGGCAGGATTCCTGCCCATGGAGTCCTTACCTGGGCCTCCAGCTTCTGGACTTGTGTAACCAATGCTTTGACATCTCTCTGGACATCTTGTAATCACTGCATTGTCATACGCGCGAAGTCAAACGCATGTTCCCTTTGCACAGCTTCTTTCCGTCTCTTCAGCAGCTCAGCCGGGGAGAGCCGTTTTCAACTTCTGCCTCCTTTGCTTCTCCTTTGCATGCTCTGTGTCAATCAGATGAGTATCCAAAGGCTGCTGTTGCTTTTATCCCTGGCATACTTTTCAAGTCCTTCTGTCTCCACTGCCTTATTAGTAACTCAACTGATTGTCTTCTTGTGCCTGGAAGGTACCCAATCAAATGATTTTGCTGCTCCCACTACAATGTGGTTTCATAGACATTTGAAGCCAGGGTGTCACTCCTTGGCTTGTGAGCGGTGCTTTCCTTTTATAGTGGAAGCAAGTGTCATCTCTGAAGGGATTCTGGCCAGCTTGAGCATGAGGAACACGGCTCTGGCAGGCCTCACCCTTCTCCCTATTCACTCTGCCTTGCTAAAACCATTAGATGACATTCCTAAAGCTACCAAGGAACATCTCCTTATTTGTCCACTGCCCCTCCTGAGGCTGACTGCCAAGGTCCAGCTATAAAAGTATTGAAGTCTAGCAGTCAAAAGCTCCCTTTGGATACCCTAATTAACATGGCCAATTAAAATTAAATACCTCGTTCTCTAACAGGGCTTCCTCTTTTGTCTTTATAAACCACCATTTTCCTATGGGCAACGTCTGTCTCCTTTCTATCCAGAGGGAGTCGTTTGTCCCCCTTCTGGACAAACATTCCTGTCCCCTCTCCCTTGTTCCCTTCCCCTCCTCCTTTGTCCTCTATCTGATGTCCTTGTTTCTTATTCCCCGATCTCTGTCTCTCTTTGTGCTGAGAATTTGGTTTGGGGTGTGTGGAGGGGTGATACCTTTTCTTTCAATATCTCTTTGACCTAGTTAGATGTCCTGAATGACCTAGATTCGGCCTCCTTTGTTCCCTCCTGCTGCTTTCCCTTCCCATGTGTTGGTCACACTTAGACTTTCCTTCTAGTCCCTAGATACTGGATTCCTTTCTGACTTTGAGGCCTTTGAAATTGTCTCTCTCTTGGCCTGGAAACTTTTTTCAAGTAGCTTTCAAGAAAGCAAAATAGCTCCAAACATAGTGAATAGCTATCAGCAAGGGAAACAGAAGTGTAGTTTCTCCAATATTCTGTGCTTTTAATGTCTATCTGAATTAATGAATACATGAAGGGTCTTTTAGATATGGCATCCCCAAGAAAAAAGAGATTGGAGTAAATGAGGAGAAAATTGAGATGGATCCAGAAAGTGAGGAGAGTGCTTCCCCGACACCCATCTCACGTCCTTTGCCAAGAGAAGATTCTCCAAGGTTGAGGAAGGAGAAAAGAGTAAGCTTATGTGCTGTTAATTTATTTCATGTACTTTTGTGTTTTGCCTGCATGTGTAAGGGAGTCATATCCCCTGGAACAGGAGTTAGAGACAATTGTGAGCTGCCATGTGGGTACTGGGATTTGAACTTGAGTCCTCTAGAAGGGCAGCCAGTGCTCTTAATGGTGGTGGAGCCATCTCTCCAGCCCCAGCTTATGTGCCTTTTGATTCCAGATTGAGGCACACACATTGCAGCAAGACACAGAGGTAGGAATTAAGGAGGTGAAGAGAGGTGTGGGTGTGCAAGGAGATTCGCCCATTCGTAGCTCACTCTGGACAAATGACAGGTCGTGTCATCAGATCAAGGGAGCCACACAACAGTGCATGCAAACAGTCTCTGCAGATAGGTGACTCAGGGCTGCATAGCCACCACACATAAACCTACTCGACTTATATCCCAGTTATGTGGATAAAAACCCCAAGGAACAGGCTGTGAATGGAGAGTGCATACTGTTGCTGGCTGCCCGGATTGTGAGAGCCAGTGACACATTCTACATTTCCTGGGTCACATTCCTTGCTCAGTGATATCATAGTGGTGGTCATGGTGGGATTATATAGACTAGAGGAATCAACAAACGCTAGAAATCAGGACCTTTTTCCTTTTTTCCCTTCTCAGAGGTCCTGACTTGACCAGCACACAAATGACACCAGACCTGTAACTTGCTAAACAATCTTAGATCGTCTCCAAATAGCGATATAATTAATTAATAGGAAATAAATCACATTTTCTTACCGCTTTATTCATTTTCCTCTCTTGTTTCTTCAGGTCAAGACCAATGCTTACTATGATGATGGACATGAGTCAAGGTGACGGGTTTACTTATAATACTTGTGAGGCATTGGTATCGCAAGTCATGTTCTAGAAAGGCACCTCTCTCTACCTGGATGTGAGATGAGAGGCAAAGTTCAGCTTCTGCTTCCTAGGAACGTAAACCATGCACCAGCTCCAAACCTGGACCTACGTTAGTAACTCCAGAGACTGGGCCACCTGCACCAGAAATATGCTTTGTCAGATTCTTTGCAGCGATCAAGGGGCAGGGTTTCTATTCTATGTCCTTAGCAGTGCAAGCTCTCTGTGGAAGTCAGGTCTGGCTATGGTCAGCAGTATAGCCACTGTTTATGATAGTGGCACCATTTAATTTAGGAACTAGCTGAAGGGAACTAGTAGTAGGAAGAGCTTGGAAGAAGTTCTGAGTGATGGGGTCAATAGCTCTACCAGATGAGAACTAACTATATGTCCAAGTATGAAGCCAGATACCAGGGACGAGGCCGGAAGCCTCTGAATAGGACAGATACTGAGAATGTTTCCCCCCCACCCCGCTAAGTTTCTCCAGGAGTACTTGTTGGCAAAAATGACCTAGGAATAAGAAGGATTAAGTAGGTTGGGACTTCCTGTCAGTGCAGAGATAGGACAGAGAGCTTAGTGACCAAGAAATGAAGGCCAGTTCAAAACTTGTACAGGGTAGCAACCATCTTTATCTTCCTCTGTTTTGGAAGCTAGTCCACTGGCTGCTGGAATTGAGGCAACCTATCTCAAAAGGGGTGTACTCTGGCTGGGACCTCTGTTGTAGGGCCATCATGCTGGTCCTGATGAACTATGTATGTCATGCAAATGCAGACAATAGAGCAGCCAGAATAGGAGTCACTTTGCAGACAGAAAAGAATGAAATAGCTGCTCAGAGGAATAGAGGTAGGAAATGTAAAGTTTCCTGGGCGTTTTAGCTGTTTTCTTGGCCTTGAAATCTTGTAGGAGCACGATTTGGCAACCCGAGTCATCCCTTAGGTCTTTTGTATTGTTTTAACTTGGTTACTTCTTCTTCCTTCTTCTCGCCGAAGTCTGAGGCCTCTGCTGTATACCCCAGAGAGTTAAGTTTGTCTACTTCATTCTTTAGATGTTTGGAAGGGGCTGTGTCTAAATTTGTCTCCATAGTGTCATTGTATGTCATGGATCCTAAAAATGTCAGGAGCTCAGACAGAGTTGTAAGACAATGGCTGCAGTAACTGGATTAATGACATGGGTTAAAGAGTGCTGACGCAGCTTTAGAGATGGCTCAGTGGTTAAGAACATTGGCTGCTCTTCCAGTTCCAATTCCCAGCACCCACGTGGCAGCTCACAACTGTCTGTAACTTCTTTTTTGGGGTATCTGACATCTTTACACATACATTCAGGCAAATACCAATCAATGCTCATAAAATAAAAGTAAATTAAAAAAAAAACCCAAGGGTGTTGAAAGGGATGTGAGAAGGAGAGAAATAGAAAGCCAAACTCCTAAGGAATTGAGTTTTGAAGGAAAAAATGTGCAATGATTCACCTGAAATAATTCATAGTCTGACAGGAGGGTCCGGGCCAGGAGAATG
Organism: Grammomys surdaster; assembly: GCF_004785775.1. Taxonomy (NCBI): domain Eukaryota; kingdom Metazoa; phylum Chordata; class Mammalia; order Rodentia; family Muridae; genus Grammomys; species Grammomys surdaster. The sequence goes on from NW_021604684.1 coordinate 4,250,800, forward strand.
TTTATGCTTCCTTGGTATGATCAAGCACGGGCCTTTGGCTACAGCAGCCCAGTTCTGACTGTTCAAGTCAGAACTTGCTTTAAACGATGATAGACTTCTGGACCTTGAATCCAAATATTCTTTGGATTCATATGAGCCAGAAAAGCTACGGAGAGGGCAGCTCAGGCTAGTTGTAGGACTGGAGAAGTTTGGGGTAAAGGGCAGGGTATACCAACCAAGAGAACCCTGTAACAGGTAGGGACTGAGAGATGCTGGGAGAATCTGGCAGCAAGCGTCAGCTTTGATATGTTAATAAGCACCTTAGTTAGCTGTTTGTCCAGAGTTAGAGACCTAATAGTGTTTAACCCTAGACAAACACTGAAGTGACCAAAAGAGGGATTGGTACCACGTGCCACCGTGGCACTGAGTGGCAGTTGCTTGGGGGCAGTTGATGGGCAGCAGTTAGAATCTGAGGCAGTTGGGAAAGGGGGTTCCATGGAACAGCTGGGGATGATCTCAGCAACTAGGGCTTTTATTCTCTGGCAGGTGTTGTGGGTCACAGGCTGGGGCTGAGGGAGGCCCACAGGACTTGCCACGTGTTAAGAAGCACACACCTCTTGATGCTCTTAAAGTGTCTTATTACTGAGTTTGGGATCAAGTCCTGTCAACAGCTGGAAGAATGAACCCAAAGAAAGAGCAGCAGGCTGAGGCAGGGAGGGGTTGGTGAAGGGTCTGGCAATAGAGGACAAGCTGTGTTCTGCTTCCAACGACAGGGCTGCTTGAGTGTATCCAAAGCCTAAGTCAGAGCTTGATGGTCAGGCTATCACCAGATGGAGCTAGGGGATGCCCACATGGTGTTACCAACAAGCCAAGAAGCAAGTGGGCAGATCTAGTCATTTCCAGAGCAGTATCTAACGGGAGCAGCACCGGGCCAACTGTGTTGGACTTGACAATAATTGTGGCTCCTATTTCCCAAAGGCTTACTGAAATGTGTAGAGAAGAACCACATCTTCCCAATATCAACAGCCACAATGCTTTCCTGACAGATTGTTTGCCTGACTCCAAGCTACTCACCATAAAGCAATTAGAGTTGGTCCCTTTGAGGTCCTCTTCTGACTTCCAGGCCAGTCCTTGCTTATTGAAGGGGACTTTCCTCACCTCACTTGAAGGCTTCCCTAGAACGAAGCAGAAGTGCCACGTCCTAGGTTTCCCAAGATCCCAGGGCCTCCCTACTGCACACAAGTCCCTGCTTCCTGTCACTTTGTTCATAGTCTTTATCACAAGGACAAGTACTTTTCTAGCTGGGTGTGGTTCCCCACAGCAGGTTCGCTTGGCAGAACCTTCATCCTGCATGGCATAGAGTGTACACGCACTTGTGTATATGGGGGAGATGAGTGGGGCACGAGTTTCTCTCTTTCACCACTTAGGCTTAATGTCTTCAGCCAAGAATAGGATGGCACCAGAGTGTCAGCGGCTTTGATGTTGACTCTCAAACAGATTTTATGGGACTCCAAGAAGCTTTTTCAATAGGTGGCCAGGTGGTTTCTCAAAATACCCAGCTCTCTGTGCTAGGTGCCCTTTGCTCTCTTTCAACACTGGACACCTTGCTCTCTCTCCACTTGACAAGCCAGTCGCTCCCTAATGTTTTCCTCTGGATTCTCTTCCTCTAAGTTATTTGTAGAATTTATTTTGTGATTAATCTTTTGCCACCTGATTGATCATTGAGGTGTTTTTAAGCTTTTTTTAATTTTTTTTAATGTGTGCATTTCTCTTCTCTCACTATGTTCTTGAAGGGATTAAAAAAACACTGTGGATTTTGTACTTCTCCACAGCACCTTGTAAATACATAAAGCAAAACTTCAATTAAATTCTACCAGTGGCAGATGAAAAGGAGTAATATATGTTGGTTTTTATAATGTCATGGATCGCATGTAGCTATGCTTTTTTTTTTTTAAGAAAAACAAACTATTATAATTATTCTTGTGTCCTTAAATCTTTGAGTTCACACCTGGAATATTAATAGATATTTAGTGAGATGATCTTTTAAGACAGAGTAGAATAAACATAAGCAAGCTACTTCTAATTAATCCATGGCACGTTTAGATGTTCCAGAAAATAACAAAACAGCAAGGGAGGAATGATTAGGACTTAAAATTTTTGACTGAGTTGTGCATCATTGAACTCAACCAATGGGATGGATTTGCCATTTCACCACAGATCTCAGTGGGGAAATACTATTTGGATTATAGAAATTTACATCACAGTCAAGCAAGTCATTACAGGAGTGTTAGGTCTCAAAACTGGGACAAATAGCTGACTGAGGTGTTACTAACATTATCAAAGCAGAGAAGGTCTGGGAGGTTTGCTCAGCATCCCTCAACCCCCTACCTGTTGTGGGGTCCTCCTGGCTGGCATACCCTGCCTCCTACCCTAAACTCTCCAGCCTAGGGACTGGGCTGGGCTGCCCTTTCCCCAGCTCAGCTGCGATTCCCTATATAGCCCAGCCATTTTCACTACGCTGGTCCTTTTGGCCCTTTGGTCTCTTGTCCTCTTGGTCTCCTGGCTCACAGGTCCCCTCTCCTTGTTCTTCCCTCCTCTCTGTCCTCACATGGCCCTGCTCAATCCGTTGGCCATATCCACTCTGGACTCGTTCACATGTCTATCTCTCCCTCTCTATGTACTCTGTCTCTTCCTCTCTATGTGCTCTCCCTCATATCTACAATAAACCACCTCCTCCACCATACCTAGGAGCAGTCATGTCCTTTTATTTATTTAATTCATTGGATACGGTCCTGAGGCATAGTAGCATCCCCGTAAACTAATTTGCAACAAGAGTAGTGCAAAACAAAAGGAGGGACTTATTCCTGATTTCTATGATTAACCACAGGGATGACTTTGGACCAGGCACTTCTCCAGGGCCTGCTAAACTTGTCTATAAACAGAGAGTTCTGTCAGGTTTCTTTCAGTTTTAATACTGGGAGATTTACTTCCTGATCATGGTGGTGCACCTAAAGGTCACTGTGATGAAGTGGGAAATGACCTGGTGAGAAACCGCCAACTTTGGCCGGGGCTGGGCAGTAAAATATGTAATAAGAAATTTAACCTCAGCTTCAGAGGTTTACAAGTATCATACAGAGCTTTTTTAAAAAAAACAAACAAAAAACAACAAATGTTAACCTTTGCTGTATCAAGGGGGAAGTCTTTAGAGCTGAAGACCAGAGCTTAGGCCTTGAGATTCATCATTGTGTACAGAAAGATTTAGCTTCCAAGGATCTGGGGGAGACGATGTATCTGAAGAATGGACTAAAAGCATCTTCAAAAGCAGGTGGTAGGAGTATGAGGTATAAGGTACCTTAAATTCATTTTTAATACGGTGACAATTCTTCCATTAACTTTGTATATAGCATTGGGCTAAATACTTGACAAAGATACTTAGCAAGGACATTTCTGGATCTCATTTTCTATAGAATAGAGTTGAAACCGATGATCCTCAACTCCCTTTCAGCTTTAGCAACATGCAATTTAAATCTGAATCCCTGAATAATTCCCAACTCGATCCTCTCCCCTCTTTGGTTTACTGACTTTTTCTCTGGGGGTTAGAAGGGCCTAAGGTTAAAATTGCTATACCACCCATACCAACTCCTAAGAAATGTTGTGCAAAAGAATTCTGTCATTTCTCCAGCTAGGGACTTCTTGTGCCAGTGCTGATGGATCCAAAGAGAAAAACCTCCCACGGTGAGAGCACTCATGGCCAGTTCCTAGTGGGATAAACCAGCAGTTTCTTGGAACGTTTCTCGAGATCTTTACTCGTGCTCCTTAAGTCTTCTACCCACAATGGCAGATTTCCCCGTTAGCCACTGTCATTTCAAGTGAAGAAAAACGTCTCGCTTCTACCTGGGTTGTTTCCTTCCTCTCATGAGCTGGACCACTGTTCAAAAGGATGACATTTTATTTGGGTGGTCCATCAACCTGAGGCTTGGGGACACATTTGTGTTGGCCATTGTCTTTCATTTAGACCAATGAAAGAGTCCTTTTCGATCACCAAAACTAATAATGATCAGTATGATTACCAATGATGTAATGTCTCTCAGGGCTCTCAGACACACTGTGTCTATACATGTATGAGGGGTTAAGAGTAAGCTTAATGCACTCGGTGGCTTATAGTCCTATTAGCTCACATCATGGCTTCTGATCACTGCTCATCTCTGTCAAGATGTGTGGTCCCACATCAAACTTGATTAAGCAAAACTTAAGAATTTGACCAGATAATTCAGAAGCCTTGAAATATAATAGCTTCAGTGTTGATTATATCCATAGTAAGTAGTATCAAGATTCTTACTAAATCTTGGGCCTTCTTGTCTCCCTGTGTTGACACTGTTTCTGACTAAGATCCCCATGCATGGTGGCAAATGTGGCTTATGTCATAGTTCTATGAGACTCAGAAAAAAAAATGACTTTTACCTCATATTTCCAGTTAATGTTCTGGGTTGAGGTTTGCTTGTGCAAACACCGGTCACAAGACTTCTTGCGCTGCAGTTACCGTACAGCTGTGGGGCGAAAACCCTGGAAGAGACTGGCCGGGGTACCTCTAAGCCTTAGTACCAGGACTGGGGAGGGAGGTGCTACACGGGTGCTGGTTGACTTCGTGGTTCCTCACATAGTTATGGGCACCTTACCAGAAGAACCTGAGAGGCTCTTAGCCCACACTGTTGTAAGTCAATGCTTCCTGTACAATTGCTTGATGCTGGTAGTCTTCTACTAAGTTTCCGCAAGGATTGAAGGGTTAATAGAAATTTCACTTCTAGCAGACTAACAGTAAAAAGAGCCAGGAGAGCAGCTCGGCTAGTTCTGGGGCTTTGTGCTCCAAGAACAAGAACTTGGCTAACCACCAAGTAGATGATGTAAATGATATGGTTGAATAAGATTGAGCCTGAGAAAAAAAAAAAAACCTATACTTCCCCATGATTGTTCCTCAAACCCTGTCAAATGCTGAGTAATGGGCTGACAATTTCCCCATGATTGTTCTCTGAACCCTGGCACTTTCCACAGTTACCCCTCCTCACTCCCCCTGGGATGTGTTTTTTTCCTTTAAATACCCTACTCTCCCCGAGCTGGAGATGGAGCTCTTCTGCCCCTGCATGAATTATGGGGTCTGGGCCTTAGCACGCTGATTAAAATATTCCTCTTTGCCGTTACATCAAGATTGGTGACTCTTTTGAGTGGTTGTGAATTCTTGTGACTTGAGTGGGAGTCTCTCCCCCCATCCCCGGGGGGCCTTTCAGGATCTCTTTCTGTTTACTCACTTCCTAAAGTGTTTTTTGCTGTGATAGGGCCACCCATTAGGCAGGAGACTCTTTGCCACTGGAGTTACTGCTTTTCTTGGACATCTTTAAGCATACAGTTCTGGCATGACCTTTGGCACCCAAAGATTTCCAAGCAAGGTGGGAACAGTCTAGACTCCCACATCAGGGGCCCTAGATTCAAATTTAAGTTCATATTCTGAGTTATGGCTAAGGCTTAGCCTATCACCACAGTTTCCTGATTAGTGCAAAAATCATCAGTTTCTTGTACTAACCGTAGAGGGCTTTGGGGGAAGGGTAGCAATCTGAAGGAGGTAGTGAATGGAGGGTGCCTCTGAAAAAATCCAAGTGTATCTAGAACAAAGGTCATGTGTTGTATACTTTAATATCCCAGATATTTGACTGACCAAGTTTTAAATATGTTGCCCATTTATTAAAGTTCCCACATATGCTCAGTCAAGGCAGAACTATCTGCTTTTGCTTCCACTGTGTGTTTATGCATCATGAGTCTACGCCACACTCTGAGGGGCCCTGGTGAGAGACAGAGAGCCAACTTGATTTCATGGACACTAACGAGCCCCGCTGTCTTCCCTTCCTCCGGGATCTTGTGTTAGAGGACAGCAGGGCTCTAGGTACACGCGTGGTGTAAAATACACACACCTTGATCAGTGGAGTGTCTATGGGCTGTGATCCTCATATGCCTTCAGACACTCCTAGGGAATGCTGCCAATTGAAGACAAGTGTGATTGTCTTCAGTTTAAAAGATTTTTTTAAAAGATGATTTCTATGAGCAAAACAAGTCCTGGGCTAGAGTTCCCTATATACTTGGGAGTTTGGCCCAGGGTGGGGGTGACAGGTGCTGGGACACAGTCTCAGGCCTGAGCTGGTTAGAAAAGGAGCCATGGGACCTGGAATAAACTGAGAAGGACAACTGCCATTCTCTGTCTTATTTACCTGTGGGGTCCTTAAAGCTTGAACTACAATTCAGAAACAAAGTGTATCTCCATTGTTGCCTATCTTCTGTAAAAAACCAAGGGGAGAAAAAGAAAACAATAAATCTCTTAATCTCTTAAAGAGGAACATTGAGTAAAACATCATGTGTGATAATCGAGTAGATAGCTTATTTAAGAAAGTCCTGTTAGTGTTCCTGAAGACACAGGACACACCCTCTTATGACTGGATTCCAGTGTAAACACATAAGGCTCTCACCCCGGCCTGCCCTTGCTCCCATTAGGGCTGCGAGTGTAGGCATAGCAGCCAATCTAAATTGTTGGGCCGCTGTGAGAACTGTGTCCCAGGCCAGAGATCACAAATGGACACCCTGTGTGTCTAAGCCAGCCAGCCAGGATGTGTTATTTGATTTACACAGTGTTTTAGGAAAGCTCAAATTGGTTGCAGACATCAAAAAAGCTGGGAGTTTCCCAGTGATGGAAACTGCTTCTCTTGAACCCCTCACCTCCCCTCACCCCAAATAAAACAATCTAGAAGACCAAGCATATACGGTGAGAGCTGGCTGGGGCAAACTCAAGTTCTTGTCACCTCTGACTGACAGAGCTTTTCGGCTTTGAGGCATTTGGCTGCCTTGCCTCTCCTCCCCTGGTCTTGCAGTTAATGCATCTCTCTTTACAAGAAGAAGGCAATAGACTACATCTGTTTACAAGAGGTAGGAGTTTTCTACATTTAACTCTCCTGGAGAACAGACCCAACCTGGAAGTATTACATCAATGTTTATGAGGCCAGAAACTTACACTTGGCAAACCCGTGCCTTTCTCATGTATAGCCATATGATTGGAGATTGTTAGGCAAGTAAAACAGGTGCAGTTGGCTGCTGCCTGCGGCCATCGTGGCAACCTTCTAGGGAGAATCAGCTCTCCTCACCCCTTCCTCCATCCCTCTGATGTGTGGGAAGAAGAAAATTCATTTATTTGTTTATTCTGTTTTGTGTTTGCCAGGAAAGTTAGTTGGCAGAGGCTGGAGCTGAGGAGATAAAAGTAAGAAAGGAGGGACTCTAAGGACTCTAAGGAACTCTTAGTCCTCCTCAGAGGAGGGACTAAAAAACGGAGGAGACTGGAGATGTGGTTTGTTCCTTACAAGAAAAGTCTTTAAGACTTCTTGTATGTTCTGGGCACAGTACCGAGGTTCCAGAGGAGACACTGGGATGACCTTGTAGATTAAACGGTTAAAACTGGGCTCCGCCCTTTGTGGGCAATTAGTGGGGACTCTCACACTGTAATGCTACCTTAGAAGGAAGAAGGCAACCCTTCCTTCCAAACTTGCCTTCTGCTCTCCCTTGCTTTATTCAGGCAAATCCCTGCAGAGGGAAGCTGTCTGGCTCTTCTCAGCTACAGTAACCACTCTGTCCACCAGCCGCCCGCCTGCTCTTTCTCCAGGCAGACCTGGTAACATTTCCTTCCAACAATTGCTTGTACTGAATTCTGATATGACTAAAGTCATGCTGAAATTCAGAGGGAGATGAGTTTCTCCTCCTTCCCCCGCCCCTCTTTTTGTCACTTCTCTTTCTTCTAGGTCTAACCCACTAGATTTTCTTTCTGTCTCACTTTTAATAATCTCCTGAAGATAGATGTATGTATGTATGTATGTATGTATGTATGTATTCTTGTGGAATGGAGAATATAAATTTTGTCAAATGTTTGTCACAAGCTCTCACCAACGAAAGCCTTAGAATTGATTCTGAACTTGTAAGTCACTTCTCTCTTTCTCTTCCTCCCTCTCCAACTCCCTCTATTTCTTGCTCTGGGATACACACACAATGGTATAGACTTTTAAAAAAAAGCTTGCTTTCTGGGTATAATCAGAAACAGAGTAATTTGAGAAATATAAAGTACCTCATCTGCCATGTGTGAACACAGCTATGGGAAGATAAGATGGCCGGTCCTGTCATTTGAAAGGGGGCCATAGTGTCAGAATGGGAAGTCTGAGTTGTTCTGACTTTGGGGTGGTAGAAAGGGAGAACATTGGAGCCCTCAGCCTGGCTGTTGGGGGACAGGCAAGGTGGGAAGGAGCATGGGCATCTTCTCCCAAAGAGGAAGCACTGAGAAGGACCAAGACAGATGCCCAGGTTTCCTGCTGCGACTGTGATGGGCATTCTATTCAGGATTTACAGAGCATAATCTGGAAAGTCCACGTTTTTTGCCAACAGCTTCTGTGCAAGTTTGCTTTTTTGGGGAAACTGGAAGAGGAGGTTAATTTTCATGGCTCCCAGGGTGTAGAAGTGATGGTGGCAGGGTGGGAGGCCTGTGTGTGGGGGGGGGGCGGGGGGAAGGAGGGACCCATAGTGTCATTGGGCACACACAGAAATGGCAGGGCCACCCTCATTTTCTCCTGTTTTTCAGGGAGCAAGGCTTGGGGGCAGGGTTCAAAGATGCTTCTATGTGGTCCACTTCTCAGAGCCAAGTTGGGTGGGACTCTATGGGAGGGCGGGACAAGCACAGCTTTCTGTTAGTGACTGGTTAAGCTACTGATTTCCAAGGATTGGAAAAACAAAAAAGCTGGGAGGTGGTTAGTGAAGATACTGGAAAAGAACAGCTAAAGGGAGTGAACAGGTGCTGGATAAAGGCACCAGTATGTCTGGGATATTCTGAGATCCTTTTGCTTTTCAGTCATCTTGCATACCCACCTCCCTGTTTTAAAAGGACAGTTAATGTATCTATGACCTTTTTTTAAAAAAAATTTGGTGAGAGGGTTATGAATGCACCCTAGATCTTAGTACAGTTATGCAAAACACAGTGACAGTCCAGCAGACTGTGTCCTGCATAGCTCCATCTTCTGTCCTCCTTTCCTGTGTCTGTAAACTGGAGGTAATGACAGCCTCTGTCTACTATGTGGGACAGGAGTGGGTATTGAGATAGGAAGCACAGAGTACTCAGTCCTGAAGCCCCCCTCCCCTTTACACCCAGTGTGGTGTGGTTTTTGAATGGCTCTGTAAGGGACTCTCACTTGTTCTGTGGGGTGCACCAATGACCCTTTGTTTCCTTAGCTAGGATCTCCTTGATTTTAACCCGAATCGTAGCTTCCTTCCCAGTGGAAACCCACTTCATCCACAGGAGACAGTGACAACTTGAATATTGCTTGGGAGCCCCGTGCCTTGCTGTGCTTCCGGGTCCCTGTCTGCCATCTCCTGCTCTGGCTCTCTGAGTTAGGCCAGGCCTTCTGCTCTGTAACTCTGGTTCCTTCCCCAAGAGCAGCCCAGGGCCTCTCCCCTAGGATGTATTGTGCACATCCTTCCTGTGTCTGGGAGCGATTTCCTTCTCAGGTGAGCCTCAACTTTCACATGCTGGTACCTCCAACAGGCACATTAAGACCCTCCAACCCATATATCTATTAAGCTTGAGCAAGTGACCTTGGGACAGGAGATTGTCTTTCCTTTAAGGATAGGGATAAGCAGAAATGTGTGATCGGCCCACTTCCAAAGAGACAGGCTTTCAGCATCAGCAGGCATTTCCTTGTGGTAGCTCCCTGCTGATGCCCTCTCAGAGCAGCTGTCTGCATGGGAGGGATAGACCGTTTAGCACTGTCCCTTACAGTCCTGCTATCTGGCCCTCTTTGCCACATCTGTGTCTCCCATGGACGTGGTACTCACTCCTCACTTTAGAGAGATGACTTCTATTATTTCCACAGCGTTGGAACTGTAGTCCTAATGATGCCTCTCATCTACACAAAATGAAAACTCCTTCCCCTCTTAGGACAAAATGAAAATCCCTTGACTTGCCCTAGAATTCCAACAGTGCACAGTTATGGGCTCTCCTACACTATTTCTCTCCTGGGTTGTCTACTCCTTTGGCCCTAGATCTGTGGAGGGGGCACACCACTCCTCGGCTCCAGGAAAACGCTTCTATGTCTTTGTTTCTACGGAGACACAGCTCGACAATGACACTTCCGAGAAGACAGGGTTCAGCTCCTCATCTTTTTGTCTCCGTGGCTTTGATGATCTGCACCTGCACCCTTCTTCATTCATCTGCCTGCTTTGGTGCCATGTGTCAACCCCCCCCCCCCCCCCCCGCACCCCACCCCTACCCCACTTGGGGTAGTTGAGTGCTGAGGCTGGAGGCTGGTCTGTGTAGCTTCCTGCTTCACTGACACCCACAGTGGTACCTGGCATGTAATTGCTCAATGATGCTTGGGATAAATGTCTTGCTTTTTGATCTGGCTTGTGCACCCCCTAATGCCAGGGGAAACAGTGGCCTCAGTTTTACTTTTGTTCGGTCTTTAAGGTACCCAGGATGTAGAAAGTGCTGTGTGAATGCCCCCTGGCTTAGTGTTTGAATGTGATTGGAAAGGAAGACTCATGGAATAATGGCTTCTGAGCCGTGCCAGGAGTGGGTCTTCTTTTACGTGCTGTGTAAAACTTGAGGGTATGTAGCGGGGGGAGCTGTGATTTGGACTCCCTTCTACCGCTGCTGCTGAGTAGCTGTGGCCTCTTAGGGCAGGCAGAGCAGCAAATCACCACGCATCAAATCACCACGCAACCCCTACAATTCTTGTCTCTCACACCTGTGACCACAAGAAGTCGACCCGGGCTGTTTGGGGGGATCTCTCCCACTTTTAGATCCCAGACCCGGGGTCCTCCCGGGCTAGCACCAGCACTGTGTTATTTCCATTTGGCTTCTTTAACGGGTGTGAACGTGTATTGACCACGGGAGCCCAGAGCAATGGGCTCAGAGGTGATATACTTTCCACCAGGGGGAAGAGACACAGACGAGGGAAGGGACAGCTTTAGCGAGAAGCTGAGAAACGCTGGGAAAGAGGGGGCCTGCAGCTGGAGAATTGGGGTTCTGTGCTGTGCTGGGCCCACCCAGCTGTCTGTGCCCGGGCACCTTATGCACTGGACTGCTCAAGGCACGGCATCGTGCTCACGTGAAGGGATCTGGGACGGCACACTGCCGATGGAAGACAGGAGGGCTAAGCCCAGGGTCCAGATCCATGACGGCCTAGGCATAGTCCACACTTTCCATGTAGTCCTACAGAGGACGACCTGCTGCTTGATGACAGACAGTTCCTGTGCTGTGGTGAAGGCTGGCTTCAGGGCCCTTGGGAAGTTGGAGTTTCTGGGTGAATTGAAGTTTCTGTCTGCGAATAGCAAGCGGGCACATGAGTTAAATGAGCAATTCAGGGGCATGCCAATTGCACCTGGAGGTGAAGGTGCTCTGCTGTGTCACGTTTCTTAGGATTCACTGGCCGTTTTATTGCTTCTGTGTATTGCTCTCTCCTCTGTATCCTAGCAAATAAGCATTAAGGCCGACGAATGTCAGAAGCCCCGGTTTATAGCTGTCCAGGGCTAGCTGGATTTGTAGTTAGGATTTTTCTACTTGGTGTGACAGGGACCTGAATACCTGCTGAAAGTGTAGATACACATCCGCATTTGTTCTTTTCCTATTTGTTCTGACGTTCCGCTTTGCCTGAGCGGGAGTCTGCCTCAGTTTCTTCATCTAGTATCCCCCAAGCCTTGCTGGCATCAGGTTGGGTGCTGAGCACACCAAACCCCTTATTGCCTCTCTACTTCTCTCAATGGAAGCATCTTCACTTTTCCTGAAGATTCTGGAAACAGCTCTACTACGAGAAAGACTTTACAAAGTTGTCTTTGATAGATCAGGCACCTCTCTCCACTGTCCCCCCCATAGCACAGTGCTGCTTTGCACCCTGGACCGCCACCCCCACCCCTACCCCCCATGCTCCCAATGCTCGCCCTTGAGGGTTGAGAATGAGATGGTGGGGAATCAATGGCTCAGACTCCTGGGAGCAGGTGAGAACTTTATTGATCCGTGGGGGGGGTGCCCTTCTACTCGAATCGTTGGTCCAAAGTAAGCATGTCTTCCAAGTGGCAGTTCCCAATTGGTTGACATTGTCTGCGTCACCAATCTTTAGGTTCTCAGACATTTTTAAAATAGGGCCTCATTTAGGAGTTGTGTCTATGTCTGCGGGAGCTCGGAAGTCTATGCAGAGGTGGTCATCGCTTTGCCAGTGAGCCCTGCCGTTCTTCCTACAGCACAGCAATCCATTCTTAGTACCAAGAAGCTCAGGATAGCATACCCTGGCACCAAAGTGTGGTCCAATATAAATGAGACCCCTTGTCTGGGGCCACACCAAGGATCCCGTGAAGTGACACAGTTTTTAGCAGTATTCTCCTGACTGGCTGCTGGGTGGAACATGTAGGAAGCCTAAGGGTGCTTTTGGGAGCCTCGGATAACAGAAATCATGGTTATTTTGGTGGAGGGAGTAGAGATGGAGGTGGATTTGATGTATATTCAGGAGACAGAGTTGGTAGAACTCAGCCCTTGTTTTGATTGAGTGGAGGCAGGAGGTAAGGAAGAAGTGGAGGGATGACTCAGTGTCTTTGGCACCAGTGGCTTAACTTTATTGACGTGCCATTTGGCAAGAGGAGACCCTCAGGAAGGAGGAACTGCATGGTGGTGGGGGCAGGGAGGGCGTGCGGAAAGTCTGTGTCAGGAGGGAGGACTGTGTGCCCTGTGCCTTGGAAGAGGCAGATTCTGGTTGGTTCTTAGTCCTGCTGAGATGGGGGTTATTGAAACCTTTCTGTAGGGACAGGGAGTGGGACAGGGACTCTGAGCAGAGTTGCACTCTGGAGGTAGAAATCCTGGGAATGTATTCATACCACAGTAGTGGATAAGGCCTTGGAAGGGAGTTTCTGGTATGAAAGTTAGAGTTGTGAAGTCTGAATTGAGACCAGTTCCTTTGTGTAAAAGGCTGGCGATAAGGGTAAGAACTCCTGAAGGAGAGAGCTCAAGAAAGCTGGTCAGAAAGGGTCAGAAGGTGAGCAGAGATGTCAGCTGGGGCCCTGATAGATGGACTCCCAACGAAGAGTCACAACATTTCACATAGGTCAAGGCTTCTTGAAAGAGAGGAGGAGGGGGCGAGAAGCAGGCGTGTGACTGGCCAGGTGGCTGGATACTTAGAGAAGTGTCCTCTTGGAAACACCAACTCAGATTGGAAGTGTTAAGAAATGAGTGGAGCTGATGGAGAGTGTACCACCGATGGTCAGATGGAGTCAAAGGAGGTTCTGGAATGGGAAGGAGAGAGGTGGCCAGGTACCTGGGAGAGAACTCATAAGGGAGAGAGAAGTGTTTGTAAGTGGTGAGGCAGAGCCTTGCACAGAGAAGCTGTCCAGGGGGGTGGGGAGGTGGGGGGGTGGAGGGTAGGGGATGGGATGAGGGTGGGGTGGGGGTGGGGTGGTGGAGGCTGGCAGTGGGGATGGATGCCTGAGTCTGTGTAGAGTTGGGATGAACAGCATCACTGTAGATCTTGCTCTGCTGAGGGGAGACGAGATGCTTCAACAGGACTTCCTGGCTGCCTTTTGGATGGAGCGATGCCAGGATGTGACTGGAATCCCTGCCTCGTGGCTTCCTGTTTTCTCCAAAACACTTTGGATGAGCTTACAATGCCCATGAGGCAGCGAAGAAGCTGGAGGTTAGAGAAGAGCACATGCAGCTGTCATGGTGGAGAGGGAGGGGATGTCTGTGGCCCCATAGTTGAAGGGGGAGTGCTTATATTCATCACAACATAGTAAATTTCTGTGGTTTTATTTCTTAGTGGACTCGGGTTGGGGTAAAAGGTAGAGGGTGAGTCGAGTGAGAGGGAGACATAGATTTTGTTGTCACAAGTCAGCCTTTCGGTACCTGGGGCTCAAGGTGACAATAGCCCGTCCTTTGAACTTGGCATTGCCATCCTTAGCTGAAGAAGCAACGATCGGCTTTGCAGGAGCCTACCCAGAGGCTTATGCCTGCCACTGTATACTATGATCTTACTTAGAGACACTACACTGCCTGGAAAAGCCCCGGGAGTACAAGAGACTTCAGAATCAGAAGTAAGACTGTCCTACCTTGCCTCAGCTTTGATTTTTTGGGCCCTGCTGAGTGTCTTCTGGGAAGGCTAAGGGGATGGACAGGAGCTGTGGGGTCACTGGCCAGGGGATCTGGTGAATTACTTCATCAGGAATCTAGGCTTGCACCCCGAAGTTAAGATTACATACTAGAGAGTGAGACACTTTCCAGAAAGTTAAAGTGTCGTGGGGACCTCTCTTGCTTTCTGGTGCTCCGCCCTGGCCATGAGACCACTGGCTGTGGACTGTTGGTTTGTCACACCCAGAGCTCTGAGGAAGGTGGGATGGGCATGTGTCCCATATTCTCGGTGTCGCGCTGGCAGTCGGTTTGCTCAGACGTGCTAATCCTGTTTGTTAGCTTTCTTTGCTTTTTAAAGTTTTATTTTTATGTTTCTTCCATAGATCCTATCTTGATTGCAGTTCCCCCTCCCTCCACTCTTCCCGCTGCCCCTCTCTTCTCTTCCGCATCCACTTCTCTGTTTCCCCTCAGAAAAGAGCAGGCCTTGCAGGGCTATCTGCCGAACATGGCTTAACAAGTTACTGGGTACAAGCCTTCACGTCAAGATTGGCTGAGGCTGCCCAGTAGGAGGAAAAGGGTCCCAAGTGCAGGCAAAAGAGTCAGAGATACTCCTACTCCCATTGTTGGGGGTCCCATAAAAACAAACCATACAACCAACCATAGGTATATGAAGAGGACTCAGCTTAGACCCATATAGGGTCTGTGTTTGTTGCTTTAGTGTTTGTGATCCTGAGACCTGTTTAGTTGATTCCATGGGCTATATTCTTGTGGTCTCCTCAATGATTTTGGTTCCCAGGGTCCTCCCTCCCCTCTTTGGTGGGGTTCCCCTGGTCTGCCTAGTGTTTGGGTCTCTGCACCTGCTCCCATCAGTTTCTGGATGATGCCCCTCTGATGACAATTGGGCTAGGCACCAATTTATGAGTACAGCAGGTAATTCGTAGGAATCATTTCAAAGATTTGATTTATTTGCCAGTCATATTTGGTTCTATCCTAAGTCTCTGGGCTATCTAGCTTCTGGTTTCTGCCCATCTAGGCAGTATCAGGCATTGGCTCCCTCTTGTGGTGTGGGCCTCAAGTTGGACCAGTCATAGGTTGGCCATTTCCTAAAGTTCTGCAACACTGTAACCCCAGCATATCATGCAGGCATGACAGATTGGTTTTGTGGTTGGGTTGGTGTGTCCCCCAGTCCCACTGCTTGGAGCTTTGCCTGGTTATAGAAGACGGCCAGTTCTGATGCAGCATCCCCCATCGCTAGGAGAATTTGCTAGGGTCACTTTTGTAGATTCCAGGGAGTTTCCACTGCACTAGGTTTCTATATTGGCCCCCTCACTGCTCCCCAATTCCAGTTGTCTGTCTCTCCCAGTACTCTTTTCCTCCGTCCTTCCCATCCTCTGCCTGGTCCCTCCTTTTCCCATCCCCACCCATCTCCAGTCCACACACAAAATCTACTTCCCCTTCCCAGGGAGATCCACGTGTCTCCCTGTTGAGCCCTTCTTGTGACTTAGCCTCTCTGGGTCTGATTGTTAGTTTCCAACACTAGACATTGAGTTTGTTACGCATATTCTTAAAGTTGGAACGTGTTTTTCTTTTTGCTGTGATATAAGGATTAGGTTTTCCAATCTGCACCATGGAAACCTTTGGCCCCCTGTTTTGCTTGTTTGTTTTCCCCTCCCGTTGTGCTGAACTTTGTTTCCCAGACACCAGTTTGTCTTTTGACCTCTGTTAGGATGAAGGGAGCTAAGTGCATGAACCATTTGAAACTGTTGGTATTTATTGGTAGGGAGATACCAAAGCCTGTTTTTGCCACATTAAGCCCATGCTGTGCTGGGAAAAGAGTGGAGCAGCTCACCCTCTGCTGGCTTTGCTCAGAATGCTGCTGCTTACATACGTTTCTAAGGAAGAAATCATTTTGCCCAAACTTAGAAATTCGGCTTCTTCAAAATCCAAAGGTGCCATTGTTTTTCATATAGACCTCTGGACCCTAAGGTTTTGTCAGTAAACAGGGAGGCGCATTGTTTAAAAGAATTCAAGTGTTTCTACTAGACAGCTTTACCTATGGCAGGTGCAGCTGATAGGGTAGGCACAGGGTGTATTTTCATCCCACAGAGACTACCGCTGGGGAGTCATGAAGTATAAGCTCAGGAGAGCTGCCTTTGAATTCAGGTTGTTTGTCTTCCATTAGAGTTTTCCTATGGGACAATCAGGTGTTTGGCTAGTTGATTTCTAAGGACTGTTCCAGCTATCTGTTGCAGGCAGCACCACATCCTGCCCCACAGGGGCTTGGGATGCAGCATGCAGCATTTTTACCTAAGCTACTGGAGCCCATGTAGTAGAAGCAGGCACCCAGGATTGGTTGATATACTAAGTTGCCAGGCATGAAGGCAAATTTGCTGCCTTTGTAAAAATTGGACCCGGTGGCTGGGTTTGCTCAGAAATAACACACACACACACACACACACACACACACACACACACACACACTTCTAGGCTACAGTCCCCTTAAATTTGCCTTGGCCAAAGTCATCTGGGAATCCAGTGTCATGTATGTTCTGTTCTGTATCAAACTGCTATGCAGCCCAGAAGCTGCCAATCTTCTTGGCTCCTCAGGTCAGCCTGCTATCTACTTCTACCACTGTGGCTGCCACAGTCTGAGCCAGTGACTCCACCTCTCTCTTGAACAGAGGAAGCCGATCTGTGGAGTGTGTCAATGTGTATTGGGACGGATGTATATTGACTGTGGGTCACCCACAGGACCAGTTCTTATATGTATTTAACTTATATTTGCCTCATTCAGAAAGGGGAACCAGGCCTCTCTTTCTCAATGAATGATTTGTGATCCCCTGCCCAGCAGCCCATCTCTTCCCTACACCCTCTTTACAGCCAAGTTCCTTGAAAACAGTGCCTACATCTATGGCCTCCCTTCCCTACGGCTCCCTCCCTAGGCCATGTTACAACTGTCTGCCTCTCTATGTCATGTGCACTCTGGAAACTGGCCCAATTCAAGGCTACCCGTAACCTGCATGTGACCAAGGCCTGAGGACAGTTGGCAGTTCTGCCCTTCCCAATCCTCCTGGTCTCTACACAACTCTGCTTTTGGTTATTTATGTGAGAGCTAAGGATTCTTCTGCCTTTGTTGTTCCTTTGGGCTCTGTCCCAGATACCTTTTTACTTTGCTCTATAATATGGAACCTGACACAGAAGGCCATAGTGGGGGCATGGAGCAGCATTGGGGCCATGGAGCAGCATTGGGTATGCATTAGAACCAGTGCTGAGGTACAGGGTGGACCCCTGTGTCTTATTGAGAGTTTATCCTGGAAGCTGCCAAGTATTCACGTTACCTATCTGGATCAGTGATGGGGTGAACATTTTACTGAAACAGAGAGCCCCAGCTGGCTCCCAGCTCCTGCAGGAGCCAGGGAAATGTCAGTAAGGGTGGGTGGCAGAGCTCTTTGGGAGGAACTCCCAAAGAGAAGGCTTGTAGGGGTGGGATCAGACCACCTCACCAAGTGAGTCAGCTGAGTGCATCCAGGATCTGCCTTAGCTTTAAGACTGGGGGTTGGTTGGCCTTTTGTGCTACGGGGGAACCTGGCATCCCTTCCTGGTTCTCAAGGAGGACAGAGGAGTTGGAGGAAGCAGACGTTCATTTCTAGAAGTTCAGCCAAAAAATCACATTTAATGGGGTGAGAACTGTCATAATGTGTAATATCATGTTCAAATGTTACCCCCCTGTTACCCAGGGAAGGGTAGGTTCAAAAAAATGTTCAAGTAACTACAGGGGTGATAAGACCTCATATGTTCCTCGTCCTTCTGATACATTTTCTCAGAAACCTGCAGAGACCGTTGACGATGTGTAACAAGACATAAAAGAATAAAATCCCGTCAGAAGTAATAGCAAATGGGACGTTGGAAACAGAGCATGAAGTAAAGTTAGAAGTACCACTGTGGAATAAAACTGAAACCTTGTCGATGTTGTCACAGTTGCCCCGTCTTGTTTCGGCAGCTGTATTGTTGAAATTCTGTGGCTGTTTCCCTGTTGAGTCTAGAAGGCACACTCTCTTAGCAGACTTCCTAGTCCTCTGGCTCTTTCTTATAGATCCTCCTTGGTGCCTGCTCCCCAAGCCTCAGGGCAGGGATGGGGTTGTAAAAGAAGCTGGGGATGGACCACAAGACCAACTGTTCTCTGCATTTTGACCAGTTGCGGCTTTCTGAAATGAGCTCTGTCTGCTCTAGACAATTACCAACCTCTGACGGAGGGAGGACCAGTCTCCCCCTAATTGGTTGTTAAAGACCAAGTGGTTGGCTCTAAAAACATAAACATATACATGTATAAAAACATATACATACAAACAACATTAAACGGACTCGGCAGGCTGCGTTTACATATTAATTTAGATATGTGTGTATATATATATAACAATATTGTTTTAAAAAGAAGCAATGAATTTGAAAGAGAGTAGGGAACATGGGAAGGGTTGGAGGGAGAAGAAGGGGGGGTGGATGATGTAATTATATTTTAGTTAAAAATAAAATACATTCAAAATCTTTTCACGTTGCTGTTATTCTGAATGGAATGGAGACTAAACCCATTTAATTGCAGTATGTATGATAAAGAGTAGAGTAATATTTTCATTTTCCCTCCATGTGGCTACATCTGCTTTACATTTTTTCCTCTCACCAGAAATAATGTTTTTCTTTGGGAACCACACATAAAAATCTCAATGACGATCCTTGAAAATGATCTTTCTTTAAAAAAAAAAAATGTGTGACGGATTTTTTTTTTTTGCTTTTGCTCCAGAAGGCCTTATACAGTTTAAGTTTTAAAGCAAGATTCTTTTTTATTTTGAGTGGAAATTCATTATGACTTCACTTATGTCAAACGATCTGCTAGCTCAGAAGCAGCCAAGCTGCCTCTTGGCACCAAATTCCTTAGAAGTTTCCTCCCAGACTGTGCTTCTTGATGCGCCCGTCTTCTGAACGATGATTTGTAAGGAAATGTATTCAGATCCCATGGCTGTGAATAAAAGAGCTTTGTGTCTGTTTGGAAGGGGGAGCCGAGATGAGGGAGGGCGGAGTTACAGGGTAGGAGTGTGTAGGGGAGACATGTTGGCTTCCACCCATTGTCAAATCCACAGCACCTCCCATTTCCGCTCTTTGGTTTTGGTGATCCTTTGGTCCTCATTTTAAATGCTACCGCTGCACATCTGCCACGACATAACAAATCCCGTGTATTTGGCGGGTGTTTAAAACAATGTCAAAATGTCTCACGTGCCTGGAACGTTGAGGCCAGCTAAGCTGTTGTCAGGAGCCCTTGCTTACTTTGTTACTCCCTTGCTAGCAGGGCTGGCTGGAAGACAGCTGGCATGTTCCAGTTTTGAGAGAATGGGTAATCCAAGAAAGCGTGGCAATAGGTGAAAAAAACCTGTTGCTGGTCCCCAAGGCTGTGGAAGAATCCCACAGGGTCTGAATACCAGGAACCCAGGAAAGTTGGGGTCATCTTGGAGACTGGTACCCTAACTCACCTTCCAGCCCCTGGTGCTTTCCATGGGCAAAATGGAATTTTTTAACACAACCTCCCTCCCCCTCCTTCATGAGTTTCATCTCCCAAAAATCCTCACCAGGCAACTCCAGGGTGACATCCTGTGATTAAGGTTGCTGGGGTCAAGTTCCTCACATCGGAGTGTTTGTGGAAGACAGGTAGAAGGTAACTGCCACAGGCCCTCCCTGTCCACATGGAGGTAGTTCGAAAGCCTACATCGGACACATTTTAAAACGTGCCTCGAAGAAGTCTTCTCTCCTGGCTCACCAGAAGCAGCTCTTTCGGTATCTTGCTCTGCTTGCTTGCTGATAGCCTCTATCTTTGCATGATTCTGACTGGCGGTTTGCACTTGCTTGTCACAGGGTGTTTCAGGAGCCTTGTCTGAAGATATTTGAAAGTTCAGAGACCACTTTTCTGTCACTTGTAGCCCAAGCAGCTCAGGGGTGGGGTGGGGGTGGGGGTGGGGGTGGGGTGAGGTGGGGGTGGGGCTGCTCCTGTCAAATTCCGTTCCAGCCCCGTGAATCTCCTGCTTAAATGGGCTATTTTCCGGAGGACAAATGTCACGTTTACAATGTCTTCAGAATAAGCCTCTCTTCACTCCAGACTGCAGTTGAGCCTAGCCAAGGGAGGGCAGTGCCTTTGTAACCCACCCAGCTTCCTGCTGTTTGCCTTGAAGCAGTTCTCAGAGACAAGGCAGAAGCAGGGCTTTGCAAATGCAGTCTGGGAGATTTCAAGTGGATCCTTTTCAGTTGGCTCCTGGAAAGAGCTTTGCTCAAAAACCATTTAACAATTTCCTTTGCAAACTAGGAAAGGCTGGAGAGTTTTCAAACAAAACAGTTTCTGAATCCTTTAGATAGCTCTTCCTTCAGCATGTCTCTGCCCCACTAGTTAGATACTAATGATTCAAAATCCTGCTGTTTACCTTAGTCCATCAGTGATTTCTTAGGGACATGGCAGTGTGGTTACGCTTTCTGCCTCTACACAGTCTCCTAAATAGTCTCTCTTCAGCTCCCGTGTGTCCTAACTGGTGACTTTTCAAATCTCACCAAAGCTTTGCAATCTCCCCAAAGCCTGTGAGTGACAGTCCTAGAGATCTGCCTTAGCATCTGCCCACATTGCTCGAGTTACTGAGACAAAAATTTCTGTCACTGACACAAAATCCCAGAGATGTGATGAAATTTATAAGGTGGAAGGATTTATTTTGGCTCAGAGTTTCAGAAGCTTCAGTCTGCGGCTGCCTGGCTCCATCGTTTGTGGGCCTGTGGCAATGCAGAAAACATCACAGCAAGTTGCTTGTGGCAGAGATGAGCTGCTGGCCTGATGGTGGGCAAGAGGTAGATGAAGAAGGGTTAGGTCTAAGTTCCTCTATCCCCTTCAGTTGCATGCACCTCAGTGATCTGACTTCTTTCCACTAGGCTGCACCTGCAACCTATGGTTTCCCAAAAGTGTAACAACTAACACGTTGTTGACTAAGTCCATAACTTTAGCACTTGGAGACTCAAGATCTACATCAGAGCACACACTTTAGTTTTTTGTTTTTTTTTCTTGGCAGTAGCATCCCACTTGTGAGATTTGTTTCTTATTTTGACAAGTTACCTAAGCTCAGTGCTCTCCGATGAGAAGAGTTGCTTATTGTCTCACATGTCCTTGGTGGGCCAGGAACTAAAGATTTGAGGGCTGTGTGATGCTGTCTGTTTGTGGATACTTCATGAAGTTTAAGGCATCAGCTGAACATCTGTATGGGACACGCACATCCATTATCCAGATCATCTGGAAACTGGTCCTAGCTGTCCCAGGAACCCTTAGCTCCTTGACTCCTGGGTCTCTCCACAGGGCTGCTCAGAGTACCTCACAACCCAGCAGAGGCAATTTGATTTGAATGACCTGGACTTGACCTGGAAACCACACACTGTCATTTTTAAAGCCATAGCCTGGCCCTGAGTGAAGGACGGGTTGGCTCCGTGACACAAATGGCAGAGCACAGGAACACTTGGGCTGTACTGTGTGTGTGTGTGCACACACACATCAGGGAAGGAGAGAAAGAAAACACTCTCAAACACATATGGAGAGAATCGCCCAAAACGTCAACCGCTTAAGCCTTTGCTCACTGCTCATTCCTGAAATGGATAGGAATTGAATTTTATGGTCATACTCCCTCAGCCTTTGCTATGTTTTTTGCTTGTTTGTTTGGAGGGTTAATATTCAAAATATTTAACAACTGGTGTGACATGGGCACAGATGTAGCAGATGGGACAACGCCACCAGTGGTAGATAATGTCACACTTGCCTCTTATACTTGTGCTTGTGTTTGTGACAATATATTGCTTAGTTTTTGAAGGCTAAGTTTTTCTTCATGAATAGTCTTGAGATTTCACATTTATGCCAGTGGCCACTGGTTACTGTTACTGCTATGTATGCTTTCTGACAATATTTTGCTTACAAATCCTTTTGGCTTGACAGACAAGATGAAGGATAGCCTTTTTTTTTTTTTTTTGCTATTAGAAATGTTGCCAGGAAATTACATATGCATTTTCCTTAGTGCAGTTGTGCAAGAAATAGAAGAGCAGACAGATTCTTGAATCTCAGAGCACGTGGGTTTTCAATTTTAGAAAGAAATTATTTTTCAAGGGGGACACAAACTTATATTCCCTACTATGTAAAATAATTTTCTTTGCTCAACATCAATTTAATTTTTTTTCTTAGTAGATATACCACGGCATCTTGTATTTTCCTTTAAGTTTTAATTCTTGACTTTTTAGTGAGGATGATCATTTTTATGTATTTGATTTTGCTCCATCTTTCTTCCTTTTTTGAATGCCAGTTCATGTCTTTGATCTATTTTTCCATTGCTATTTCGTCTCCCATCCTGACCCAAAGCCTGTGCATGTTTTATTGTCCTAGATAACTCTCAAAGCCCATTGACAGCCATACTCAGATAATTCCATGGTAACTCCAAATCCTACGAGACTGACAAGGTTTATAGCTGTTTCCACCACCCCTTTCTTTTCCCAACATCATCTAATGGTCAATTGGGTGTTTGGACTATTTATATTTATTTACTATTTACGATGTTATTCGGTGCACCATTTTCTTTTTTTGTCTAATCTAGACAAGAGTTCCTCTTCCAATTTTTGGTCTTCTATTAGCTTAGCTGAGGATTTAAAACAAAAACAAACCTTCAGTCTTGTCTGATCAGCATTATTCTGGCTAGTGCTTTTGTTGTACATCTTATACCACTTTACCATCAAACAACAGGAAAACTTCATACATTCAACAGCGACCCTTGCAGACCTCCTGTCTCCTACTCCATACGGCAGAGCACTAACCACAGATGTGATGGGAAGTAATTCGGAATAGATGAGCTCATGATGGTGGAACCATCAGGATAGGGTTAGTGTCCTTATAAAAGAAGACACTAGAGCACTAGAGAGCTTGCTTAATCTCTTACACTGCAACATACGTACTCCCTGGAGAAGTCACAGGCTCTTCATACAGAGAGAAGTTGGCTGCCTGCAGGTCAGGAGGGGGCCCTCAGCAGGATCCAAACCTCTAGTACTCTATAGATTTCTAGCCACCAGAAATTTGAGAAAATATGTCTCTGGTGTTGAAACTTAGCCTGTCTATACTTGTCTTTACTTGTTGGCTACGGCTTGTGAGCAGATAATTCAGGCATGTTACAACTATACACTGATACTTCTTCTTCTTCTTCTTCTTCTTCTTCTTCTTCTTCTTCTTCTTCT
>NW_021604684.1:4274237-4289318 GCF_004785775.1 Grammomys surdaster
CTTCTTCTTCTTCTTCTTCTTCTTCTTCTTCTTCTTCTTCTTCTTCTCCTGTCTTTAGTTTTTGTCCCATTATGATAGATCTGATGTTTAGGAATGCTATAAGCTTTACAACGAGTACCATTTTTGCTTTGGACACTCAGTTATTTTCTGGGAAGCTGAAAAACCTGGGAAATCACATCACACTAAGGTAGAAGCTTTGTAGTTTAGTTTTGGTCTTTGTTGCTTCTGTGTAGAGCCAGGTTCCTACCCCATGCCATTTGCCCTTCTGAGAAAAGGAAATTATCATGTCTATCAGATTGCTCTGGTGATAATTTAGCTTTTTTTTTGTTTGTTTGTTTCTTTAAGCTGTTGTATGACTTAAAACAGATCTTGATTTTGCCTTTGGTTTTGAAAGATACTTGCTGTGGATGGAGCAAGGTGGGCTGCATCTTCGCCCTCTGCCTGACTCCAACTGCCCTGTGATCTCTCTTAGCAAAGTTGCTGGGCACTTAATGTTTTTATGAGTCTGGTTGCTTTTAGAGCAGTCTGTTACTGGTTTTGAGAAATTTGAGGGTAATGTGGTTGTTGTTGGAGAGGTGGGTTCACTGAGCTTCTTAGCTCTGTGAGTCAAGTGGTTTTCATGAAAACTAGAAAACACTTTGGCCATTATTTCCTCATATTTTTGTCCTACAAAAGCCTGTGTGTGTGTGTGTGTGTGTGTGTGTGTGTGTGTGTGTGTGAGAGAGAGAGAGAGAGAGAGAGAGAGAGAGAGACCCATAATGTTGACTTATTGGCATTTTGCTTAGCTTTTTCTTTTGTCTGTTTCTTTTTACGTCCTACCTAGCTTCTGTTATTTATCAGAGCCCATTGATGTTGATTGTGGCAGTGCCTCACTGGTGGTCTATATGTTTTAGTTGAAAACGTGATTGGTGATTAGAGAACCACGTGATGTTGTGAATCAGTGCTGATTATTTCCATACTTTGTTCGGTGCTCAGCAATGTCGACATTTTAGTAGACCATAGTCAAGAACCCAAAGCGAGGACACTGATGGGGACATAGCCCCTACCTAGGGTTCTTCAGAGTTCTCCTCTTGCCCCGGGGGCTGTTTGTGTTCCATTTTGATCTTTTCTATGTGGCTTCAAATGTCCCAAGCCCAAGCCCTAGAAGCCACTCTTCTGGAATTCTGTCATTTCAGAACGTTTTGCTCACGCAGTCAACACATTCATACCATGGTACTTGGAGACTGGCCATTGTACTCAGTGTGACTGCCTGTAAAGTCTCCTGGGCTAATTGCAACTCAGAATTTTTTTTGTTTTCTTTTGAGAGAGGGTCTCATGTATTATAGGCCAACCTCTATCTTGCTATGTAGCTGAGGATGACCTTGAACTTCCGATCCTTCTGCCTCTACCTCCCAAGTGCTGAGATTGCTGGCATGTACCACCATGTCTTGTTCCAGTGGTACTGGGTGTTCTTTTTTTTTTTTTTTTTTTTTAACAAAATGCCCAAACACTCTACCAACTGAGCTACATCCCCACCTCCTACCCAGGATGCTCTAACCTTAGATATTAAAAAATTTCAGCTATAGAAAAAGTTCCATATGACTCTTTTGAAAATATTTTGTGTGTGTGTGTGTGTGGGTTTTTTTAGCATCCATTTTCAATCCTTGTCAATTACTGATTGACTTTATAATTAAAAGTCTGATTTAATGGCAATAAGAGGAACTGAAGTTAGGGAGAAAGAATTATTTACTCCGATGCTGGCCTGGGTTAGAGAAGTATCCAGTGCTAAGAGGTGGTAGGGCTATGTGGAAAGTGGCTGGAGAGGAGGCGCTGAGTCAGTTACAATGGAAGCAATCGGGCAGTGCTTCTTGTGATTCAATTAAAGAGCTTTCAACTGTTCATTCTGTGGTAGGAGGTGTGTTGGGACAGTTTCCTGAAGCGCTGTTGTAGGAGTCGGGCTTGCGGCCAGCTTGGTACTTGCTTGGCCTACTGGGTGAGTGTCATGAAATGGCTGAACCACTGTGGTGCAGTTATGAAGTCCTTAGATGGGGATTAGAGGGATGTATAATGGGCATATAAAAGTATTAGAGCTCATAGGAAAACAAAACGGGGAAAATGGGATACATCATATAATATCCCTAAAGAATATGTCCTAAGACAAAAACACATAAACAGGGCACCCAGCTACTTGTCAAAGAATTTGTTGACTTGGTCCACTGAAG
This sequence comes from Grammomys surdaster, assembly GCF_004785775.1. Lineage (NCBI taxonomy): Eukaryota > Metazoa > Chordata > Mammalia > Rodentia > Muridae > Grammomys > Grammomys surdaster. The sequence continues at coordinate 4,276,439 of NW_021604684.1, forward strand.
TCCCTGAGCTGGAACACAAGGCCCAGAAATCTAACTTGACGGATAGCAAGTCTTAACAGGAGTCTGTGGGTAACAGACTCTTCTGGGCCAGAAGGATATACAAGACGGGTGCTCGGAGTTGATGTAGTCTTGGGAGTTTTACCACGGCCATCCACATTCTGTTCAGGTTCTGAGGAGATGTTGACTTTCTCCCCCTTTTCTGCCCCCATACTTTCCCTTTCTCCACCTTGCCTGTTCTGTCTTCCTGGCTTATCATTTAGGCGGACAAACTGTGCTTGGCTCCCCGAATGGGTATTTCCCATCTAATCCTCTGAGCAACGACAGTAAAAGTGATGACACTCTACAGAGCTCTCTTCCTGGTTTACTTCATTTCTATGAAGCATGTCTTGGAGTAACTTTATAAAAATATATATATACACAAGACAGTAAATTGAGGCTCTCCTAGTTGAATTTGTGTGTGTTCTGGGGTAGTGCAGTATACATGGGTGGAATAAGAATTTCGGACACACTGTACCAGTGACTACCAGCAGTCAGCACTGTTGAAAGGGTTCTGCTTACCTTAAAGAAAGATTAAAAAAACAAAACAAAACTGTGAGCTTTGGGAGAACCTTGGGCTTACCCAAATATTTGAAAGAACAGTTTCTATGAAAGCCTCTTTTGATTTTCCCCAAATGCTAGCATTTTATGTTCCTGCTGGGCATTTCCCAAGTTTAGATTCTGACCTGAGTATCTTGCTGCTCACCCCGGGCTTTGTTTAGATCCTACCAGGGTGTTCTGTTAATGTCCCTTCTCTGTTTCAGTGTCCCACCCACGGTCATGCCACACTCATAGTTATGTGCCGTTTTTTTCTGGCTCTGCAAATGTAGGTACTTTTTCAGTTTTTATCTCTTATTTTTAATGATACTGTCACTGTTGAAGAGCACTAGCTCAGGCTTCCTGTAGGCTGCCCTCCACTCTTGGCTTTGTTCATAACCTGGACTTAGGTTATGGGTCTTTGCAAAGGAATGCATGTAACAGGGATGAAATGTCACAGTTCAAGACTGGGGCCATCCATGTACATTTTTTCATTGGGATTAAATATTTTCATTTCTCCTGAGTCCTTCTCTAGAAATGAAGATGGTGGGTCCTGGTAGGAGTTGCGTTATATATTATGAGAAGCCACCAAGCTGTTTTCTCTGTTGTGTTACCATCACCAAATGCATACAGGTTCCAGTTTTTCTACAACTTGCTTGATGTCATCACCTTCGTTTGATGACAGCTATCCCAGTGGCTGTGCAGAGGGACACCCCCATGTTTTTGCTTTTGTCTCCTATTGCTGAAGGTGCTGAACGCTGTTTATTGTGATCACTGGCCACTTGCAGATCTTCTTAGAAGATACACTCATCCAGGCACTTTGGCTGTTTGAAAGCTGGGCTGTTAATAAGTTGTATGAATTCTTTAAACTATTCTAGACACAAGCACCTTGTGAGATAAATGCTTGTTCTGTCTCCGTCCCTTGATTGCACTTTTACATTTTAAGCTCGGATTCTTGGGTACTGGTAAAATTCAGATGTTTTTTTCTTTTCTCCTTTTTTCTTCCACGTGTGCTTTGGATACTGTACCAGAAGTTGCTGAGTTTTGCTGCTGTGTTGGCTTCTAGGGTCTTCCTATATTTAGCAGATTCATTTAGATGGGTCTCTGGAAAAGATTAAGTGTCCACTTGGCATTGGCTTTTGTGTATTGTGTGAAGCTGGGAACGGGGCCATCTTTCTGTGTGCTTCCTTGCACACGGGTGCTGCTCCAGTGCAGTTTAACCTCAGCCTCTTGAACATCTCCCCTGTGAAACTCTAGATTCTCCTGACTGTGCACTCTGCTCTTGCCGGCTCAGCAGGCGCCTAGGGCAGTTGAGGGGCTCTTTGGACATTCCTTTTGGAATTTGTTTTCCCCATATACTTCCTTTCCCACTCCTGTGCAGTGTTAATCTTCATTTTCCAGTATTTGGAGCCGGCGATATCGTGGCTTTCTGCCTGAGGGTTAGTTTCTTTGTGCTGCATAGACTCGTGTGTACACTGGTAGCGAATCGAGGGACTATAGCTCTTACCTCACATGTCTGGCTTCTTTCAGGGATCAAGTCATCTCTATATTTTCCTCCTTTTTGGGGTGCTCATTCTATATTTTCCCTTTGAAAATTTTATTTTTACTTTTTAAAAGAATATGAAGTCTATAATCTTAGCTCCGGGGTTTGTAAAATACACACTACTAGCATCAGAGAGACACTGTCACCTCTCATAGGATTTTATTTCACGATGATAATTTTCTCAGTATTGTTTTTGGGGGAAATTGTCTCAAACTTCCACTTGTGTTTCAGTGCATCCATAATAACTTTCTTTGTTGAAATGCTAGTATAGAATTGTAAACTTCTCTGTTCAGGGTGAAGACATCTGGTTATCGATCAGAGAGCTCCCCGCCACATCACCGCCTGCCCCTTAAGTCCTCCATCTTAGTTTGAAATGAACACGAGTGTTCTGAGGCCAGCTGGTAGTACCCAAACTTAGCCTTTGAACTTCTGTCACGTTTCATGCCCTGCTCACTGGTGACCTGGATCCACCTTTCTTTTGTCTTGCTTCCTCAGTTGTACAAAGAGCAACCTGTTTCATAGTTCCGCGACAATTGGTCCACAGTAGGAAAAATATCTGAGGACTTACATAAACATCTGAAAGGATGCCTTTCCTTCCTTTGGACTGACAGTATGGACAGCTAGAAAGATTATAGCATTTGGGACTATAGTCCTGAGTATTTTGTATTGTCGCTTTGTCTTGTAGAATCTGATGGGTTTCATTTTGTTTTGTTTAGGACCTTGATAAATGATTACTCTTGATTATTTTTCCCTCCTTGACAGAATCTTCAGACTTGTGTGAAATGTCTAGTTTTTTTTTTTTCTCTTTCTGTGTCACATAGCCATTTTTCTATGCACTCACTGCTCTTGGCGTTGTCACTGCCGCTCGGCACTTCTTTGTACTGTCAGTTTGGTAGTGCTAATTTCTTTCTCTCTCACAGCCTGTTGATTTCATTTGAGCAATTACTCTTGCACTGTATCAGTGTGGCGCTTTGTGACCCTGGGACCCTTTGCCACCTTTTGTTGGAGCGGAGGCAGATGGTTCTAGGTCTCTTTGATTTGCTATTTACGGGATGCTGGCCAGAAGGCTGAAGTTCTTCCTTGTTTAGTTCTGCTTTCTTATCCGGCATGTAATAAACAGACATTGCTGGCTTTTTTTGTATGAAGGTTGGTTTTGCTTGTTCTTCCCGGCAAGTGTTGCTAGCACCCTGGTTAGATCTGCTGCTCAGTGCTGCTTTCTCTGGATTTGTATCACCAGGGCTCGTCCTCACCGTCTTTCAGGTGGTTTGTTGTTCTGTATTTGTGGTTGGCTGTTTCATGTCTCTGGTTGATTGTTCTGCTGCCAGTGTCTCGTGTACGAGATACTTCTATTTCCCCTTTCTTGCCATGTCTTTGGCTGTCTGGGTAACAATGGATTCCCACTTTGAGTTCAAAAGGAGTCCCTTTGCTACTATTTGCTGAAGGAATTATGGAAAATTGGTGTAATTTCCTCCTTAAATTTTTGTAAGAATTCACCAGTGGGCATGGGTGTTTCTGTTTTACAGGGCCTATTAATTCTTGATTCTACCTCTTTAATTGACAAGGGACCTATTTTTTTATTCATAAATATCTCTAGATTGTGCTTTTCAAGGAATTGGTCTATTTCTCTTGGGCATAGACTTGTTCATTTCTTCATTCAACCCTGTTTTCTCTTTGTAGTGCTGGAGATGGAATCCAGCAGGGCCTCACCCACGAAAACTGAGTGCTCAGTCTCTGAGCTATAATTCCAGTCCTTTATTATCCTCATAATGTTCATAGGATCAGTATTGATGTCACCTCGTTCATTTCTGATATCAGCAATTTGTGTCTTAAGTTAGCTTGTGAGAGACTCATCAATTTCATCGATTTGTTCAACAAACCGGACTTTGTGTGTGTGTGTGGTTGCCTCTTTTGGGCACTGGGTCGTGATATCCAGCTTCATCAACTTCTGCTCAAACTTGGACTTCCTTTGATGGCTTGAAGAAAATGACTGATCCTTGTTCTTTACAACATATGCATTGAATGTATACATGGATCCACTACAGCTTGTAATTTAATAAATTGTGTTTTCTGCTTGTTGGAAATATAGAACACTCTTTCAGGACTTTTTTTTTAAACCACATATTATTGAGTTATTTATTCCCATGTGTATAGTCCTGGGAATTGGATCCAGGGTTTTACACATGTTAGGCAGGCAATCTACCACTGAGCTACATCTCAGCCCAGTGCCACATATTATTCAGACATGAGTCTTCAAATATCTTTGGATCTCCCAGCTACATTTCTATTCTTGATCATTGTATTAACTCTACTGTCTGAAGGCAGACACATGATTAATGACTTTGAACTTTGCTAAGGTATATTTTACAGTTCACAAAGTGGCCTAGCTTGGTGAGTGTCCCTTCTGAGTTTAAGAGCACGGTGTTCTCTGCTGATGGATAAAGCTTTCTGTAAATGTCAGTTGGATCCAGTTGACTGAAATCACCATTTAATTCCACTGTATCCTTACCCACTCTCTGATTAGTGTGAACTCTATCGATGTCTCCCACTGTAAGAGTGGGTTCATCCATGTCATCTGATATAACTAACTTATTTTACTTTTTAGAGACAGGGTCTTGCTATGTAGCCCAGGCTAACCTGGAACTCACTATGTAGCCTAGGCTGGTCTCAAACTCAAGATCCTCCTCCCTCACCTTCCTGCATGCTGGGATTACAGGTGTGCACCATAATGCCCAAAACAGCTTTCTACCATCTTTACCTTCTTTATTCTGATGGTTTGTCATTATGCTGATGGATACAAAAGACTGTTTATGTCCTGTTGAACTACATCTTTTATTATTATATAATGCTCCACTTTGTCACTGACAACTTTCTTAGCTTTGAAGCCAGCTTTGAAGTTAATTCAACAACTCCAGCCCTCTCTCGAGTAGGGTAATTGCCACAAATCTCTTGTTTTAGCTTTAACCTATCTATGTCCTTGTTAAAGTAGACTTCTTTCATGTGTGTGTGTGTGTGTGATGCTGACACTGGGTGTCTCTCTGTCTCTCTGTCTCTCTCTCTCCCCCCTTTCTTTCTCTTTTTATAGCATTGGTTCATCTGTTGATAACGAATCCAGTAACACCAACTAACTTCAGGATGGCTTTAACATTTGGACTTATCTATTCTCCAATTCCAGATCTTACAGTTTGTCTTTCCCAAGCCCTTGGAAATAGGGATTCTTCTGTAAGGGATGATCTGGGTTGGGTTGAATCACTGGAGCCTTAAACGCTGTGGTCGTTGCACTCTCTTTCTTTTGCTCCAAAAGAGTGTTGCTGAGGAGAGATTTGGAAATGCTCGTGGGACTAACTTCATAGAATCACTGTGTCTTGTAGCGCCAATAAGATCAAACCATTCCCCTAGACTTTTCTTGAGCTCTCTCTCTGTTGAGAGGAAAGGTGGTATCTCACTTGCAACCTGCGGTAAGGCTATTGTCCCATCCATACATTGGTTCAGGTATTGTTTAATCATCACATAAGTGGCATCATCACATATGATGCCACCATATGAATTTGCTCTGTAAAGTCTTTACCAGGGGATTTAAACTTAGTTGACAAGAGGCCAAGGAGCAGACTTCCAACCCAAGGTTGTGAGTTGAGCCAGTCCACAGCGGCACCCAGCTGATACATGTGAAAGGTGAGTTGCAGATTCCCCACGGCCAGATTTCCCTATTGTCACCATGAGAGTCTTGAATCTGTGCCACTAAGAACCATCTTTTCAGATGATCCCGATAGCTAATTCAATAGTGTGCAACACTGGCTGAGCCTTGGAAGAAATCACGAGTGAAGTGGCTGTATGCTCCTTGATCTCATCCATGTGAAGCACTGCAGTCTCCTAAGCTAAGCAGTCTTTTGTTTGAACAGGTGCAGCCTGGTAGGATGGTTCAGGTACTCCCGCAGTGGATAATGCCTCCCGTAATCCTGGAACCAAATAGCACACGAATATTAGGCCGGCAGTAGATGGGTGGAATTTTGCCCTGTGTTCATGGTTGAGCATGGACAGTGCATTAATCTCTGTCTCTTTTCTTTCCAATGCCTGAATGAGGGTCCATTGACTCCTTAGGATATTGTCAGAAGTTGTGGCTTAATTTGAACTCTGAAGTTAGTTCAACATTATTTGGCTCATTATCTGTAATTTCCATGTCCTCTTAAGGAAGATGTGTCTGTGCTGGGTCAGGCTTCTTTCTCTTTTCTGGTTCAGTCATTGTGGAATGTTCTCTGGGTGTCTTTCTCAATTGTTCCTTACCTTATTTTTTTTTTTTTAAAGGTAATATCTCACTAAAACTGGAGCTCACTGTTTCAGTTAGACCGGCACCGGCAAGTGCCTGTAATCCTTCTGTCTCAGCTTTCTCAGTGCTGGGATTATAAGATTGCCCATTATGCCTGGATTTTTACTTAGGTGTTGGGGATCCAAACTCAGGGCCTCAGGTTTGTGTAGTGGGTGCTTTACTGACTCAGGTTTGTGGAGTGGGTGCTTTATTTATTGAGTCATCTTCCCAGCATTTTTTTTTTTTTGGAACCAAAATTGAGACTGTTAAACGTAATTTTATTATAGATTTTATTATAGATTTAAGCACAGGTAGTAAGGGAGAGAAAGAAAGGTGCTTAGGAAAAGGGTAATACACAAGACATGGCTGTGGGCTTCTCAAAAGGATCGAGCCACCTAAAGTGGGTCTTTTCAGGGAATGTGTCATTGAATCTTTTTATTTTTTTAAATCCACTTGATAGTAACTGTCTTTTACTTGGCATATTTAGACCATTGACATTTAAGTTAGACATATCAGTTAGAACAGATTGTTTTGTTATTTTCAACTGACTTCTCTAGGTTCTTTGTTTCCCATTTCTATCAATTTCTTCCCTTCTTTGAGTTAAGGTGAGATTTTCTGTAATTGCTATAGTTCCATTAAAAAATGTATCAAGTATACTTTACATTCTAAAGTTAGTTAGTTGTCCTACTTACAGTTTGCAACCTGCATCTCTTACTAACTCAAGGGCACATTCAAAGAAGACTTTACCGTTTTTAAAAACATTTATTTAATTTATATATATGAGTACACTGTCTCTGTGTTCAGACACACCAGAAGAGGGCATCAGATCCCATTACAGATTGTTGTGAGACACCATGTGGTTGCTGGGAATTGAATTCAGGACCTCTGGAAGAACAGCCGGTTCTCTTAACCTCTGAGCCAACTCTCTAGCCCTGACTATATCATTTTTTTTTTTTTTTTAGTTAGCAATACAATTCTCCAAATCACTCCCCTTTCCTTTTTCTTAGAAAAATCTTGGATTTCAATGGATCATTTCACACGGAATAGTGTCACTTCATCTTTCTTTCAGTATCCTTGGCTACCTCATGCATGTACCTGGTCTGTGCCAGGTACCCAGCTAAATCCTTTACACAGATTTCCTCACTTGAATTTTGCAGGGCACACCTGTTCTTATTTTGTGTCACACTGGAGGGGGCATATTTTGCAGAGGTAAAGCAGCGCTGACAATCACACAGCCAGTCTGGGGACAGCCTCGACTGGACTTAGGAGCTTAGCTCAACACGCAGCCCCTCTGGGATATATTTCTCCATTCCCACACAGAGCCGATGTTACAGATAGGTAATTCTAGAATAAAATAAAAACAGAGTGTGCTGCAAAAACTCTGGCTCTTTGCTCTTGATATCCTGCTTTGTGTACACTGTCTGCGAAGCCATGAATCCTTGTGTGTGTGACCTGTCTTCCCTGTACGTCTTGGGTTTAGCTATGAAGCTTCCAGTTTTGACAACTGTGTGATTTTTTTGAATCAACAGAGTGATGCAGAAAACTAGACATAGCATATACAGTATTTGTTTGAAGGTTTAAGATTGCTCAGAAGACAGCAAAAGGTATGCTCCAGGTTTTTATTTGGGGTCGGGGAAGTTAATTGGTTTCCTGTTTTAATGTATTTTCCTTATTTGACATGTGCCTTCTGTGTTATGGTCCATTCCAATTTCCCACTCATCTTTAGCTGCTGAAGAAGCCACCAGCCCTTGTATATTAACTGCAAACAGCAGATGGACCATGAGAAAGGGTGAGAAAATCGAGAGAACCTCTTCTTTTTTTGTAAAGGGTGTTTTCTGATGCTGAATGTGATGCAGAGCTGCCTGGAACATTATGATACAATGCTTTGGCTTGAAGAGTGAAGAGTTCTTTATTAGAATAAAGCTTGAGCCCACTGCAGCTCTCTGTGTGTCAGAAAATCTTTCAAGTGCCTGTGAGGCAGACACCGCCTTCTTGTGATTCTCTCCAGAGACTTTGCAGTTTCAGCTGGTAATGACTTTTGCACTAGAGTTTGAATCTCTTTAAGTGTATTTTCTTAAATTGGGGACTATTTTTTCTTTTGCTCCTCCCTTGCCTATCCCTCCCTCATCCCAAGGCCTACACTTCAGCCTATTCAAACTTGTCATTGTATCAATAACATGGGAGCTGATAAACCCCTAGGGAGAGGGCTGCCATTCTAAAATGTCTGAGAAAGGAACTCCAAAACTCTCTCGGTCAGGATACCTTGATTTAATTGCAGGACCGAAGTCGAGAAAATTGAGTTCCTCTGGTAGGCTTTAAAGCCTTTCATGTGTGTTTGAACTGAGCAAGAAGAATGGGTTTCCTGCACCACAGAGCTCACAGCACACACACCGCCACGTTAAAACGGGAGTGTTGTGGCCATTGATCTGCAAACCCTCCCCATGCACCAGGCTCTCCTTTCCTTGGCTGGTTAATTCAAGGTTTCCAGGTTTTGACTAAACTTTGTACTCTTTACTGGTAGACGTAAATGGTCAGGGCTTTGGAGTTTCTTATGGTTGGATTACTTAGAAGTAGTTTGGTGCTGTGGTCACAGGTGGCATGCAGCCTGAGAACATATTCCATCACACCTGCAGGTCATTTAGTGGCTATCACTGGCTACTGACTCCTTCCAGCATACCTTTGGCTTTGACTCTCTAGTCTTTTTTTTTTTTTTGGTGGTGGTGGTAACAGTGGGGAAGAACAAGAGGTCTTCCCTACTGATGGAGTAAGTAAGTACTGTATTTAGAAAACAAAACCAAAAAAAAAAAAAAAAACCAAAATAGGGCAAAGCTATCCAGAGGAAGCTACAAATGTTCAGGTGTAGCTAGAAGACATGGGAAAAATCACCTGGAGAATGCAAAAGCAAACCATAGCATCGTCATCAAGCAAATATATATGATTTCTTTTGAGTAGAAGCGCAGGGAAGGGAAAAACATGGGAAACAAATCAGAAGGTATGCTGGCAGTAAGAAGAAGGCATCGACCCAGTTTATGTCTCAGAAACAGAGGTAAAAATATGTTGGTTCTCAGAGAGCGTGCATGGGACAAACCTAGGTCCTCTGTGCAGTTATGCGTCTGGGTCTTCACGGGGAACTCCTAAAGCCGGAGCAGGGGCTGTCTTTGATAACATTGCCTGCCTTTGGATCCCTTTCCCCTAACTGGGTTGCCTTGTCTAGCCTCTATAGAAGATGAGCCTAGTCTTACTGCAACCTGACATGTCAAGGCTGGTTGATATCCATGGGAGGCCTTTTTCTGAAAAGAAGGGGAGGAGGGATGTGTGTGTGGTGTGTGTGGTGTGTGTGTTGTGTGTAGGGTGTGTGGTGAGTGTGGTGTGTGTGGTGAGTGTGGTGTGTGTGGTGAGTGTGGTGTGTGTGTGGTGTGTGTAGGGTGTGTGTGATGTGTGTGATGTGTGTGTGGTGTGTGGAGGTGTGGTGTGTGTGGGATGTGTGGGATGTGTGGTGTGTGTGGTGTGTGTGGTGTGTGTGGTGTGCGTGGTGTGTGTAGGGTGTGTGGGATGTGTGATGTGTGTGTGATGTGTGTGTGGTGTGTGGGGTGTGTGATGTGTGTGTGATGTGTGTGTGGTGTGTGTGTGGTGTGTGTGTGGTGTGTGTGGTGTGTGTAGGGTGTGTGGGATGTGTGGGGTGTGTGGGGTGTGTGATGTGTGTGTGGTGTGTGGGGGTGTGTGTGGGTTGGGGTGTGTGTGGAGATGAGGGGTGAGAGGGAAAGGCTGGGAGGTGGGAGGGAAAGCTTCGATCAGGATGTAAATAATAAAAAAGTGATGGTTTTAATTAGACATGTGTCCATGCTGGGATGGGGCCTCATCGCTGGACTCTTGGCCCTGTTTGAAGCCATTTTCTCCATCTTGTTGGCTCTGCAATGTTCCGGTGAAGACCATTTCCCTTCCTCTAAGGCTTCCTTCCCTTGAGTCCATTGCTGATGCCCGAGAGTTTGTTTCTGTCTCACACTCTGCTCCATTTTCACCTTAAATTTCTGATAGATTTGTGAGGTTTTGCCAGGGCAGACAAAACCCTTCCAGATTGCCTCTGAGTAGAGACCTCTGTGAGCATGACACTACGGGGCCCATGAGTAGTTTGCCTGTCTCATCTGCATGAAGAATGTCTTAACTCCTCTCCCCTGCAGCAGCTGGCAATGTCAGGGACTGAAGTCACTGGAAGGAGATCAGCAAGCTGCTTTTCACATATAAAAAGGGCTAGTGTATCCAAGGGTTGGGAAAGGGCCTTTCAGAGCCTGTCCTTTGCTGATCCTGCCCCACAGAGATCTTTGAACTTGTACATTTATCCGTTGGAGAACAATATTAAGACTTATTGGAAAACTTTTCTTTGGGTAATTTACTTGATGGGTTGAGAAGGAAAAAGAAATGACCTGGGGATCATTAAGCCAAGTTTCCAAGTGTTTAGTGCCTTAACCTATTTGTAATCTTGAATATGGATGGTCTGTGACAGATGTTTTTGCCTCAGTAAAACTTCTAATATTTGTGACATATTTTTCTCCAGTCCAGGATCCATGTCTATCATATGCTAGGCATTCCAGGGGACTAGGGGACAGGAAGCAGTCTTTTTGTAATCCAATTTCCCCTTAGGTAGCTGTAGTCAGAGGACCCACAGATGATGGGAAGAAGTATATGTTATGACTGGAAAAGCAAGATATCAGAGTATTGTCAAGTGAGGGGCACCGAACAATGAATCCAGATGCTTGACTACTTGGGCAGCTTTCTTTGATTAATTTGGCAAGTTGGTTTTAGGTGGGGCTCGACAAGTAGGGCATGGCTAAGCCTGGTGGAATTTAGACACTAGGGAATCTTGATTTAGTTTGTGAAACAGATTTAGGGTTGAAGCTGTCTGTGGTGGGTTTCTCTAGGATCTCGTACATTGACTATACTTCCTACTGTTGTTACTAAATTCTCCACAAGCAATTTCAGCAAGGGATGGCTTATTTTGACTTATGGCCCTCTATTAAGGTAGTGAAAGGATGGCTCAGGAGCAGTTTTTGGTTTCTGTGGGCATGAGGGTGTTTGCATTTAAATAAAAAAGAAGATGAAGTGGGGCTGGGGTATAAACCTCAATTCCTATCCTCCCCCTAAAGGTTCTACAACCTCCCCAAACCAGCATTGCCAGCTGTTCAGACCCATGAGCCCATGTGTGATGTATTCCCATTGAGAAAATGGAACTCACTCCAAGCCAGACATTGCTGAAGTAGATAGAGCTTGAAGGGCTCACACTGAAGATGTGATTTCTGCATTGTTCATGTCTTTTGCAAAGTGTGGTTCCTATATGGTTTCTTTGGCGTGTTTCGGCTCCACTCCTCAACTTACAGTTGAACTTAAGACTATAGAATGCTTGCAGTTCCTCGTTTACACCACTGACCAAAGGCTCTGTGGTTATTTCTTCTCCCATCTTTGGGATTAACATTTGGAGTTGCCCAGCATGATCAAGACCTCAACTCAAATTCAGAAATTCAGAACACTTCCCTCTTGCCCTTGGGGACTGAAGAGCTGCTCCCTGGGAGGTATGCACCTTAGAGATAAGAATGGCATAAAAACCAAAACAACAACCCCCCCCCCAAAAAAAAAAAAACAACCAAACAAAAAAACCCACCAAACCTTTGATAAATCACAGAAGCTTTTTAACTTTTTTTTTTTTTCCTGTGACATTTGGTTTCTGGTTCTGTCCCGGTTTTACGGGATCCTGATTTGGGGTCATAGGGAATCTGATGAGGCCTGGAATTCCTCTGTGAAGGTCCCATGGTCCGCTGGTCATTTATAGTTAATTGGAAAATTGGCCAGAGCCACCAGTTCTTTTTCTGACCTGCCTTGGGACACTGCAGATGCTCTGGTGATACTACAGACTGAGAAAACCAGAGAGGCCCGACACCTGAGCACCCATTGGCAGGGTTTTGAGGTCTAGGTAGGGTGTGCTTAACAGAGCTGAGGTCTAGGGCTGGAAAGCTGTCCGACCAGGAGAGCCAGTCTGGAGCAAGAGGTGAGGTTGAGATGTGTCCAAACCCAGAAAATCTCATCCTGAGACTGGAAGCAGTCGAACTGCTTCCTCCTTGCTCTGGGCGTTGCATGTCCCTGTGCTTGTAAGCCATCCAGCCCCTACCTCTGTTGCCCTTGAGGTAGTCAAGTAGCCTGGTGGCCAAATTTCAGGTTAAACTCTCACTATAAGGACAAGCCCAGCAAGCACCTGGAATTCCTCTTTGTGCAAATGAAGCATTCCTAGCACCTCAGCCCCAGACAATGATGTACACTCATCTTGAACATCCCTATCCATTCCCCCTTTTTGTACACCGCCCCCCCGCCATAAAAGAGAGCTGTTTTGCTAAAAGTGACTTCAAAGAAGGCTATTACTCCCACTCACGTTGAATGAGTTCCTGTCTGACCCAACCAGCTGAATAAGCTTCATTTCA